>NC_134403.1:81373033-81973033 GCF_038048845.1 Mixophyes fleayi | reverse complement strand
CTTGCTATGTGTTCACCCTGAATCTTAGCAAAGCTTTTTAGCAGACACCCCTTACCTGGTAGGCACAGAGCAATCTGACTTCATCACTGCTTTTGGGCTGTTTACATTTATTACCATGCCCTTTGGAATAAAGAATTCCCCAGCTCACTTTCAGAGGATATGGATCACTTCCTGGACATCTGTCAGGACTTTGCCCAGCTATACCTGGATGACATAGTCAACTTCAGTGATATGTGCTCAAGATCATTATTAAGGAAGGGCTGACCATACATCCCGATAAAAGTCAGGTGGGGTTGGCGGAGTTGCTATACCTGAGGCACCATGTTGGGGTCAGCATGATACTGAGGTCATACATGGCCAAAGTTGAAGGCATTTTAAATTGGACATGACACTTAAGCCAGAAAGAAATATCTACCTTTCTTGGGACACCGAGGTATTACCGCAAGTTTATGCCCCATAATACACTGATCACCCACAACATTGAAACCACTGACAAGTGAAGTGAATGTGGAAGTAAAATAATTGGATGAAGTAGGCTAAATTGATTAATATTGTTTCACCGTGTGATTAGTACGCTACGGTTAATATCGCAATCGCACAGGAAAACAACACACACACTTACATTTCCACTTACATTTCTAAATAGTACACATTTAATAAAGTTCCAACTCACATTAGTTTATTAGTAAAACTTAAAGGTTATGCAAAGATAAAACTTACATTACAGGTATTTATGGTTCAACGCGATTGTGTTATTAACCGTAGCGTACTAATCGCACGGTGAAACAATATTAATCAATTTAGCCTACTTCAGGAAGTATTCAGGAAGTTATATACAAGAATATAGGTGATAATATAGAGGCATTGTGGGTTTAAATATCCAGCGGAGGAAAAAGTTCAGAGAAGTTGCTGATAGGGATATGCTATAAACCGCCAAATATTAGTACGATTGAGGAAGCCCAACTTCTACAGCAAATTGAAAAGGCTACACAACTAGGTCAAATTTTAATTATGGGGGATTTTAATTATCCGGACATTGATTGGAGTACTGAGAAGTGCGGTACAGCTAGGGGAAATAGGTTTCTGAGCACGCTAAAAGACCATTACATGTCCCAATTAGTAGAGGAACCAACTAGGAACCGGACTATACTGGACCTGGTAATAACAAACAATGTAGACGTAATATCAAATATTCAAGTAAAGGAGCACTTGGGAAACAGTGATCATAATATGGTCTAATTTGAAATTAGTTTCCAGAAGCAACAGTATAAGGGATCAACTAGGACTTTAAATTTTAAAAAGGCAAATTTTAATATGCTAAAGGAGTCTATAAAGAGCATAGACTGGGACAAAGCCTTTGAAGGAAAAAATACGGAAGAAAAGTGGGCTGTCTTTAAAATGTTGTTGGAAACATACACATATAAGTTTATTCCTATGGGAAATAAATGTAAAAGAATTAAGTCCAAACCAATGTGGCTAAATAAAAAGGTTAGGGAAGAAGCGTGCATTTAAATTGTTTAAGTCTGAAGGGTCAGAGGAGTCCTTCCATAGGTACAAGGAATGTAATAAAACATGCAAAAAGGAAATTAGATTGGCTAAATTAGAAAATGAAAGGCACGTTGCAAAAGAAAGTAAGACAAAGTTTTTTAAGTATATAAATGACAAAAGGATTAAAAAAGATAATATAGGACCCCTAAGAAGTGAGATGGGTGAATTGATAAATGATACTAAGGAAAAAGCAGAGGTATTAAACACGTTCTTTTCTTCAGTATTTACCAGTGAGGAAAAAATGGCAGGAGTAATACATAAAAATGGAAATTAAACCATGCCATTAATTAATACTTGGTTGTCAGAGGAAGAAGTCCAAAGGCGACTGAAGAATATTAAGATAAATAAAGCTCCAGGTCCAGATGGCATACACCCAAGGGTCCTTATGGAGTTAAACTCGGAAATAGCTAGACCGCTATTCTTAATTTTCAGAGATTCAATCTCATCAGGCTCAGTACCAAGGGATTGGCGAATAGCAGATGTGGTGCCGTTGTTTAAAAAGGGGACGAGATCACAACCAGAGAATTATAGACCTGTAAGCCTGACATCAATAGTGGGGAAACTACTGTAAGGTATTTTAAGGGACAGTATTCAGGATTACTTGGTACGCAATAAAATTATTAGTGGGAATCAACATGAATTTGTGAGGGATAGGTCATGTCAAACTAATCTAATTAGTTTCTACGAGGAAGTTAGTGGGAACTTAGACCAGGGCAGGACAGTAGATGTGGTCTACTTAGATTTTGCAAAGGCCTTTGATACAGTGCCACACAAGAGGTTGGTTAACAAAATAAGGGAACTGGGTCTAGGAATCAAAATTTGTACTTATTATTAATGACCTTGGTGATGGTTTAGAGAGTAAAGTTTCTATTTTTGCAGATGACACTAAACTCTGTAAGGTAATAAAATCAGAGCAAGATGTAGCTTCTCTACAGAGGGACTTAAATAAACTGGAGGATTGGGTGGCTAAATGGAATATGAGGTTTAACACAGATAAATGTAAGGTTATGCATTCAGGGATCAAAAACAAGAACGCAATCTATAAATTAAATGGAATTAATTTAGGAGAATCTATAATGGAAAAGGATTTGGGAGTGCTCGTAGACAGTAGACTTAGCAATAGTGCTCAATGTCAAGCAGCAGCTGCAAGGGCAAACATAGTATTGGCATGCATAAAAAGGGGCATAGATGCAAGGGAAGACAGTGTAATTTTGCCACTGTATAAATCGTTGGTAAGACCTCATCTTGAATATGCAGTACAGTTCTGGGCACCACTCTATAAAAAAGATAATTTGGAACTAGAAAGGGTTCAGAGAAGGGCGACAAAATTGATAAAGGGTATGGAGTCATTAAGTTATGAGGAAAGGTTAGCCAGTTTAGGCATGTTTACTTTAGAAAAGAGGCGTCTAAGGGGAGATATGATTACTATGTACAAATACATTAGGGGTCAATACAGAGAGCTTTCATGGGAACTTTTTACGCCAAGGACCATACACAGGACATGTGGTCATCCCCTAAGGTTAGAGGAGAGGAAATTTCACAACCAGCAAAGGAAGGGGTTCTTTACAGAAAGGGCAGTCAAAATATGGAATTCATTGCCAGGGAAGGTTGTGATGGCAGATTCAATAGATATGTTTAAGAAAGGGTTAGACAAATTTTTAGCGGAAAGGTGTATCCAGGGATACGACCGTTAATTAAAATGAAGGATAGTAGTGGATATAGGGTAAAAATAGGACTGCAATATTGAGTCTGGGGGGATGTTCACAATTGAAACAGATTGGCGGTTGCTTACTCTGGATCAATTTCAAATATAAGTGCAGGATCGCAGGAGATCCAAAATAGGTTGAACTTGATGGACTAGTGTCTTTTTTCAACCTCATCAACTATGTTACTAAGTCCTAAGACCTGGTCTTATATCATTCCTCATTTCACCACTAGAAATCTGCTGTCAACAGAGTAGCGATCGCACCTAGAGATCGCTAGTTATGAATAAAAAAAGATTGATACTCTATAATTGTCACTCACCGGACCGTGAGTGCCTCTGCGCTGGTGCGTGGCTCCCTAGCCTTCCTACCGGCACCTATCCTGAACCGCGGCCGTCCACCATCCTGATGGTCTGCATGCGCAGCTCCCAAGAACTCTTGTGACTGTTGCTTTTAATCCAAATTGGTTGATCAGGCAACTCCCTATTTAAGGCACCTGTGTGCATTACCTCATTGCCTGATCTTGGAGTCTCATTCCCTGTGAGTCTCTGAAGGTGTTTCCTGTGTTCTACTAGTGTCTTCAGTTTCCTGCTGATTCCTGATCTACTCATCGCTGGTTTCCATACCCGCTACTATCTCCTGTGTACTACTAGTGTCTTCAGTTCCTGTGGATTCCCTGTGCTACTCATCGCTGGTTTCCATACCTGCTACAGTATCCTGTTTCCTGCCTGTGTCCTCAGCTGGACTCTGATTACCGGATCTACTCACCTGTGGTTCCTACACTCGGTTCCTGCATCTCCCTGTGGACAGACTGTTCTACTGAATAGCGGTATGCCTATCTGTTATTGATTTTCTATGTTTACTCTGCATATCCGCTAGGACAAGTCTCCACGCTCAGCAGCGGTATCCATACCCGCTATAGACTGTTACTGTTACGCTGCATACCTGTTTGGAATTAACCATACTACTCAGTCGGTATATGCATAACTGTGATTGACTATCCATTATTGGCCTGCATATCTGTGCTGAGCAAGTCTCTACCAAGCAGCGCCACACATACCGTTATATAGACTTTGTTGGATACGCTGCATACCTATTGGGATCAAGTTCCTCTGTGCTCTCAGTGTCTGCATCCTATTATCTTTGTATGCTTCCACTCATCAACACTTGTACACATCCTCACCTATTAAGCAATGGTACAACTTGCTATACGCAGACCACTGACTTCCCCGCTACCTACCTGCACCTGGACAAGTCTCTTCACCATAAGCAGTCTTACAACTTGCTGTACGCAGACCACTGACTTCCCTGCTAGCTCCCTGCATCTACTCACGTCCATCCTGATTTCCGTGTTCAAATCTGCCTTTCCATTATATCAGCTAGTCGCTGATTCATTGACCAATGAATGCTGCAAGTCACTGACTTTCCTATTATTTATTGGCATTCTGTCTCCATCTGCTGTGATATCTGTTCCGCTAGTCACCCTGCTACCAGAGGACCGTTGTGTGAACTTCACTACTCTGGTAAGCCCAGTCATCTGGTGAATTCCTGGGCAAGACTCCTAGTGCCCGTGACAATAATATTGTAGGCAGCATATGTCTTTAGGTTGGTTTGAACTGGATTAGGTTGATTCCCTCAGGCACTACATGAGCACAGTTTTTGATGTGAGCTTCCCCCACCTTTGGAGAGGAATCCTTTGAACTGACCTATGATCTGCATTGTACTGGACTGACTTGACCCCTGGACCACTTAAGAAAGACCTAAGTTTATCTTTGTGTACATTGAGACATCATCACTGTTTTTTGTTAACTCAAACTGTATATAAGCAAGCCCCTAGGCCAGTATTAGATCTCTATGACTGCAGACATCAAGACTGAAGTTAGACCTGGGCCCAGGGGGAGGGCGGGGGGTGCTTGCTTAATGTATTCAGTTATAATTTCCTGTATATTGTTATACCTTTTTATGCATCATCATGGTTTGCTGTTATCCTGCTATATTTTGCTATTAAATCTCTTTGTGCGCTAGAACCACAATAATCGTATTGGACAGTATTTATCGGTAAGGACTATATGAATATAACATGAATAACATTAATTATCTTATTACAATGACACATGTCAAGGGGTGGGATAATTTAGGCAGCAGCGCAATGATCAGTCTTGAAGTTGATGTGTTGGAAGTAGGAAAAAGGGGATTTTGACAAGAGCCAAATTGTGATGGCTAGATGACTAGGTCAGAACTTCTCCAAAATAACAGGTCTTGTGGGGTGTTCCCAGTATGCATTGGTTGCTACCTACCAAAACTGGTCCAAGAAAAGACAACTGGTCAACCGGCAACAGGATCACGAGTGCCCAAAGCTCATTGATGTGCGTGGAAAGTGAAGGCTAGCCTGTCTGTTCTAATCCCACTGTTACGGATTACTGGGTACACTACTAATCTTGATTAACGCTGGCTACCTGAGGTGCGGAGTCTAACAATCTCCCCGGTATTCACCAAGAACCTACACAAGGCGGGATGGGCTTTGCTGCCAGGAGTCGCAGGTCGCGGTCCTCAGGTTTGCCCCAAGATGTAGTACAGCAGAATAGGAGCAAGATGAGAATAGTTGGACAGGCCGGGTCGGTACACAGGCAGGCAATGCAGACAGAATCAGGAGGCAATCTCGGAGTCAATCAAACCGGGTCAGTACACGGGTCACCAGAACAGATGCGTGGTCAGCTAGCCGGGTCAGTACACAGGAAGGCAGTTAAACGTATAGAGAGGAGCATGAGACAATCCTGGTCAGGAGCACAGGCAATAAGGAAGGTCAGCAAGTCAGGTTGGAACACAGGGGACAACGGAATCCAGAATGGTCAACAAGCCGGGTCGGTACATTGGAGGTCAAACACACAGGGAGCAGGAACAAGGAGGACACAGGAATCAGGAGGCAGGAACTGGTAAGTTGCTCTGACACTCACCAAGTGTCAGAGCTATGTTTTTATAGTGTGTCCCATTTGATGTCCCCGCCCTAGGCAGCGATCATGTGACCGCCGAACCCGGAAGTGCGGCTTCCGGGTCCGACGGAGCGGCGGGGGAACGCGGAGGGGTAAGTATCGTGACCCCCTACCTTAAAGGTGGACTCCGGACACCTACACAGGTTTACAGGGAAATCTTTTATGAAAGCGTTTGAGTAGACGGGGGGCATGAAGGTCGACTGCTCTTACCCAGGAGCGTTCTTAGGGACCATATCCTTTCCAGTCTACTAGGAATTGTACGGCACCTCTGTTTTTACGGGAGTCCAGGATTTGTTTTACCTCATATTCCCCCTGATTCTGAATACTAACAGGAGGAGGAGCCCTAGGAGGGGTGGAAAACTTGTTAGTAACCACTGGTTTCAGCAATGACACATGAAAAACATCTGGAATACGTAGAGAATGTGCTAAGCTTAGTCTGAAAGATACTGGATTGATGATCTCCGAGATGGTAAACGGACCAATGAACCTGGGGTCAAATTTCTTGCTGGGAACTTTTAAACGAATGTTCTGTGTAGATAGCCAAACTTTATCACCGATGGAGAAATTAGGACCAGCTCTTCTCCTTTTTATCATAGGCCTCCTTAGAACGAGAGATGGCTTTTTTGAGACTTGATTTGGTTTAATCCCAGATATGTGAGAAGTTGCGAAATATTAAGTCCACTGCTGGGACTTCAGAAGCAGAAATTTGGGAAAAGGTGGGTAATCTAGGATGACAGCCATGGAGAATGAAAAAGGAGAATTAGAGAGAGCCTCGTGGAAATGGTTATTATGGGCAAACTCAGCCCATGGAAGGAGATCCACCCAGTTGTCTTGATTGGCAGAAATGAATATTCTTAAGAATTTCTCCAATTCCTGGTTGGTTCTCTCTGTGAGGCCTTTAGACTGGGGGTGATATGCAGAGGAAAAATCAAGCTTGATTCCAGATTTGTGACAAAAGGATCTCCAGAATTTGGATATAAACTGAGATCCTTGATCGGAGACAATGTGATGAGGACAACCATGAAGGCGGAATATCTCTTTAATGAAAATATCAGCTAACGAGGAGGAAGATGGAAGACCTCTCAGTGGAATGAAGTGGGCAGTTTTGGAAAAGCGTTCCGTGACCACTAGGACCACAGTACAAGACTTGGAGAGGGGTAGGTCCGTGATAAAATCCATGGAGATTTGTGACCACGGGTATTCAGGAACTAGTAATGGAAGTAAATGACCATAAGGCCTCCTCCTGGGGGTCTTGTGTTGGGCACATATGGAACACGAAGACACAAACCTCCTTACATCTTCCCATATGGAAGGCCACCAGTAGTTGCGATATAACAGGACCCAAGTCTTGCAAATGCCAGCATGACGTGAGAAGAGAGAACGATGAGCCCATCATAGGAGTTTGATGCGAAGAGGTGCAGAAATTAAGGTCTTGCCTGGATCACAGCTTTATTTGATATGAGTTGCTGCCAAAATTCGACTAGGGTCCAGAATAAATTTATTCTCCTCCAAGGGTTCTGAGTCAGCAGGATCAAATGAGCGAGATAGAGCATCTGCCTTGATATTTTTAGATCCAGAACAGAAGGAAATATTGAAGTCAAATTGGGAGCAAAAAATAAGGACCATCTTGCTTGTCGAGGATTTAGGCAGCGTGCAGTACGTAGATATGATCAGTATAGATGGTGATGGGAAACTGGGCTCCTTCTAGGAGATGCCTCCATTAAAAAAAAAATAACTTGATGGGCAGAAGCCCCTTGTCACCGATTCGTAGTTCTTTTCAGCAGGTAGAAGGCGACGGACGTAGTTTACCGGTAGAGTCTCGTTGAGAGAGTACTGCTCCTGTAACTACGGAGGATGCGTCCACCTCTAGAATGAACGGGCGAGAACAGTCAGGTTGTTGGAGGATGGGTGCTGAGGAAAAGAGAGATTTTAAGGTAGCAAAGGCTTGGGTGGCTTCTACAGACCATACTTTGGCGTTCGCAGACTTACGGGTTAAGGCAGTGATGGGTGCCATCAAAGTAGAGTATCCTTTAATGAACTGGCGATAGTAATTGGAGAACCCTAGGAACCATTGTGTCGCTTTAAGGCCCGAGGGTTGAGGCCAATCTAGTATGGCTTTTAACTTGGTAGGATCCATTTGCAATCGAGTGCCAGAGATGATATAACCTAAGAAAGACTTGCTTTTGTTCAAAGATGCATTTTTCTAATTTACAATATAGATGATTCTTCCTAATACGAGACAGAACCTCCAAGACATGTTTGCGATGTGATACTAAGTCTTGGGAGAAGATGAGGATATCATATAGGTAGATGACCACACATTGGTATAATAGGTTTTGAAAGAGTTCATTCATGAAACCTTGAAAAACAGCCAGGGCATTGCACAACCCAAAAGGCATGACCAAGTATTCAAAGTGACTGTCCCGGGTGTTGAAGGCTGTCTTCCACTCATCCCCCTCCTTAATGCGCACCAGGTTATAGGCTCCTCTGAGGTCCAATTTAGAAAAGATGGTAGCCCCCTTTATACGATCAAATAATTCTGAGATTAGTGGTAAGGGGTACCGATTTTTTTACGGTGATGGCATTTAGGCCTCGATAGTCAATACAAGGGCAGAGGCCCCCGTCTTTCTTCTTTACAAAGAAAAAACCTGCCCCAGCAGTAGAAGAGGATTTTCGGATAAAGCCTTTTCCCAGATTGTCTTGGACATAGTCCTCCATGGCCTTGGATTCGGGAACTGAAAGTGGATACATTCTGCCTCGGGGAAATGGTTTGCTGGGAATGAGATCTATATTACAGTCCCAAATTCTATGTAGAGGGAGTTTTGTGGCTTCTGGGTCCGACGGAGCGGCGGGGGAACGCGGAGGGGTAAGTATCGTGAGACCCACAGAAGAGCTACAGTAGCACAAATTGGTGAAAAGGTTAATACTGGCTATGATAGAAAGTGTCAGAACACACAGTGCATTGCAGCTGCAGACCGTCCAGAATGCCCATGCTGACCCCTGTCCACCGCCGAAAGCCAGAACTGGACTATGGAGCAATGGAAGAAGGCGGCCTTGTCTGATGAATCGTTTTTTCTTTTACATCATGTGGACATCTGGGTGCCCGACAGATTATATGGTTCCTCACATGCACGCAAGCCTTCATCCAGCTGGTCTGCATTAGCTTCTATTCTAGCTTCCCCTGACTTAGGATAGCCGTTCATAATACAGACAGCTGTCGACTGGGAGCAGTGTTGATCCAGTTAAGGGAAGATGGTCAAGAACACCCAGAAATTAGTGAACTGGGAGATGGAAAACACCACCATTAAGAAAGAATGCCTTGCCATTGTATAGGCATGCAAAAAGCTCCAACCACACTTGCAAGGGAAGGTGTTTTCAGTGGTAACTGACCATAATCCCCTAAAGTGGTTGCAGGAGACAATGGAGAGTTACTGAGGTGGAGCCTGGCATTACAAGCATATAACTTTATTGTATCTAACAAAAAGTTTTGACCATGGGAATGATGATGAATTTGCCACCACATAACCCACTTGCAATGGTCATCACTGTTTGTGATGAGAGCAGAATGCCAGACAACATAAAATAAAGATTAAGATGCAATTCCGCTTCATATCCTCTTTCACCAGTACTTAGCAATTGAGGAAATTTAACTTTGTAAGTTACATATGCAAATATGTATTTCCATGTATATCACTATACTGTATTGTCCTTAAATGTAGCCAGATGGTTTCCCCTTGCACAGCTAAAGATCTTAACCTGCCCTTAAATGAGCTATGTTCACTTGTAGTCACCAGGGCATACAGACAACTGGAGTCACTCCAAGAAATTGCGCCAACTGTTGGCTTTAGACTTTGTGGCACTTCCTCTGCTAGTGGTCAGCAATGTTGTCCTAAAGTGCCAGTGAGCTCAGAGCTAAAAAATCACAGAGAAAGACTAGATAGGGTTAAAGTGGGGCTTTGCTGCCTGCTAGACTGGTCGTGGATCAGTGGATTAAGCCATTAACTCTGATCTTAGGAGTCTTTGTAAACCCTGTGTCATACATTGGGTTTTCTGTCTAAACCGGCTCACTTACCTGTCTGCCGGCATCCCCGCTGACAGCTTCGGACGGATCGCCATCTCAGTTGCAATTTGCATCTGATCAGATCTGCTTTAATTCCTATGGCAATCTCCAATTGGCCTATCAGGTCTCCTACTATTTAACGTTCCTCCTCCAGTTCCTTGGTGCCTGTTCTTTAGGTTACTGCACTCTTAGGAAGTTGGATGTGTTTTGTGCTCTCTCCCTGCAGCCGCAGACTATTGCACCTGTCAGTACGATCAGCATCGCAGTCCATAGACTATTGTACCTGTTACCATTTTTGTGTTCTCAGCATCGCAGTTCACAGACTATTGCACATGTACCATTTTCGTGTTATCAGCATCACAGTCCGCAGACTATTTCGCCTGTCACCATTTCAGTGGTACCAGCTTCACCGATCACAGACTATTGCTCATCCTCAACCATTCCAGTGGTAACTATTCTGCAGTCCACAGACTATTGTTCATCCTTCACAGTTCCAGTGGTAACTAATCTACAATCTGCAGACTATTGCTCATCTTCCACCATTCCAGTGGTAACTAATCTGCAATCCACAGACTATTGCTCATCTTCCACCATTCCAGTGGTAACTAATCAACAATCCACAGACTATTGCTTAACTTCCACCATTCCAAGGGTAACTATTCTGCAGTCCACAAACTATTGCTCATCCCCCACCATTCCAGTGGTAACTACCCTACAGTCCGCAGATTGTTGCACACATCACCATCCCAGTGGTGACTTCCCTGCCATCCGCAGGCCATCACACAATTTGTTTTGTGAACAACAATAAAATGCACTTACATGAAGTAAGGGTAACAATGCACATCAGGGTATCTTTCACACGCGACTAAGCTCCCGCTAACACGCTGTAGCGCGATCGTGTCTCCGTAACAATTTCCGGGTTCGGTTGTCCCGGAAACCAATCTCAACCCTCATTGGATCCCTACGCGTTTCGTCACTAGGACCCCTGACGAAGTCCTAATGACGTTAGCAGGAGCTTAGTCGCGTGTGAAAGATACCCTGATGTGCACTGTTATCCTTACCGAATATGTTACGGAGACACGATCGCGCTACAGCGTGTTAGCAGGAGCTTAGTCGCGTGTGAAAGATACCCTGATGTGCCTTGTTACCCTTACTTCATGTAAGTGCATTTTATTGTTGTTCACAAAACATTTTTATACTGGAATACTACACTACAAGGGAATCCTTGTCTTTTCTTGTCTTCCGTATCTATATGAACTAAATGGTGGATCCAGGGAAAAACGTATGAGAGCACATCGAGTGATCATTTGGAATCACATTCAGATGATCTAGAAAGACTGCGCATTGGGACTATAAGTGCTACATATTGTGACTATGAACAATTTATTATACTTTACATGCTGCCATTGATGCATATCCATCCATGTTGTGATACTCAGAAAACCTGTTTATTTCATTACCTTCCCAGTTGCGCCTTATTCCAATTTTCTGTTTCATTGTTTGTAATTTTGGAAATTTAGTGGGTATTTCCAAGAGAATCGGGCTGCATTCCCCACCCCCTCCCCTATCAAATAGAAGCGCAGGAAGGACACCCATTATATGTCATCACACAATTTACCAAGTCTGAGGTATTAACACATCAACCGCAGGTTGCTGAATCTCCCGTGATCTACTCTTTTGCCTCTTCCCTGCTAGTTTTGCCAAGTACTCTTGAGGAGGGCCGCCACCTGCGTAGTGGAGGCAGCTATAACCAAACCTTCTTGCTAGGGTCACTGGAGAAGACCATCCCCCCACAGTAATAGGGTAAAATGGTTCTGACAGCTTAGCTTAGGGGGCGGGGCCACGTGACGCATCCCACTTGACCACACCCCCGAAAATCACCAGTGAGATCTCCCCTCCCGGAGGGGACATCTCAAAATGTGGCATGTATGCAATGAGTTGGTGACTATAGTTCCTTTGGGAAGCTTTGTAGCTAAGGAAGTGACCACCTGTCATTTGTCCTGTAAAGTGTTATAGTCTCTGAGTGTACTGTATGCACTAAAACATGTTTGTACTGGTAACCAACTGCTGGCTTAAATATTTCTGAACCTCCAAAGTGTACTGGGTGTGCCAGACTGATACAAAAGGATGCCTCTGTTTAAAGTAGGGATGTGCACCGGCGACTTTTGAGGTCTCGTGTTTTGTGTTTTGGATCCGGATTTTCGTTATTTTTGAGGTTCGGATTTGTCTCGCAAAACACTTGACGAAAGGTCTCGGTTCGGATTTAAGGTATTGGATTCGGATTTTTTTTGAAAAAAACATAAAAAGTTTAAAAATCAAGTTTTTGGGCTTATTTTCACTCCTAGGCTATTATTAACCTCAATAACATTCAATAACAAGCATTTCCACTAATTTACAGTGTATTCTGAACACCTCACAATATAGTTATTAGTCCAAAACGTTGCAACAAGGTATCTTTCTGGACTGCGTAGAGGAGTGGGTCACCACAATATATATTAAAAACCCTGAACTTTTATGAATCGCACCAATAAATGTACCTGGACTGCGTAGAGGAGTGGGTCACCACAATATATATAATAAGAAAACCATCAACTGGTTTGATTCGCACCAATAAATGTACCTGGACTGCGTAGAGGAGTGGGTCACCACAATATATTAAAAACCCTGAACTTTTATGAATCGCACCAATAAATGTACCTGGACTGCGTAGAGGAGTGGGTCACCACAATATATATAATAAGAAAACCATCAACTTGTTTGATTCGCACCAATAAATGTACCTGGACTGCGTAGAGGAGTGGGTCACCACAATATCTTAAAAACCCTGAACTTTTATGAATCGCACCAATAAATGTACCTGGACTGCGTAGAGGAGTGGGTCACCACAATATATATAATAAGAAAACCATCAACTTGTTTGATTCGCACCAATAAATGTACCTGGACTGCGTAGAGGAGTGGGTCACCACAATATATTAAAAACCCTGAACTTTTATGAATCGCACCAATAAATGTACCTGGACTGCGTAGAGGAGTGGGTCACCACAATATCTTAAAAACCCTGAACTTTTATGAATCGCACCAATAAATGTACCTGGACTGCGTAGAGGAGTGGGTCACCACAATATATATAATAAGAAAACCATCAACTTGTTTGATTCGCACCAATAAATGTACCTGGACTGCGTAGAGGAGTGGGTCACCACAATATATATAATAAGAAAACCATCAACTTGTTTGATTCGCACCAATAAATGTACCTGGACTGCGTAGAGGAGTGGGCACTGGGCACCACAATAAAATATATAAAAAACCTTCAACAGGTCTGCATTACACTACACATACGGCTGCTCCTCCATCCTCTCCATCATATACATGTTGGAGTTTTAGCGTGTGACAACCTCTTGTTTTTGATAATGTCAGTGCATTTTGAATATTTTTCAATTTGCCCCACACCACTGAATGTACTTTATCTATGATACGCATCTATCTATCTTGACTGCGTAGTGTGGTGGCCCCGGTACACAATTTGGTACCGGGGCCACAATAAAATAAATACACCCTCCACGTGTCAGAATTCCACCAAACAAGTATCTGGACTGCGTAGTGGGGTGGCCCCGGTACCCAACTTGATACCGGGGCCACAATAAAATAAATACACCCTCCACGTGTCAGAATTCCACCAAACAAGTATCTGGACTGCGTAGTGGGGTGGCCCCGGTACCCAACTTGATACCGGGGCCACAATAAAATAAATACACCCTCCACGTGTCAGAATTCCACCAAACAAGTATCTGGACTGCGTAGTGGGGTGGCCCCGGTACCCAACTTGATACCGGGGCCACAATACCTCCTCAAAACATGCTCCAGACAATTCGTCATTGACAGACCCCAGACAGACAGGGTCGTAGTGTTACTGTTTGACTTTGTAAACCCAAAAAAATGTCCCTGTTGCACTTGCACATAGTCGTGCAATCAAGACTGACTTTTTCATTTAAAGGCACGATCTTTCAAGTGTCAGAAAGAGAGAGAAGACACAGGAGAGGAGAGTTGTAGCTGGGGACCTGGGGTGGAAGCTCCCAGGCTCCCCCAGCATTGCCTGGAAGTCTGAGCGTGGTGACTGAGCCAGGGCAAGGAATGTGTGCCCTGGATGAGGGGGAGAACTCCATGCCACTATAGTGAACCCAAGAGAGAGGGGGACACTGCACATGGAAGAGGCCCTGGAGTGAGGGCTGCTACAAGAGGCATGGTAGCTGTAGTGTCAGATCCTGAGGCTGAGAGTACACAGAGTGACGTGTCAGAGCACAGGAGACATTATCCCCGCAGAGGAGGGATGAGCTGCAGTTGAGAGGTCTGCTGTTGAAATAGGACATGCACACTTTAACAAACCAATCATTTCAGCGACAGGGCCTACCAAACAACTTTGACTGAAATGATTGGTTTGTTTGGGCCCCCACACCAAAAAAGCTATTCATCTCTCCCTGTACAGACTAAACAGGCTCTACTGAGGCAAGATGTCGTCCTCATCCTCAACCTCTGATTCCTCTCCCCCTACAGTGTGTACTTCCTCCTCATCACACATTATCAATTCGTCCCCGCTGGACTCCACAACCACAGGTCCCTCTGTAGTATCTGGAGGGCAGTGCTGTACTTCATTGAGGAATTGATTATTCATTTTTATAAACATCATTTTTTCAACGTTGTGAGGAAGCAACCTCCTTCGCCGCTCACTGACCAGGTTCCCCGCTGCACTAAAAACTCTTTCCGAGTACACACTGGAGGGGGGCCAACTCAGGTAAAATAGTGCCAGTTTGTACAGGGGCTTCCAAACTGCCTTTTTTTCCTGCCAGTAACAATATGGACTGTCTGACATGTCTACTTGGATGGTGTCAGCAAAGTAATCATCCACAATTTTTTCTATTGTGACAGCATCCAATGCAGCGAGAGTAGACATGTCTGCAATGGTTGGCAGGTCCTTCAGTCCGGACCAGATGTTATCAGCATCCCCGCCAGTGCCTCTTTTGGGAAAACTGAGCTTTTTCCTCGCAGCCATAGATGTGGAAGAAAATGAGGGTGGAGCTGTTGGCATGTCACGGTCCTCTTCAGAGGACAATCTCCTGACCAGCAGGTCTTTGCACCGCTGTAGATTTGTGTCCGCCGGAAACAGAGACACAACATACGCTTTAAACCGAGGATCGAGCACGGTGGCCAGAATGTATTCCTCTGACTTTAAAAGAGTGACCACCCTCGGATCCTGGCAAAGCGTACGAAGGGCTACATCCACAAGAGCTACATGCTTGCTGTAATCGCAATGGCTTACCAGCTCCTCCCTCACTTTCTCCAGCTGCTTCTGCAACAGCCTGATCAGGGGAATGACCTGACTCAAGCTGGCAGTGTCGGAACTGACTTCTCGTGTGGCAAGTTCAAATGGCTGCAGAACCTTGCACAACACGGAAATCAGTCTCCACTGCGCTTGACTCAGGCGCATCCCCACTCCTTTGCCTATGTCGTAGGTGGCTGTGTAGGCCTGAATGGCCTTTTGCTGCTCCTCCATCCTCTGCAGCATATAGAGGGTGGAGTTCCAGCGCGTCACAACCTCTTGTTTGAGGTGATGGCAGGGCAGGTTCAAGCTTTTCTGATGTGCCTCTAGTCTGCGGTAGGCACTGGCTGAATGCCGAAAGTGTCCAGCAATTTTGCGGGCCACCGCAAGCATCTCCTGCACACCCCTGTCACTCTTGAGGTAATGCTGCACCACCAAATTAATGGTGTGGGCAAAACATGGGACGTGCTGGAAATTGCCCATATTTAATGCCCGCACAATGTTACTGGCATTGTCTGACACCACAAATCCCCATGAGAGTCTAAGTGGGGTAAGCCACTGGGAGATAATTTCCCTCATTTTCTCTAATATGTTGGCAGCGTTGTGCCTCTTATTAAAGCCTGTAATGCACAATGTTGCCTGCCTTTGCATGAGCAGCCATTTTGTAGATGCTGCTACTGATGCAGCTGTTGCTGTTGCTGCGGAAGGGGATGCATCTACCCAGTGGGCTGTCACAGTCATATAGTCCTTCGTTTGCCCAGAACCACTTGTCCACATGTCCGTGGTTAAGTGGACAGTGGGTACAACCGCATTTTTAAGAGCACTGAGGACACTTGATCGTACTTCTCTGTACATTTTTGGTATCGCCTGCCTAGTGAAGTGGAATCTCGAGGGGATTTGGTACCGGGGACACAATACCTCCATCAACCCTCTAAATCCCACTCCACTGATGGCGGACACCGGGCGCACGTCTAACACCAACATTGCAGTTACAGCCGCAGTTATACGCTTTGCAATAGGGTGACTACTATCGTATTTGGTGGTCATGGCAAACGACTGTTGGACGGTCAATTGTTTGGTGAAAGACTTAGCGGTCTTACGACTTCCCCTCTGGGAAGATGACCGGCTAACAGCAGCAACAGCAGCAGTGGCAGTAGTAGGCGTACCGCTGCAGGATTCCTCGGATGAATCCCGTATTGAGGAGGACTCAGTCTGGCTGGTGACTTGGGCTGCAGGACTGAATCTGATGGAGATTGTGGAGGAAGTTGACGAGGAGGGTGTTGCTGGTGTGTATCCAACTGGACCACGGGATTTAGGTGTCCCTGTACCGATGAGGGTCCTAGCCCCAGTTCCTGAACTAACCACTGAACTATGAAGGTTATTCAGGTGACGTATAAGGGAGGATGTTCCTAGGTGGGCAAGATCCTTACCCCTGCTTATTTGAGCTTTACATAAGCTACATATTGCCATACATTGGTTGTCTGGATTTGGATAAAAATAACTCCAGACCGAAGAGGTGCATTTTTTGGTCTTCTGACCAGGCATGACGATGGGCTTTTTCATCCCATGGACATCAGCTGTTTCCCCCCCTGGTGCCTCATTTACAATAACCACATCACCATCCTCATCATCAAGTTCCTCCACAGCGCCAGCTACATCATCAATAGCCTCCTCCCGAGCCACCTCTTCCCGTACAGTGATGGGAAGGTCAGGCTTGACAACCACCAACACGCTTGGACTCGCCTTGGGGATTTGTGATAATTTCTCTTTAGAAGGCAGAGTTGTTTGCTGTTTTGTTGCTGACAGCATAACTCTCTTCAATTTTTTGTAGGGGGGGGGGAGGAGGAGGAGGGCTAAGATCCGTGGGTGAAGCTGAACCACTAGTCATGAACACGGGCCAGGGCCTAAGCCGTTCCTTGCCACTCCGTGTCGTAAATGGCATATTGGCAACTTTACGTTTCTCCTCAGATGATTTTAAGTTTCTCTTTTTGCTACTTTTTCTTAACTTGGGCTTTTTGGATTTTACATGCCCGGTACTACGAGATTGGGCATCGGGCTTGGAAGACGACGTTGATGGCATTTCATCGTCTATGTCATGACTAGTGGCAGCAGCTTCAGCATTAGGAGGAAGTGGGTCTTGATCTTTCCCTACTTTATCCTCCAAATTTTTGGTCTCCATTATATGTAGCACAAGATACTGCAGAATGTGTGAACTTGGTAATATTGCAGTACCAATGGACTTATAATGCTGGATTGGTTTTGCAAATTTGGTTATAATTATTATATATTTTTATTTTTTTTTAAATTTTTTATTTTTTTTTACTTTTTTTTTATTTTTTACAAACTTGGGAATAATGGGGAAATAACTATGCCCTTAGAAGCACAGAGCACAGGACACAGCACCACTGGACTGAACAGGACACGGCACAGAACCCAGCAGCACTACGGAACTCAGCAGGACAGAGCACAGGACACAGCACCACTGGACTGATACTGCAGAATGTGTAAACTTTGTAATATTGCAGTACCACTGGACTTTTACTGCTGAATGTGTGAACTTGGTAATATTGCAGTACCAATGGACTTATAATGCTGGATTGGTTTTGCAAATTTGGTTATAATTATTATATATTTTTATTTTTTTTTAATTTTTTATTTTTTTTTACTTTTTTTTTATTTTTTACAAACTTGGGAATAATGGGGAAATAACTATGCCCTTAGAAGCACAGAGCACAGGACACAGCACCACTGGACTGAACAGGACACGGCACAGGACCCAGCAGCACTACGGAACTCAGAAGGACAGAGCACAGCACACAGCACCACTGGACTGATACTGCAGAACACAGCACAGCACAGCACAGCACTAAACAGCACAGCACTAAACAGCACAGCACTAAACAGCACAGAACTAAACAGCACAGAGGACCACCTAACACACCCTCCCTCTACCCTGATCAATGCCCGAGTGAAGATGGCGGCGACTAGCGGGGAATTTATAGGATCCGAGTATCGCGAGATCCGACAACGGGATTATGAGTCAGAGCCTCAGTTTCACTTTTGAATTTGGCGCCAATACCCGGATCTGTCTCGGATCCGACTCGGATCCGCAACGTTCGGGTGGGCTCGGATTTCAGAAATCCGAGCGCGCTCATCCCTAGTTTAAAGCAGTCAGTTGGAAAGGTAAAGATCAAAATATTTACCCGTTATTTTCACATCTATGACAATCCTTCCAACAGCTGTACAGTTGAAGCTTTTAGCTTAGATGACACAGTACATGGGTGGTCTACAGACCTATTTAATGGGAATCTATCTGTAAACTGTCTTAAACTTTATATTTCAATGCCAATTATTGATTCAGAGCAAGTGCTGGATATTTATGTAAACATCTAATAAAATACCAAGGAAGTTTGTTTGCCTTCAACTTGGTTAACTGCAGATATTGTACATTCAGTAGCAAACTGGTTAATCGGATCTTTGTGTACATCTTTCCCTTCTTTATAGAAATGTAATTTTTTTCTTATAACTTAGTTGAAGAAATTAGAATCAGACGCCTTTGGCAAAGGAATAACAAAACAAGAAATGGCTTTTATAGAGACAAGATTATATTCTGCCAAAGAGTGAGAAAAAATTGCACATCATGAATAAAATATATTTTTTCATATTCAACAATGTGGAGTATTGGTGACAGCTAAATATAGCAAAGAGTGCTTTAGGGCATGACTGAGGTGGACTGGCAGAGATGTGTATATTTTATATTATAATGGAATGTGGTGTTGCTGATCAGATGCATTGGTAAAGATTTGTATATTTTATTATATAATGGAATACAGTATTGGAGATCAAAGGCATTGGCAGGGAACCACAAATAGAGTACATTATTTCCTAGCAGGCCATATCATAAGCACTGGTTTAGGTATATTGATGTAGCCTGAATTTATAGCATACACAGCATAGTAAACCTCCTACTTTACTGCAAAAGTCAGAAAGACAGAAGTCAGAGTAGTCTATATCTAACTAATCTATTGCCTGAAGAAGGAGGAGTCATTTTGTTCCTAAATGACCAAGGGATTCTGATCCAGTAATACAAGACACATTTTAATATCCAGCACATGATAGGCAATCGTTTTGTACCATTTTGAATGTAATCCCAAGACCCAGCACTCACCTTTCCAGGGAGGCTGGGTACCAGGACTGTAGAGACAGGGGAGCTTGAGCTGTTGATTAATGGCAGTCCAAAGCCTGGGTGGGCACTGGAAACGACACATTCCAGCATGTCAAAATCCAGAACTGATGCCAGATACTGACACTTGGGGGTATATTTACTAAATTGTGGGTTTGAAAAGTGGAGATGTTGCCTGTAGCAACCAATAAGATTCTAGCTGTCATTTTGTAGAATGTTTTAAATAACTGATAACTAGAATCTGATTGGTTGCTATAGGCAACAACTCCACTTTTTCAAACCAGCCGTTTAATAAATATACCCCTTGGAGAGAGTTACTCGCCAGAAACAAGGAAGTACAGCCAGAGAAAAAGGAAGCAAAGCCATTGCTGGGACCGCAGCCCAACCAAGAGGAGCAAATTGAGGAGGTAAAACAGTTCAACTATGTCCATTGAACCTGCTAGTGAGAACAGAAAGTGCTGGGAGAGTGAGTACTGTAGACAAGGGAGTTGCAGAATGAGGCACAGTCAGATAGGGCAATGCCATTAAAGAGAGGAAGAACGCAATGAAGAGGGATACCAATCCCTGCCCTGCCAGTATGTGAGAGCTGCCATTTCCAGTGGGCAGTCTGCCAGTGCTAGAGACTAATGTGCCAGAGATAGAGAGCAAGCTGCCAGTGCTCCAGACAAAATTTAAGTCAAATCTAGAGACAGCACCAGGTCCAATATAGAGGTCCAGAGTATGTCCAGGTCCAGTCCAGATTTACAAAGTGATTCCAGAACCATTCCAGTTGTTGCTGAGTGCCTTGGCGTGTTCTAGGTGCCTGCATTTGCTACCTTGTGGTCAGAGCTGGATTAAGGTTCTGGGGGGCCCGGGGCACTTAAGACAGGGGGGCCCCATATTGTCGAATATGATATTCATTTTAAACAAATAAACAGGCAATGCTATGTGCACTACTGTTAGATGCACACAACTCTGCCTTCACAAGAATAACAGTGTGAAGTAGGACATACCTCCCAACTGTCCTTGTAGTCAGACCAAATCCTAACTAAGTGAGACAGTCACCCAAATTCTGGACAGTCCCACCATATTGAGAACAGTTGGAAGAAGGCCCTGCTCTCTCCTACCTGCTGTTGTCACTTTCACCACCTGTGGCTGCTGGTGTCTTAAGCTCAGTTGCTGCTTGTGTAGATTCTGGAATGTCGGGGCCTATTTTGAAACAAAAACAGGTACATAAAGTTTAGGAGTCCCCAAAGAGTCCGGTTAATAAATCAGTAGCACAACCTTTAATAATTAGGCCTCCCTCCCTGCAACCAGCCCCAAATTTGGAATTAAATTAAATTAATACTATTCACTTTTAATAATAGAACTATTTTCCCCAAGCAGCCCCGACATTAAATTAATAGCGTACACATTTAATAAACTTATTTCCCTCTCCACCAAACAGCCTGGTGTAAATGAATAGCATTTACATGTAATAAATAAACCTATTTTTCAAAACCATTGCCAACATTTTATAATTCATATTCACATTTAATAAATAGCACTCCTTCTCCCCAAACTCAAGCACACATTAAATACCTCACAATCACTCCACAAATAATTAACAAAATAACCTTACTATATGTAAGTATATATTGGTTATCCCTAACAGCCTAGTCCAGCTAAGCACTAGCAGGCCTGATTTGTTGCAAGGCAACAGAGCTAGCATGGAGGCATATTACATTTTGTACATTATACGTTTCCATATAAAGTAAGTGTATGTCCTCTTTAGGAGAGCTAACAGAATGAGTGGCCATAATTTTGTCATTTTTCCCATAATGCCCACTTTTAGAAATGCTACTTCCCTAGGGCATGGAGAGAGGGTCCACAATAAATAGACAATCTAGGTCTGAGCACATCGTACTTCTCTGTTCTCCATTTATATCCCCAACATCCCACTCCTCAATCCTCTTCTTCATCTTAATCCTCTATCTTCCCTCTCACTCCTCATTCCCCACCTACTTAGCATCTTCAATCCCCTTCTCATCAGCGTTGGTTTCCCTTCCTGGGTTGTCACTCTGCAACCCCCTCTATTTGTATAATCACATCCTCCTTGTCCATAATCACCCCCTCTCCTTGTCCATAAATCACCCCCTCTCCTTGTCCATAATCACCCCCTCTCCTTGTCCATAAATCACCCCCTCTCCTTGTCCATAAATCATCCCCTCTCCTTGTCCATAAATCACCCCCTCCTTGTCCATAAATCACCCCCTCTCCTTGTCCATAAATCACCCCCTCTCCTTGTCCATAAATCACCCCCTCTCCTTGTCCATAAATCACCCCCTCTCCTTGTCCATAAATCACACTCTCCTTGTCCACAATTATCCCCTTCATTTTCATAATCACCTCCTCCTCTGGCTGAAACACACACAGACACAGTCACACACACACACACACACACACACAGAAAGTTTCACACACACAGAAAGTCTCATACACACAGTCACACACACAGAAAGTCTCATACACACAGTCACACACACACAGAAAGTCTCACACAAACACACACACACAGAAAGTCTTACACACACACAGTCACACACACAGAAAGTCTCACACACACACAGTCACACAAACACACACAGTCACACACACAGAAAGTCACACACACAGCAGATCTTAACTTACCTTATCCCCCACAGACAGGCAGGGCAGCTCTTCTCTGCTCCTCCTCACACTGTCATCTACACGCAGCTAAGGAAGCCCAGAACACTCAAAAAAAAAAAAGCAAAAGCTTACCTGTGCTTATAGTGCCGACAGAGCACTTAAAAACGGAACCCTGTGCTGCCCCCTGTAGACTGACATTTGGGGGCAGCAAAAAGAGCCACAGCTGGTCCGGGGGCCCCCTGAGAGAGGGGGGCCCGGGGCACATGCCCCCTGTGCCCCCCCCTTAATCCGGCCCTGCTTGTGGTCTTGTCAGGAGAGTTGTTGAAGATCTGTTGGAGAGCAATTGATACCTATTGCAAGTAACTACTGTCCAGAACTGGTTCGTGTCCATGGCATATACTCGCTCCATATATGGGGCTAAGCATGGGTACAGCAGCCAGCCTTATGTAGAAGTCCAGCCTTGAACTAGCTGACACTGCCAGGACTACACCTCTCCTCATTTTCTACATATTTGTGTCCATTATTATTGTTGAGACTAGAAATACCATCTCCTTCATTTTAATAGTCATCATTGTTGGGACTACTACTTCATCATCATAATCTTCTTGTGATTGTAATCATTTATTTATTACTCTTATTATACAGGGACTCAATGTAACTCATTATCATTGTCTTTACATGACCACCATTGTAGTGGTACACATTACTACATGCTACAACCTCATATGTTTCTTTTTCAGAGCATAGTTCATACTGTTTAATACCTCTCATCTTGGTGTTTTTCCAGTTCATTTTCACTTCCTTAAAAGCCCTTATAGGACTTTAGTCAATTTAGGGGGTGTGCCTGTAGGTCTAAAAATGAATACTGCTCACATTGGGCCTGATTCATTAAGGAAAGTAAAGCAAAAAATAAAAGAGTAACTTTGAACCTTGGCAAAACCATGTTGCATTGGAGGAGGGGGGATTTTAAAATTTGAGGATAGATTTTATCCACTGTAGGGGATTCTGCAAAGCTGGAGAGGCTTCAGAAAGATTAATTAGGATAAAGGATAAAGAGATAACACCATCCTGAGATGGCATTACCTTTCTGTGCAATTAGAGATGGTCACTGACCCCCGTGTTTTGGTTTTGTATTCGGTTTTGGATCTGGATTACCTTCGTGTTTTGGTTTTGGTTTTGCAAAACCGCCCTTGCGTGTTTTGGTTTTGGTTTTGGTTTTGTTTTGCTATTTTAAAATAACCTAATTTAGTGCCCCACCAGTTTCTTAGATAAGTGAGGTAATTCTAAAGCTAATAAATTATGAAAAAACAGTTTAATCCCTGGTAGGCCGTCCTTAATGCGAACACTTGTCTGCAAATTATACAGTCAAACCTGGTTGTCTACCTCCTCAATCTTTGATTATTGGCAATGTAGCCATCGTCTTTGGGTGTATATTACACCCTACACTTGTAGTTGAATATGGAAAAAAAAATGGGTACATGTAATTTAGAAAACTCCAACCAGCCCTGGAATTTAATTAATGCAGCCCATGTTTTATAAATAGGCCTCCCTCCAGCCTCAACATTAAAATAATAGTATTCACGTTTAATAAATAAACCTATTTACCTACCTCCAAACAACCCCAGCAATAAATTAAACAGCATTTACGTTTAAGAAATATACCTAATTCCCGCAACCATCACTGCCATTAAATAATTCCTAATCACATTTAATAAATAGAAGTTATTTTTTCCCCAAACAGCCCCACTTTCAATTAATAGCCCCTAAATCATATTATACCACAATAGTGCCCCCGTTCATACAATAGTGCCCCCAAAGAATATTATACCACAATACTGACCCCAGTTGATATTATGCCACAATACTGCCCCCAAATCATATTATGCCATACAGTAGTGCCCCAAATCATATTATGCCACAATAGTGCTCCCAAATCATATTATGCCACAGAGTTAACATATTAATAACACTAAATTATATTTGCATAAATTGTGAGTTTATATAAATATCCAGTAGGAATAATTATGGACTACACAGCATTCCCCCCCCCCTGTGTGGCATCCTTTCCCTTTCCCACCCCCTGTGTGGCATCCTCTCTCTTCTCCCCTCCCCCCTCCTGTGTGGCATCATCTCTGCCCCCCCCTGTGTGGTATCATCACTCTGCCCCTGCCCCCCCTGTGTGGCATCCTCTCTCTTCCCCCTCTCCTGAGTGGCATCCTCTTCCTGCCCCCCCTGTGTGGCATCCTTTCTCTTCTCCCCCCTGTGTGGCATCCTCTCTTCCCCCCCTTTGTGGCATCCTTTATCTGCCCTCCCTGTGTGGAATCCTCACTCTTTTCCCCCTCCTGTGTGGCATCATCACTCTGCCGCACCTCCTGTGTGGCATCATCACTCTGCCCCCCTCCTGTGTGGCATGCTCTCTCTGCCCCCCCCCTCCTGTGTGGCATCCTCTCTTTTCTCCCCCCCCCCCCACCCCCCTGTGTGGCATCCTCTCTTCCCCTCCCCCCTGTGTGGCACTGACTACCCGGAACCATCGGCCCTTCTGGCATTTGTCAGAAGAGCCAAATGGCCAGTCCGGCCCTGGTGACTGTGCATGGACCAAGCTCAGACAGGCAGACAGCCACACATTTCAATATATTGTGATAAAGGAATTAACTCTGGTAGCAGCCTTAGTCAGTGGTGCAGTGTTTAGGTGACAATTAAGAGTCTCCAGCCAACATTTTTCTTCAAAGCAACTCATAATCTGATTAAAAAAAACAAAAAAAACACCTAGCCCTCCCACTGGGCACTAACTCACTTCTTACACATTGACAAACACTGCAGCTACTGCTTGCCACTTTCTCTCCAAGACTCTGATGTCTCTCAGTCTATGCAGCACTCTTTCCTGTCTCTCTCCAAGGGGGTAAATTTACTAAATTGCGGGTTTGAAAAAGTGGAGATGTTGCCTGTAGCAACCAATCAGATTCTAGCTCTCATTTATTTAGTACATTCTACAAAATGACAGCTAGAATCTGATTGGTTGCTATTTCAAACCTACATTTTAGTAAATATACCCAGAGGCGGGCTGGGATGGGGGGCAGGGGGGCATCGGTCCCCCAGGCCTCTCGGTCTAACCACTTTTAGGGCCGGCTGCCCAGCGCCCCTCACCCCCCGATGCAATATTTTCAATGTCGCGGCCGCATCGCGTGTCATGTGATGCGGCTGCCTGTGCGCCCCCCGGGCTGAAGCTTGCCAGCCCGCACCTGAATATATCCCCAGGCAACTTTCCTGTCTCTCAGGCCTCCTGTCTCTCTCAGGACACACGATGGCCTTACTGGGATGTCTCTTTCTTATCAATTGCGGGTCTTCTCTCAGGCCTCCTGCTTGAACCACAGTGGTCCTCACCTCAACTCCTTGCCTGAGCCCTCTTTTGTGCCATACACAGTTATAGTCACACCTTAAACCTTGTGGGGAGGACAGATATTATTTGTTGCAAAGTATCTTGAACTTGGAGGTTGCTGTGTCATCATAACCTCACCCTTGCTATTTCTCCTAGAGGATGCAATGCACAGTTTCCTGTTTATATTGGCATAATTTATTCCTCATTTATTTGATTGATATACAATATAATACAATATATGCAGTCTCCTGTCTATATTGATTATTACAATTTTTATGCAGTCTCCGATCTATACCGATTTATACCATTTATATACAGTCTCTAGTCTATATTAATTGGTACGGTATTAATCAATATGCATAATGTCGTTTCCTTTATATATTGATTGATACCTTGCATTTGCCTGTTTATATTGATTGATACATTTTTATATGCAGTCTCTTGCCTATATTGATTGATACCATGTATATGCAATCTCCTGTCTATATGAATTGATACCATGCAATCTGCTCTATATTATTGATTAATATCATTTTATATGCAGTCTCCTGTCTATATTGATTGATACAATTTAATATGCAGTTTCCTGCTATATTGATTGATAGCATTTTTCTGTCATATAAAAATGCTATCAAACATTATAGATAGGAGACTGCATATAAGTCATATGCAGTCTCCTGTTTATATTGATTGATACAATTTTATATGTAGTCTCCTGCTATATTGATTGATATCATTTTTACTTTTCCAATGAGTATCCTTATATCATTAACAACTATACCCAATAATCCCCATATAGATTTAATAAATGTATTTACCATTTAAATAGAAACAGTATTAATTAGAACATCAGAGGAACGTAGACATCAATATCAAGATAATATATTTAAATGCATAATGAGTAATTAATGATTCTGTTAGTGGTGCATGCTATAATTGTAAGAAAGTGACATGCTGTAAACCTGTCTTTGCTTTCTAATAAAGTTGGAAAATTAAAAATGTACATTTTGTTATTACTAATGTTCTTGTTGCATTATTCTTAATTTGCTTTCTTCTCTTTATTGAGAAAGTGTACATAGCATAAATACTATTCATCGACGTGGGATATTAAAAAGTAAATTTAGAAGTGGCGGTATAAAAAAACGGGATTCATACTTACGATAAATCTTTTTCTCTGAGTCCATCTGGGGGACACTCCATAACCATGGGGTTGAGTCGGGGGGAGGAGGAGTCTGGCACCCAAAGAGTTAACTTTTTTCAGCTGACAGCATATCACCCCCGCCAATTCCCACATACCTCAGTTTGATTACAAAAGCCATTAGGAAGATAGGCCAATCAACCAAGACACACCACTCAACAGAGGGGGGAGTGGAGACAAAACAGCGAAAAGACGGGGGGGATCGGAGTGTCCCCCAGATGGACTCAGAGAAAAAGATTTATCGTAAGTATAAATCCCGTTTTCTCTTTCATCCATCTGGGGGACACTCCTTAACCATGGGGACTTACAAAAGCAATCCCTCTGAAGGGTGGGACAGCTCTGATCTCCTTGCACGCAGAACACTACGGCCAAAGGAGGCGTCCCCAGACACAAATATATTAAATTGGTAGAATTTCATAAAGGTATGGACCGAGGACCAGGTGGCTGCTCTGCACAGCTGGTCCGCCGTGGCTCCATTACGAGCCACCCAAGACGCCCCAACCGACCGGGTAGAATGGGCAACAATACGTTTAGGCACAGGGAGATTAATACTTTGGACATAAGCCTCCCTGATAGTCAGGGTAAGCCATCTGGCAATAGTTTGCTTAGATGCTGGCCATCCCCGTTTGGAAAAGTCAAACAACACAAATAGAGACTCTGTCTTACGTATCTTTGCAGATCTCTTAACATATATACGTAATGCCCTCACTACGTCCAAATATTTATTTGTCTTTGTTCTTCTGTTTGGTTCTTGTCCAGCAATCACCTCCTCTACTGGTACCTCGAGCACGGGAATGCTCCTCTGGGATGGGACCCTGCCCAGGGTAAGGTCGCGAAAGATGTCACCATCTTTCCCAGCAGCTTCAAAGACCTGGCTACTGACAGCCTCTTGTCTGACAGGATCCTGCCTGTCCACTCCATCTAGGACCTCAACTTGTCCTGTGGAGACAACCTTCTGCTGCATACCAAGTCCCTCACTAGTCTCAAGAAACTCATTCTTAGACAAGGGATTCTCTGTGACCCTTTCAGACTCTAGAAGTTCGGTCATAGATGGAACAACTCGTCTAGCCTTAGCACCCTGAATGGGTGTGACTAAAACATTTTCCCTTACTGGAAATTCTAAGCCTATATAGCTTCGTCTGAACGAAGCAAATCGACAGCCCTGAGCTCTTTCCGATTTGACAGAAGCCAGCGAGGTAATTTTTTCCAAAACCTGAAGTGAGCTGGTCCCATGAATTCTATCACGATATTCTGGACCTACTAGTTTACCGAGGACCCTGTCTGCTGGCGGGCAAACCCAAGCAGCCGTCCTCCCACCCCACCCTCTGGAACCAGAGGTGGGTGGTAGTCATGCCGCTGGTCTATCCAGCAGCTTGGCGGAAGAAGCTCTCCGCGCCACAGGGGCAAAGGATGACCTTCCCGTACGGGACTGTCTCCTGGATTCCACAGCCCCTGGATCGGTAGTCTGGCCTCTGCCAGACCCGCCCCCGTAAGGAGGCTGTCTGAAAGAACTAAACCTAGGCCTAGCCCTAGGTCTTGGAGTATTTACAGGCAAGGACGTCTTCTTGCCCCCTGAAGCCTGTAAAATCCAAGAGTCTAATTCTGGACCAAATAACATCCCACCCGTATACGGGATGGATTCAAATTATCGTTTAGACTCTGAATCCGCATTCCAAGCCCTTAACCATAATGCCCTTCTAGCTACTACAGCTGTAGCTGAAATAGACGAAGCTATTGAGGCCGAATTATGGGCCGCTTCATATACATAGCCTGCTGCCTCCCTTAGCTGCATGGCCAGAGGCAGTAAATCTGAATCCTGCAAGGCAGACTCTAACTGCCCTGCCCAGACTTCCATGGCCCTAGCTACCCAGGTAGAGGACAATGCTGGCCTGAGGCTAATACCGGCGGCCGAGAAGATCGACTTCAGCAGGGATTCTAATTTCTTGTCAGTCGCGTCCTGTAAGGCCGCTGACCCGGTACAGGTAGTGTAGTCTGATGAACCAATCTCGCCACAGGTGTATCTACCTTTGCCACCTGTTCCCAATGGGTCATATCCTCCTCCTGAAGGGGATACAATACGCCAAACTTCCTTGGCATAGAGAACCTTTTATCTGGATATTTCCAAGAGGCCTCTACAATATCCCTCAACTCAACTGAGGGAGGGAACCTGACCACCTGCTTAGAAGCCTTCTTAAAGAGGGAGCGGTCCAAAGACTTTGTCTCCTCTACTTCAGCAAACCCCAGGGTCTGACGAACTGCTCTTACCAGATCGTCCATACCCTGGTGCCTAGAGTTTCCTTCTGACTCTATAATGGTCACATCTGAATCGTCCAACAATTCCCCCTCCTCCTCTGAGGAACTCTCAGAGTCTGACACTGACCACAGCACTTTAGCTGTTTGTCTACATCTTTTAACACTATGCTTGTGTCTGGGGTTCTCCAGTAGATGGGTAAGCCGGTCCAGGCTTTTAGCCACCGCTGACCAACCCACCTCTCCCATCTGGGAAACCCCCGGGAGGGCTGGGGAGGGAAATACACTGACCCCTGGGGAAAATTACTCATCTGTCATTCCTACTGTTATACCCTGAGAAACCACAGATGTAGCTGGGATCTCAACTGGTTTAGATAACAGATTTGCAAGGGTATTAACTCCCTGTGTTAAGGCAGCCACCCACTCAGGAGGATTTACCGTTATGGTGGAGGTGTCTATAGGCTGTTTCACAGGAGCCACAGTGCAGGCTGCACAGAGCCCCCCCTGATCCAGCCGTTCACTTGTTAGTTTAACATTACATTTTGAACAGACATTATGTTTGGTACGTGTTGTTTTGCTTTTATCTGCCATCACAAGATAAGAAAAACTAAATCACGTTTCAAAATTCACAAACACTTCTCCAATTTATCAGAAAATACAGATTAGGTTATATTAACATATCATAGTATTTCTGATTTAAATAAGACAGGCTTGGAGAACTTTATAGTTTTCTCATAAACAACAGTTCTCTCAACACATCATTGTCTTATAATATACATGTCTACACATGCACACACATACACCAAGAAGAAAATAAAAGTGATACTCAGCGGGGAAGATATGTGTCAACAGTGCACTTCTCTTCAAATGACTGCTGCAACTGTCCTCCTTTTGAAGCTTGGTGCCAAAAAGGGATCTTCCACGTGCTCACTCAGCGGGGGAGGGGAAGAGGTGTTTCTCAACACATTCCCCTACCACTGGAATCTCCTTCTGTGTCTCTGCTAACAGTGATTTCCCCAATCTACTTAGGTGAAATCCTGTTGCTTTATCTTTCTCACATTTTGCTACCACACCGCAAAATACAGGTACATATTTATCTATGAACCAGTCAAAAGATAGTATTTCTGTTCCTTTTCGTCTATATAGAGAGTATAAGGTATACTCTTTTTAGTTAAGCTGAAAGGCTGCAGCAGGTTTTTTCAGTAATGACTGCAATTAGCACAGAACACCTGGGCCCATTTAGCATTACATTTGGAACAGACAATATGTTTGGCACGTCTAAACACTTCCACAATCAGAAAATACAGACTAGGGTATTTAACACATCATAGTATTTCTGATTAAATAAGACAGGTTTGGAGAACTTTATAGTTTTCCTTAAACACAGTTCTCTCAACACCTCATAGTCTTATAATACACATGCATATACAGAAGAAACAAAGTGATACTTAGCGTGGGAGATATGTGTCAACAGTGCACTTCTCTTCAAATGACTGCTACAACTGTCCTCCTTTTGAAGCTTGGCGCCAAAAAAGGGATCTTCCACGTGCTCACTCAGCTGGGGGGTGGGGGAGTGGTGTTCCTCAAACACATTCCCCTTCCACTGGCTCTCCTTCTGTGTTGTTTACCTTAACAGCGTTTTGCCCTTTCTCTTATATTAGGGGAAAACCTGTTAGAATGTGTTCCCCGCTAGCGCTACTCAAAGCGCGCCATCCTCAAGAATTCACTGCCATCCCCATGGGAGGAGGAACTTGGTATACTCCAGCTGGCTTCCGGGGAACCTCAGCAGTAAAGGCGCTCTCTGCCTAATGGCAGCGCCTGTCCTGCATCAGCGGGGAGAGTCTCTTGCCGACTGCTTCCCGCTGTGAGAAGCACTTCTTACCTCTCTGTCAGCGGGGCCGCCCCCCCCCCCCCCCCGACAGGCGCTTCTCCCACGAGTCAGCTCCGTTTGCACTGAGCCTCTCGCCACTGTCAAAAGAAAAAAACTGCAAAAGAAAAGGAAAAAACCTATAACCAGTGAACCCTGTTCACTATCTCTCTTGGAGCTCTTCAGGTGCAACCTTCTTCCAAGGGCACCCAATTCAAACTGAGGTATGTGGGAATTGGCGGGGGTGATATGCTGTCAGCTGAAAAAAGTTAACTCTTTGGGTGCCAGACTCCTCCCCCCGACTCAACCCCATGGTTAAGGAGTGTCCCCCAGATGGATGAAAGAGAAATGTAAGTAAATGGATTTTGATAATTTTATCAATAGCATCTGGAAAAGTGGTAGTATGGCATACCATCGTATATCGGCCCACTTTGACCACTGACTAATACATAAATGTATGCTTGTTCTAGTAAGGGATGAGAAGGGTGCCATTTCAGGCAAAATCCATCATCATCATCATCACCATCATCAATATTTAACTATATAGCGTAAGCAAATTCTGTAGCGCTTTACAATTGGGAACAAACATTTATAAGACAATACTGGGGAATACATACAGACAGAGAGGTAAGAGGGCCCTGCTAGCAAGCTTACAATCTATGGGACAAATCCACAGACACACTCCAGTTTATTCGGCAACATAAGAGTTAAATGTAATACATAACAAACCATAACAGTGGGTCTGGGGATAAAGGGAAAAAGTGATAGGAAAAGATAAACATTACTGTAGAAACAGCAAGAGCTGATGTAGCTTTTTTGTTCATCATCAGAGAGATGGCCGTCACGTAACCGCACTGATTGCTCTAGTGCTCACTTCAGTGATATGTGGAGCCATAAGCAGACACCTTCATTGCAGGATTCAGAGGGTGCTATGGAGGTCAAGGGAAGAGAAGAATGAGGACATTACATACCAATTGAAAGACAGCACTTCACCCAATAAGTTACACTCACACTGTTAACGCCTTCATTACTAATGGAATGGAATCAGGTTGAAAACTTTACATTTCACTTGCCACTTTACATATAATAGAGTTGCTAATAATACATGATCCAAATAAATAAGTTATATATTACCTAAGGATGAAATTCCTAAATTAGTATAACTTTCTTATAATATAATAAATACTATAGATGGATAAATACATTTGGTGCACATACACCTCTAATTATTCACCTTCCAACAATTTCATAAAGATCTAGGAAGAGATCAAATACAAAAATATAATATTAGTGATGACATAATAGCATATCTAATATTGACTATAGATGTAGGTCAATTATATCAGTGATTAATTAGGAGTAAAATTATTGGAGCAAGTGAAGACAGTGAAATCCACATTTTATTTTCCCAGATATTTACACATTCTTGGACTTATAGAACAAAGAAAAAGAGTGTATAAAGGGGCACTCCGCGGTATGGAATGTTAAAATTACATATTTTATTAGTATTCATTAAAAGTTGAAGTATCTTGATACAACTAGCGAAATATTAAAATAAATGCGAAGTGAGGGAAGTGAAAATAAAATTGCAGTTACTACTGCAAATCGCTTGTAATCTCATTGATAGTATTGGAATGATAGATATAAATGTAAGAATATTAGCTGCTGTGATAATAAATAACTCGTACATCCTAGAGGTCATGGCAAAATAACCCTAATGATATTTAATATTTCGGATGGTAAGGAGTTTGGATACACCTAAGTAGTTATTAGACAATATCTCACAGATGTAAATTAGCTATAACAGATAACATGGGTTACAGATAATCGTACATGCCTGATTTTAATCTGTGATCCTATATACTCATAAGATCGTACATAATCTAGTACTCCTATGTTGGCAATATAATGATCTATGGTGAGATCAAGATGATACTAGCACCGCTCAACTAACCAGTCTCTGTAGCCACAGTGAGCTGTATAATAACGTGCAATGTATCTATTAGACCGTATATAATAGAATGTGATAGTATATATGGTTGTCACAGCACTCTACATAATGGTCGTATATTAACCAGGTGCTATCTGATTAGAAAGAGAGAGCGCGATAGGCTAGCTATTGATTATACTGCCTGAGGATTATCCAGTATTTTCAAGGCGCCTTGAAAAAGCATACAAGCGAAACGCGCGTCGGCGTTCGCTTTGTATCTCACACGCTGCTGTTAAATAATACCTAGTTTACCTAGCTTACTACAAGAAATCAATATTATATTCACTCAATCTAGATAATTATGGGGCAATAAGACCGCTATATTAAGGGCTGAGAAAATACTGGATAATCCTCAGGCAGTATAATCAATAGCTAGCCTATCGCGCTCTCTCTTTCTAATCAGATAGCACCTGGTTAATATACGATCGTTATGTAGAGTTTTGTGACAACCATATATACTATCACATTCTATTATATACGGTCTAATAGATACATTGCACGTTATTATACAGCTCACTGTGGCTACAGAGACTGGTTAGTTGAGCGGTGCTAGTATCATCTTGATCTCACCATAGATCATTATATTGCCAACATAGGAGTACTAGATTATGTACGATCTTATGAGTATATAGGATCACAGATTAAAATCAGGCATGTACGATTATCTGTAACCCATGTTATCTGTTATAGCTAATTTACATCTGTGAGATATTGTCTAATAACTACTTAGGTGTATCCAAACTCCTTACCATCCGAAATATTAAATATCATTAGGGTTATTTTGCCATGACCTCTAGGATGTACGAGTAATTTATTATCACAGCAGCTAATATTCTTACATTTATATCTATCATTCCAATACTATCAGTGAGATTACAAGCGATTTGCAATAGTAACTGCAATTTTATTTTCACTTCCCTCACTTCGCATTTATTTTAATATTTCGCTAGTTGTATCAAGATACTTCAACTTTTAATGAATACTTATAAAATATGTAATTTTAACATTCCATACCCCGGAGTGCCCCTTTATACACTCTTTTTCTTTGTTCTATACTTCTAAACTATCAGTGTAAGGGTGCACCCTCTATCCAAAATAGATTAACTTAGGAACTTATTAATGTTCAGTTATACAGGGGTTATTGATTGTAGATATTATTGACAAACTTAGTGCAGTGATCTCTGTTACACATTCTTGGACTTAACACTTTATTTTCACAATCTTCACATTTCTTAAAGTAGTTCTCTATGGTGATTTCTCTGATTTTCTACTACATTTTCCCACCTTTTAAAGCACACACATTAACCTAATAATGTTTTACTGCACCGTCGGGTCTTTGTGTATTACTGGTTGTATTCGGTACAGAAATTGAAGTTTTAGTAATGGGACAGTTACAAAATAAAGGTGCATACAACCATATACAGACATGTGATTTTTCTAAGCATGATGTTTTATTAGTTATTTAATATTTGTGCTGATACGATGTTTAAATAAAATAAGTATACATGTTATAGGATTACCTAGACAAAAGAAGTAGAACTAGCCTAATCCCAATATGGGTTTTATAGTATGTTTCCTCTCTGCATAAAGTCACATCATACCAACGTATACAGATGCCGCATAATTCCATGACAACCACATAATGTCACCATATAGTCCCTTAAAGCAACAATTCTAAATAGAAGGTTAATTTATTTTAAATACTAAGTTAAGTACCTTTCAAGCATGCACAGCCGTCCTTCTATAAATCATTGTATCCATTCCAGAATCTCCCTGAGAGTTGCAAAATAAGGCTGCCAGTTATACAGACATGGACCCACAGCTAAAAGCTTGTCTCTTGTCTCTTGTAAAGCTAGAGAGGGGAGGAAGGGGAGGATTTTACATTACACAGAGCACACAGAGCTCAAAGAGGTGTTCCAAAGCCTCCCTGCTCACTATATATCTTATGCTATGTGACTGTGGTTGGTATGGTAGTCCATGGAACAGTGCAGAATTATACATCATTAATATTAGCCTGAAGAAACAAACCAAGGAAAAATGATAACTTACAGCATTCTTCTTATAGCCTGGCACATGGTTTATGTGAAAAACATGTTTTCATGGGATTGGTGCTTTAATAACTTGATCCACTGAGTCTCAACTATTTTGTAGCTTTCTGTTTTAAGATTTCTACAGTGGCTGGTTCATATTTCTTGTCTCTGCCTTCTACTGTCACCTTGTTCCAACCATACTACACAACCAGTAGCTGCACAGAAATGCCAGTCACCAATGACTGCTTTATTATTGGAGGCTGATAATGCTGCAGCCTAACAATAGCCACCTGTACTTTCCAGAAATAAACAATTGTTATTCCACAACCTTATGTATCAAGTATTCCCCATATCTCTTAGATAGTAAGCTCATTTGAGCAGGGCCATTGTTACCTTCTGTTTGACCTAATTGTATGTAATTTGTGTCATTTTATGATCGCCTCAATGTTCAGGCCATCATAATATTTCAGCTGTATAACTAAAAAAAGATAATAATAATAATAATAATAATAATAATAATAATAATAATAATAAATGTTGACAAGGTAAAGCAAAAGGAAAAGAATTCAATTATCCTCACCAGTTGGATGTGACAGATTTGGGAGTCAGTTCACTATATTAAAATAAGCTGGTGGAATATTTATTTATATTGCCCAAAAATATAAAAAACATATTTTAGAAACATCTAATGCTTAAAATTATTTTCCAGAAAATATGTATACCTGTGCTCAGGTACAGACTATTTCCAATTATGATTGATGCAAATTTGAATTTTCTCTCTTCTTAGCACATGACATACATGATATAGAAGTGCTAGTCTATATGTGTAGTTTAGAAATTACAGGGAGAAGTAGGCATAGGGAAATGATACAGTGTGCAGAGAGGTATGAAGTGGATAAACACAGCATGGAAGTGCAGGCAGAGCAGGGAGTGTAATAAAACGAAAGAAGCCAAGCATAGCTCACAGTACTGTGAGAGGTGCAGGTAACAGACAGAAAGTGGGCACACTGGGGAGATAAGGGACACTTGACATAGTAGCAATCAGAAATCCAGGAGGACAGGAAGCAAGTGTCCATGACATGCAGAGCTGATTGTGGTGTAATGAGAAACAAGTACCCCTGGGAGGGCAGCACAAGGCAACCATAAAAAGCAGATATAGATCTGCCCCGGTGCCTCAGATCTGCTTTCAGCAAACAGACCTGACATGAGTATGTATCTTCTCCCCTGAGAGCCATGCTTCTAATGGAAACAACAATCTCCCTTCACTGTCTCACTGTATAATTGCAACCAATGACAATTTTTATATTTATTTTCTGTAATGTAATGCTGGACACTGAAATTCAATGGGAAGCAATTGGAAATTCAGGTTCTTTTGTGTACATAACTACAGCGTGGGTAGAGAAAGAGAAATCCCAGCTGAATGACAACTGGCTCCACAGTATTTATTTGCAATAAAGATCAAAATGTACAGTTGAACACTGTTATTTATAGCATGTCTAAAACATTCTTTCTTTACTAAAAATATAGGTTACACATGTTTAATGCATCTCAACAAAGAAATTAAAATAGATACATAAGTGTTGTAATAATAAGTGATAAATATGTTACCGCAACAATGTAAAATAGAGGAGAGTAACTGTTCTCTGGGAAAACTGATTATGTGATAATAAATAGTTGGTTATAAAATAATTTTGTAATGGTGTTTTATTTGTGCTATTGGCTTGTAGCTATAGAATCTTCCGTTTTGAACCATAAACCAATCTGGATTGTTTCCAGTGCACTTAATAGTGTCAGTCTTCTAGAGATCCAAGTATTGCTCGATCTACCGAATGTGCAGCATTCAACATTACTGATCGTTCTTCAGTCATCCAAACAATTTTTTTCTCTTCTAGACACTGATGACCCCTTTGGTTCAACTTCTATATCTACATATGTTACTATTCATTCTATGTATATCATGTCAATAACCCCTATTCAGCAAATACTTTTAGAAATGATAAAGTCCTCTGCTTTCCCCGCTATACAGTACACTTTGCATGACCTGAATTAGTCTCAATTAACACTTGTAAAAATATGACTTACAAAATCTGTTTGACCTCAAAACCTATTATTTTCCCACTTTTTCTCTCTTTTACCATATTAACTGTCTATATTTAATGTTATGTGTTTGTTCCAAATATTATTAAATTATTGTCTGCAAATCTCCCTCAGTTCAGTTCATGGACTGAGTCTCGTTATTGGGCCAATAGATTTATTGTCGGCGCTCACATTTTTATTACTGTCACCCAGGGCCGGACTGGGACTAAAAATCAGCCCTGACATTTAAAGCACATAGGCCCAGCTCTGTTCCAGATTAATAATAATTACAGTACATTTTGCAAAGCTCATTGTTATATGGTGTCCCGTGAGACATTAATGTATTACGTGCAGCTTGACTCTCTATTTGCAGCATAGGGCGCACCAGTATCAGATAATGGTATGCACAGGACTGGCAAGAGAAATTTGGGGCTGGGGTACAGTGAAATTTTGCCCTCCCCCACCCCCACAGGTGCACAGGAAGAGAGATGTATACCGATGCGCAGCGGCGTCGGTGAAGGGGTGTGGTCGCATAATGTTGGGGGCGTGGTCAATATGTGGCGTGGCATAACAAATTGGGGGAGACTCAATTGCTGGTGATGTGATACATGGGTATCGCGCAGCCCACATTGCTGGCAATTACAGTAGAAATCTCTGCTTATTTTTCCTTGAGAGGAAAAATGAACAGTGATTTCTGTCAAATTTCAGCCACAAAGTGTCTCGCGGATGTTCACTTTGCAGCTAATTGAATTTCCCCATTATGTATTAAAATGGTGTTGCTCTCTCCTACCGGTTATTGCAGCTTTCACAACCTGGTACTGGATTCTTGCATAGATCCTGGAATGTTGGGACCTGTTGGAAAATGTATATATGGAAAACCGACCAATAAGTGAACATTGTACATGACACAGATCACACAGTATAGAATACATAAATTATAATAAAATATTACATTTATCACCAGCTACATAACGCCACCCCTCAGACACATCACGCCACATCCTGCATCACGCTACCCCCTGCCACATCACCCATCACACCACAATACCCCCCCAGACAAATCACACCATGCCACCCCGCAGACAAATCAGGCTACACTGACATCAGAGTAAAAAAGAACGCCTTGCAGAATGAGCAGGTAAGCTCTTAGTCTCTTGAGATTTGGAGCTCCAGGCCTGCTCTGCAGGCTGCTGGACAGTATATGATGACATACGCTATCACCACACACTGTCTGTGGACAGCTCCCCCCAGAGTTGGATTAAGGCTTTGGGGGGCCTGGGGCACTTAAGACAGGGGGCACTATGGTCTAAAATTAAGAGCATAGTATCATAATTCACAAAAGAGAGAGTTACTAACTAATACACAAAGTATAAAAAATTTACCATTCAGTCGCATATCAAAAATTATTAAAATCAGAATTTTGAGGTTCAGGTTCAGTTAGGTGGCATCAATATTATTATTTATTATCGTAGATTTCTAAGGCACCACAGTGCTCCACAGAGCCATACAGTAGAGAACATAGTACATTCATAAAACAGGGACATACTAGGTAGACTAAATAAGTGAAGACTTGAAAACAAAGGGTATGGAGAACCCTGCTCATTAGAGAGGAACAAGAGGAGCGAGTGTTGTTCAGATTGGAGATTATGACAGTTGTGAGGGTGCATTAGTGTGAATAGTGTTATGTTATTATAATAATTTTCTAGTGAATATACATTATATTCATATAGAGCATCCTTTGCATATGTCCACTCCCTCTTAAGATCAAAGGCAGCTGTCTCTCCCATCATGTACCTGTTGTTTCTTCAGGTAAGAAATCTATATTATAGAAAACGAGGTAGAGGAGAGGGGGCTCCACATGGTGAGGTAATAAAGGACAAAGAGAGTACGAAATGAGTAGAGCAAAAGTGGCCTTATCTGGCATGATGGATTGTGTCCACCCATCACTATATTCTAGATCTGTAAGGAGAAAAAACTGGAATCACTATTTCTAAATCAAATGTAGATTAGTGTAAAGAGACACATTCAAGGAGAGAAATTGATATAATGAAATATATTCAATCACCATATATGTAAAGGTAAAATACATACAGATGAAGTACAGAAATCTCTCTTATCTCTGTATTTTTCAATTATGTCCACCTATGCCAGGGGTAGACAACCTGCGGCTCTCCAGGTGTTGTGAAACTACAAGTCCCAGCATGCTTTGCCAGTAGATAACCAACAGATAGGTGGCAAGGCATGCTGGGATTTGTAGTTTCACAACACCTGGAGAGCAGCAGGTTGCCTACCCCTGACCTATGCCATTCTTTTCAGCCATCTCAAGTATTGGCAAGGACTTGTTACTTGATATGCATAGAGATCAGTCTTTGTAGAAGACACAGAATAGGTGGCTAATAATGCAGTAAAATGGAAAATAATCCCTGCACAACAGTATTGGATCTGAGGCTGCTGTGACAGGAGATTTGAGGCATCTTTTGAAAAGGAGCATTTTTTATTTTTGGAAAGGATATATAAGTAATAGGACATTCCTGCAAATAACATACCAACTACTATGATCCGCTGGTCTACTTGCTGAGGTAGTTAGTATGAGTTTTCATTATGCGTGATTAAAATGTACAAAGGCAGGAAGGAGTTTTGACAAAATATTAAGGAAAATAATGTATCCCAGCTAATCCAAAAAAAGTACAAAGAAAATGCTTCAAAGTGTTTGCTATAATTCTTTGTTTGACCAGAAAGATAAGATTACAGTCTGTAAAAAGGGTGGCAAAATATTCCTTAGAAAAGAAGAAACAAAGGGAGAAAAAGTAACTGGGTAAACTGATGGAAACAAAGAAATTGAAGACTGTCTATTCTAAGTAACTACTTTTCCTTTCTATTTACTGATGAAAACTCAAAAGAGTCACTAACAATAGAGAAGAAAATAAATCCTTCTGTACTGCAGACATAAATATTTTTACTACAGAAGATATATTACCTAGTTAAGTAACCAGTGGAGTAACTTGGTGATCAGTCCTGGGTCCTGTTTTACTTAATGTATTTATTACTTATATAAATTGTGGTCCACAAGGGAAGTTATGTCTTTTGATGATAGAAAGATTTGTAACAGGGCTGATATCCCACAAAAGATAAAGCAAATGTGTAATCAGAATTTATCAAACATTGCGAAGAATGACTAATCATGGCAATACAGGCCTTTTCAACATAATTTTTTTTGGACCTACAGATCCCAAAATGGAACACCGGATGTGCCCAAATCGTCCATAATATGTGTGGTCTAGTTAGGTACAGACCTAGATGCTGAGTGATAAGGCAAAACTGGATTTCCATGGATGTGATTTGCTTTACAATGTAAAGCAGTAATGTTAAAATATATAAATTTATAACATCATAGTATAAATCTTATGGGAAAATAGGGTTAGGGTGACTTAGAAATAAATCTACCCTACCAGGTGCACACTTAGTGGGGGTTTCCAGTTGCCCGGGAACCTCCCTCCCTCCAGGACTTGTTGACACACTGGTTACATTCCTCGGGACCAGACCCGTTCCACCCCCTGTCTATTGTGTACATCTCAACCCCTTCTTTGTGGGGCGAACAGCAAGTCATAGTGCAGAATATAGGAGAGGCAGACAGAAGAGTCTGCATCTGAAATGTACAGATCCAAACAAAATAAGGTAAGTGAGGGCTCTTACTCTAATAGGGGTGGAGGCTAGGTATTAATTTAATTTAATGGTGAGGGTGGGTGATAATGATTTAATAGCAGGTGGGAAATATACATTTATCGGTGGGGGGGCAATTTATTTCATGGTGATGACTATTTCATTTAATAGAAGGGTCATAGTAATGACGATTAATTTAAGGTGGCATTATTTAATTAATGCTAGGGTGGTTTTGGGATTATTCATTTAAAGTGGGGCTCAGTTTAGGAATAAGGAGGGTTATTTATTAATTGGGAATACCAATTATTTAATATTGGGGCAATTTGGAGGGAAATATGTGTATATATTAAATGTGAGAACCATTAATTTAATGTTAGCCAATAGTGAGGGGGAAATAGGTCTATAAATTCATTTTGAATGCTATTAATTTAATGTTGAAGCTAATTATAGGTAATAAGGTATATTTATTAAATGTGTATGCTGTTAATTTAATGTTGGGGCTGGTAGTGTGGAAATAAGTTGATTTACTACATGTGGATGCAGGGCCAGTGCAAGGTCTCTAGGCTCCCTAGGCAAAGTTTCAGCCTTGCTTCCCCCCCCCCCCCCCCCCTTAATGGCTGCCCAACGCTCCTCGGCTTCAACACAACAAATGAGGGGGGTGGAGCAGAGCGGTGCATGTTGGAAGGGGAGGGAGGTGTCGGGAAATAACTTTATTCACACTGTCTGTCACTGACAGACAGTGTGAGACTATTGATGCACTGAGGCGCCGCCGGACAGTGAGACTGTTACATGATCACTGACGTCAGTGATCATGTGTGAGATGCGCCGGGCGGCCCGGGCGCATCTGATCAGATGAAGAGGACACGACGGACACTACAAAACAGCAGCGCCGCCCCGCCGCCGCTGCACTTCTGTCGCAAGCCACTGCCTAAGGTTGTCTAATGGGAGTGCCGGCCCTGTGTGGATGCTATTACTTTATTGTCAGGAATGGTAGAGAAGAAACAGGTCTATTTATTAGGTGTGAATGTAATTAATCTAATGTTGGGGCTGGTAGGGAGGAAATAGGTCTATTAATTAAATGTGAATAATATTAATTTAATGTTGGGACTAATTGGGGGAAATAGGTATATTTATTATATGTGAATGCTGTCAATTTAATGTTGGGCTGGTTTTAGGTAGGGATGCCTAATTATTAAATGTAGGTTCTATGGATCATGGGCCTAAATTGGCTCACTCACTGATAGACTTTCCAGATTTTATATATCTCCATTTTATCCAAACAGAACCTCAACATACCAGGAACCAGACAAGCAGCAACTGAGTTTAAGAGACCAGCCTCTGCAGGTAGTGAAAACTACAAGAACAGGTAGGAGAGTGTAGCACAGTCTGCCAAATGTTCTGATTCAGGTGGGACAGTTCTGATTTTGTGTGACTGTCCTGCTCAGTCCAGACTTCGTCCCGACCATAATGATAGTTGGCTGTATGTCCCGCTTCACACTGTACTGCTTGTTAAACGCAAGCAACATGCACTGCAGTTAGGTACAAGCAGCTCGCTCTTAATATGCAGTACAGTGTGAAGCAGAACATCCATCCCAATTATCCTTGCAGCTGCAACAAAGTCCTGACTGAGTGGGACCATCACATAAAACCATTGCCTGTGTATTTGAAGGGGATGGGAAGAGTTGGCGAGCTGCTTAGCAAGTCTGAAATGATAACCATGCCCCTTTCATACACTCATACATGGAAACCCACCTCTAGAAATTCTGCGTTTGCCCCTGCATACATTAACAAATTAACATAGTACAGTGTGTTTTAAGATGAGGGATGGGAAAGAACAGCATTAATAGTGCATTAATCAGTGACCCAAACAGTAGATAGAATGACAATTGTAGTTTGTGGAAGGTATCATTAATGGGCAACAAAATGCAACTTCTAAGTTTTGTTGAACTACATCTCCCATGCTAACCTCATCTACCATGCGACTCAACTAGTTTTTGGGTAATTTTTATGGGTAGTGTAGTGTTCAGTGACAGACCAGGTGCCAAACACTGTCCAACTCTGGCATGAAACCCCTTACTGTATGTCATAAACACATTGGGCCCCATTCATTAAGGAAAGTCAAGCAAAAACATTATTAGCTTTGAACCTTGGCAAAATCATGTTACAATGCAAGGAGTGCTAATTGTTTATTATTTTGCACATAAGGAAACTACTGGCTGCTTTTTCATGTAGCACAGAAATACTTGATAACTTTATTTTTACACTGAAATATAAAGTTGATCTAGTACATGCCCTACCCCAACTATAAATATGTTCCTACATTTTAAATTTACTTCCTCTTCCAATGCAACATGGTTTTGCCAAGGTGCAAATTTAGTCTTTTTTTTTGCTTTACTTTCCTTAATAAATCAGGCCCACTGTTTACATATGATGTAATCCTGTGATATTCAATCCCACTTTTCTAAAGACAAACATACTTTTTATTTCCTATCTCTATCTTAATTTTCTACCCTCTCACACATCTCATTATTTTCTGTTCCTGTTTGATATTCTTTATCATTTTTGTTTTGTTTAGTGCTTTTCTTTTTCCCGTCCTGCATCCTTCCTTTGCTCAGTCCTCATCTCTCACTTCAAGGGCATGTCTGTTCGGCAGTGCATCTTGCTTTTAATCAGTTTATACCTTCACAGTGTTGGCAACTTGATGCATTTATATCTCCTTATTATTTTGGGAGCTAGGGGGATGACATGAGTGAGAGGGTGGGGGGTGGAGAGGATAAGAAGAGTGAGGAAAGTAGGTACAGATGAGATTCTGGGATGCTATGCCTAGGTGTGACAGATCCTGACGAACCGCTAGCTGAATCAACTAAATGAAAAGCACAGCCTGCATACCAACGGTCTGTGCAGTTTGTCACAATGGAATTAAAAATAAATAAATAAAGCTCAATCCTGGAAATATAAACTGCTGCCGGTGTTTTTATTGTTTTAAGAGTTGTCAGAAAAGCATATTTATGAGGGTTGGCTCCTCAAAAATGCTATAATCAGGTGCAACTAAAGTAGACTTTGTGTATTTGGCTGCATCAGTCCTGTCACTCCTGAAAACCTCAGAGGGGATGTTAAAATACTCCTGTCGCTGTGCTGCAAACATCAAAACCACCCCCCCCCCCTCCCACTCCCCACTCACACACACACTAAAAGTGTTTGCCTTTAAAATTGCCTCTATATGGGTAGCTGGGAAAAATGACTAGGTCAGCTGCATTTCATGTTGGAGCATGGAACATATTATCTAGATACAAATGTACAGCCCTGTAGAGATATACTGTGTATTTATGTATATTTAATAAAGCTTTAGCAAGTTAATGTTCCTTGAGGGATGCATAATTTAAAATAGCAAATCCTGTTTGTGTCAAACTCTCCCTCATGTATTTCATGTAGACTTGTTGAATCCTTTATCAATGTTTCCTTTTCTTTGAAGAATATGCTTCTTTTCAGCAGCATATGATACTAGGAGCAAACACAATATTTGTAGAGAGGGATTTTCACGTCATGTCGTCAGTGGGCGTGACCAGCGCACATGGGGGTGTGGCTATAATTTTAGACAGTTCTTGGCTGCTCTCCAACTCCTCCTATCCCCATTACATACACTGGCAATGCTGGCGTGCACTACTGTTAGGTGCATGTAGCTCCACCTTCATGAACGTGTGTGTGTGTGTGTGTGTGTAAAGGTTAATGTGTTCATTTATAGAGATTAGCTAGGAACATGTTTAACCCAATTAATGATTAGTTTGAGTAACACTACAATTCACACACAATTAATTAAAATAAAGGGGAGGAAAATTCTTCCACTGCAATACAACATCCATGAAAACAAAATCAATGTATGTACTGTGATTGGAGGGTGAAGGGGAAGGTAAATGTATTGTAGCAATAACATATGACATTCATACATTATACTATGTTTACTAATATGTAATAAGTGATCATAATATGGCTTGTATATTCTATAGAGTATTAGATTCAACAGAGTATTAGCATAAATTAGACTTCTGTTACACACGGCACTTGGTTTGTGCAGTATTGTATGACCTGTGCTTTAGAGGCTTACATATGCTGTGACATTTGTGATTGTAGTAGTTAGATTTAATTTAATCTTCAACCATAATATTAAAAGCTTGTGTGGAGTTGTATGTTCTTGCTGTGTTTGCATGAGTGCTCGGGTTTCCTCCCAATGGGGCAGTGAATTATTAATTGTTTTCTGTAAAGCATTGTGTAATATTGTGATGCTATATAAATAAACAATAATGACTGAATTGAACATGCTCCCAGCTGCCGTGACATTTGGTTGATTTGCTGTATGAGGTCATACGATTCCATCTCGCAGTCTCATTTTACCTATCACACAGGTTATAGGCCTACTGAATTGCCCCAAATAGCGCTCCTACCTCACACACTTCAGTTTTGCCACCACCTATTGAATACAGGCAATAGGACCCCAATATACTGTCCCACACTGGCACACAAGACTTCTAGCTATCCACAGACTAGCAAGACCAACACCAGCAAGCAAAGGGTTAACACTTCACACTTCCAGACTGTTACACAAATGTAAATGCAAGCACACACAGCTTGTTAATCAAATGTATATCAACAAATCACACACTGGCATTCAAAGGGTTAACTTGGCCGAGCTATTTCTTCTTTACAGTTAGATTTTCAAGGACGCAACATATTAAATTATATATTTAATATACAAAAGCACAGGGCATACAGATATAAAAAAAATAATTCATAAACAATTAATAGATTGAGATAACATACACAAGCAAAACAGTTTAAAATAAAAAGGACTAGATTCAGAGTACAAAATACATTGTATATTCTGGCCAAGGTAAATTGGCTTGGAAGATGGACAGCTTATCAATGTGGATTGATTTCCCAAAATTTGACAATCTGCTATACCTGGTCTCAGCCTTTTAAAGACACTTTCACACCTCTTTCTGCCCCCAGGGGGTTGTAGCCCGTGACACTTGTTTCAATCACCATTTGCATGTTGCCTGATTTACTAACCAATTCTACTATGTGACCTAACTTTTCTGTGGAGCGTCACACATATCCAATTTTAACATTAATAAATCCCCTATGACTCTGTCCATCTTTTGATACCAAACATGATGAAATTTTGACAATGTGACATACCTTTCCCAAAGATATGTGATTTTAGCTGTTCCCGGATACCACCCGTACCTGTCATTCACAACCCTGGTGTGATTTCTGCTCCACAGTATGGAGGGACTTCCCAATATATGCACTATGAAGACATTTTCCTTTGAAGCGCATATTTCTATATACCTGTATATAAGCCTTCAAAATGCTGCCTTGGGCTGCAAGGATGTCCAGCTGTTACCGGCCCCACAAAGTCTATTCAGGAGTCCAAAAACTAACTTGTGTCAGGATATATCTTACAGCAAGAGCCCTTTGAAGCTGCTATAGTTGACACTGCTATCTTCTCACACTGGAATGTGCAAAGCCCTCCAATACATTTACATTAGACTTTCTGCCCTCCCGGTATGCACCCATGTACAATGTAGAAGGCTTTCTAAACTACATTGTACATGGGTGCATACTTACATTACCCCCCTTAACAACAGCGATAATCCTGTCACCATGGTGAATGACGTCATCAAGTGGAGCCGGCATCTTACTTGATCATGATTGGCTGAATTCGGTTTGAAGAGGAGTCACCATTGGTGAAGGTCAGGAGGGAGCCCTTCAGAGTCCTCATGTTGGGATAAGTCTTGTTGGGGTAGTCAGCATCGATATGCTGACTACCACCGAGTAAAAGCATATGTAATTGACAGGGATAGTGCTAATGTAGTAGGAGTTTGAATTGTAATGTGACATTTAAACTTTTGCAGTGCTTGTCGCTGTGATGATACCAGGATGTTAGGGTAGGAACCCAGAAGAAAGTCCTGATATCAAGGGGTTCAGGATCACACATGCAAAAGAAAAGGTGTGGATACAACGGTATCTTTATTACAGGTAACTGAAAACAATAGCTTATATATATCAAACAATAATTTAAACAACACCCAGTGTTCGCCAAACTTCAGCCATCACCCAGTAACACCCCAGGGCTCAATAACCCCAAATTGTTTATAACAAAAATAGGTTTTCTTTACCAATCCAAGTTATAGGGGAAGGATGATGTCCATGATTAATAGCATAAGCCAGGCAGATCACACACGTCTGCAAATCCAGGAAAAGCTTGCAATCCATATGCCACAATACTCCCAGGCAAAATCCTCAGCACACGTGCAGCAGCCAAAACTCTAACGGCAGTAGCTTCTAGAAGCAAAAACGACACACACACACACAGAAGTCTCTCCTGCAGGCCTTCTCAAAGGGACAACATTTCCTGTGCGGGAAATCCCTCCCTGCAGGGTGATCTACAGGTCACAGCTGCTGGGATTGGTTGGGAGGTATTAGGGGGATGGAGATGGGAGTAGAGAGCTGTCATCCCCTCATGGCTTTCCCTCCTGCTGTTTTGGAGACTAACAGTTCCAGGCAGAACAATAGTTGTAGCAACCAATCAGATTCTAGCTATCATTTTGTAGAAGGTACTAAATAAATGAAAGCTAGAATCTGATTGGATGCTATAGGCAACATCCCCACTTTTTCAAACCCGCAGCTTAGTAAATCTAGCCCTAAGAGCCTGACACAGTTCCAGGAAGAACAATAGTTGCTCCAACCAGTTGCTGATTGAATTAATCCTGGTTAAGTAAGAGAGCATCCCTGTTTTAACCCCTTCCAGTCATTTGTGATGTCAGAAGGACCCCAGCTGCTTTCAGCTTCCTGTCTGTAAGAGGGGGCTGATTCCTTGATCAGGAACCAGTACATCTACCATGTTGTAATCCTATATGATGTTCAGATGAATACATGTAACCCACCTGGCTTCACTTAAAAGACAATGAATAACCTTACTGCAAGTCATCCATATATAATACACAATATACATATTTACACTGAACTACAATTTCCCCTTAGCCACATGTTATTGGACAATGCAGTTGTAGTCTGGTGAGCTAGGGAACAAAAGCATGGGCTATAAAAAGTACTTTCTATAATCCACATTATGTGAGAAACGAGAAATCGAATGGTCACCGGGTTATCACTCTCGTTTCATCACATATACCTCCCCCACATTTTTAGCCATTAATCCCCAGTGGCTCCCTTGCCCCCAAGTAAACCTTTCTCCCCCCAAGTCCAAAGTCTTTCACCTGGGTCTAATGGTAAGGTAGACAGCAGTACACAGTTACTCAATCTCCCACCAGGGTCCCATGGCTACAGGCATATCATCCCACCCAGCTGGAGTGGGGGTTTATGCTGCCTTGTGTCATAACATGAGTCAACAATAAAACTGGGCCACTCCTGTGCACACATCCATGGTAGGAGAGTTGAAGTCCAACATCCCTTGGGTACCTTGTCCAGCTTAATTGCCCAACTGCAAATAGTCCCTTTGCCTGTCCTCTGTTTCTGGAGACCATGCTCCCCTCCCCCATATATTCGAGTGAAAACTGCCTAGTGGCAGGAAAACTTTCTGGATCCTTGTCCGTTTGTTTCTGGCAATTATCAAATCCCCCCTCCCCAAAACACTCAAGGGACAACTGCCTAGTGGCAGGAAAATGTGCGAGCTCCATTAATTCTTTGCTTATGGGTGTCACGAGCCACGGTGGTACTCACAACCGCCGCGGCTCGTTTACTGTGCCCTCTGACGTCCCGGCCGTCACCTTGATGACCGGGACGTCACTTTCGGATCCTGGCCGACCGTTGCCAAGGCTTTGTGTTCTGTGCTGCATCAGCGGAGGGAGCCGGGTGCGCACGCGCAGCAGCCTCAAACCTGTGGCTTGATTAGACAAGCCTTCCACCTGTCTGTGAGTTAATTTATGTTGTGTTAATTAATCATGCAAGGGGCTGTGAGTTATTCAGAGATAGGCTCTGATTGGTGGCCACTAGTATTTAAGGCAGTGAGGTCTGCAGCCTCACTGTCAGTTATAGCTTCTGTTACCAGTCTGCTGACCTGCTCTGTTCCTTGCTCCTGTCCTTTGGATATTCTGTTAGATTTCCCATGTATGACCCATTGCCTGGATTTGGACCCTGCCTGTGTTTCTTGTGACCCTGATCTCTGGCGAGTTTACCGACCTTCCTGTTTGCTCGTGACTGTCACTCACCGGACTGTGAGTGCTTCTTCCCGGACTATTAGGAACCGTGGACGTCCTCTATCCTGAGGGACTGCGCATGCGCAGCCCTTTCCAAACCTTCAGTGTATGTTCCTTTAACTTAATTGGCAGATCAGGCAACCTCCCTATATTAAGCACCTGTGGTCATCACCACATTGCCTGATCTTGGAGTCTCATTCCCCATGAGTCTCTGAAGGTGTTCCTGTGTTTCCTTGTTCATTCAGCCCTGCTGATTCCTGTGGTTTCCAAACCACTTCTACCTCTGTGGTTTCCAAACCACTTCTGCTACTGTGGTTCCCATACCACTTCTACCATCTACTATATCATCGTGACTGTGAGCTGATTCCTATCCGCTGCCTCCGTGCACTACAGTCTTCTAATCACTTCAACTCTACCATGTATCATTGGGACTGTTAGCTGATGCCTATCCGCTGCCTCCGTGCATTACAGGCTTCAACCACATCCACTCACCTGTTCATGATTGTGACTGCCAGCTGATTCCTATCCGCTGCCTCCGTGCACTACAGGCTTCAACCTGCAACTCGTCTGTGTTTCATCATCGTGACTGCCAGCTGATTCCTATCCGCTGCCTCCGTGCACTACAGTCTTCAACCTGCAACCCGTCTGTGTTTCATCGTGACTGTTTAGCTGATTCCTATCCGCTGCCTCTGTGCGCTTCAGTCTTCAGTCCTCGTCTACTCTACCGTGTTTCCTTGAGTCTGCTGCCACTATTGCTACCCGCTACTCTCCGTGATCATCTGTTCCAGTTCAACTCTGCTCCGGTGTCCCATCGTTACTGCACCTGCTGGTTGCTATTGGTTACCTCCGTATTCCCGCAGAGACCCGCTGCTGTTACTTCTCAGCGCTACTCATCCATCTACTGCTGATCCGCTCTCCACGCCTTCCTGTGTTCCCTGCTGGTCTACCTACCTGTGCGCTGCACCTGCTAGACCCCTGCTTCACCCATCCAGGGACTTGTATCCTGCTGGCCTCCTGCCCTTCAGGTATCTCTGCACTCCTGTCTGACTGCCTTCTCCTGAACCACGGTATGCATACTTCCCATTGACTGTGCTGTGTATTGCATACCTTGCTGGACTGTGTTGGTTCTCCTCTGGAGTGTACTATCCGCTGAGTCTATTGCCATCATTGACTGTGTTGGTTCTCCTCTGGAGTGTACTATCTGCTGACACTACTGCCATCATTGACTGTGTTATCTCATGCCGGATTACTTCAAGAGACTTTCTATATTGGCAGTGTTGTTCAGTCATTTATACATTTATATTGTGCATATTACTGTGGATCAAAGTCAAGGTGCCCGTGTATATATTGTGTTGCAGTCTCTCCCCGTGCACCTCCTCACATATATATTCAGTAGTACAACTTGCTAGTGGCAGACCACTGACTCCTGTTTACAGTTTCACCTGTTCCAGTATCCTCTCACATAGCAGTGGTACAACTTGCTAACGCAGACCACTGACTCCCCGGATACCTCCACTTGGATTCCATTCCTTCACTCAGACAGCGGTACAACTTGCTATCCGCAGACCGCTGACTCTCATCACCTCCTCGTTTCTGTTGGACATTCCTCCTCACTATAGCAGTGGTACAACTTGCTACCGCAGACCACTGACTACCTTCTCGTGTCCTTTGTCCATACAGTTCCTCGTGTATTACTACCTCCATATTGCCAGTGCTGCTAGTCATAGACTTTCCTGAGCATCTCATCATCTGCTATTTCCTGTTCCGTGATCACCCTGCTACCAGAGTACCATATTACCACCTATACTGCTCTGGTAAGCCTATCACCTGGTGATCCCTGGGTAAAGACTCCTAGTGCCCGTGACAGTAAGATCAGGCCATGACAGACCCAGATACGGAACCTACTGCTAAAGAGATGCTGCAGCATCTGGTCAGCCGTGTGGAGCAACAGGATGCTCGCCAACAGCTGTTACTTCAATGTTACCAATCGTTAACCTCCCAAGGAACATCTGGACAGACTGTTACAGCTAGTATTGAAGCTCCTGTGCTTTCCTCCGTTTCCCCAGTGCCATCCCAGGTGTCTACAGCTCCTACGCTTCACCTGCCTACTCCGTCAAAATATGACGGGGACCCCAAAACTTGTAGAGGTTTCCTTAACCAATGTTCAGTCCATTTTGAACTCCAACCTCAAAATTTTTCTACCCATCGTTCCAGAGTGGCCTATCTTATCTCATTGTTTTCTGGACAAGCCCTGGCTTGGGCCTCCCCTCTGTGGGAAAGAAACGATCCAATTCTACAAGATAGTGCCAAATTCATTTCCACGTTCCGAAGTGTGTTCGATGAACCAGGTCGTGTGACCTCCGCTGCTTCCAGCATTCTTCGTTTGCGACAAGGCTCCCATACAGTAGGACAGTATGTCATTCAATTTAGGATCTTAGCCTCTGAACTTCAGTGGAACACTGAAGCATTAGTTGCCGCCTTCTGGCAGGGGCTCTCCGATAAAATTAAAGATGCACTGACTACCCAAGAGCTTCCTTCGTCACTAGAAGATTTGATCTCTCTTTGCCATCGTGTAGACATGAGATTTCGTGAAAGAGAATCTGAGAAAACAACTCCTGCTAAAGCACCTCTTCGTTTAAACCCTCAATTTCGTCCAGTTTCACCTTCTGTGATTCCCATGGAGATAGGACGTTCCAAATTATCTTTAGAAGAGAGGAAACGAAGAGTAAAGAATAGACTCTGTATCTATTGTGCTGATTCCACACATATGCTCAGTTCTTGCCCTAAGAAATCGGGAAATGCCAGGCCCTAACTAGTTCTGGAGAGGTGAAGTTAGGGTCCCTGGAGTCCTCTCCATTGTCTATGAAATCTAAAGTCTGCGCTTTCGATGTTACGATTTCCTTTGCTACCAAATCCTTTGAGTCACAGGCATTGATTGATTCCGGAGCAGCAGGAAATTTCATTTCTAAATCACTAGTGAATCAATGGTCCCTACCAGTGATCACTTTAAAAACACCCATTACTGTGACGGCTATAGATGGATCACGTCTCATCAATGGTCTCATCACCCAGAGTACGTCTCCAGTAACCCTTCAGATTGGTGTACTACACCATGAAGAAATTTCGTTTTTAATTCTTCCTGTTACGACAAGCCCGATTGTCTTAGGCCTTCCATGGCTTCAATGTCACTCTCCCCAGATTGACTGGCGCACCCCTCAAGTTACGTCTTGGGGGCCTGAATGTCACCATCGTTGTCTCTCTCAAGTTATTCCTCTTAAAGTACAGCAATCTTCCATCTCATCGTCCTCCCCGGGACTCCCTCCTCAGTATGCTTCATTTGCCGATGTGTTTGATAAAGCTCAGTCTGAACGTCTTCCTCCTCATCGTTCTTGGGATTGTCCGATCGACCTTCTACCTGGCAAGACTCCTCCCAGGGGTCGGGTCTATCCTCTCTCGTTACCTGAAACTCAAGCCACATCTGAGTACATACAGGAGAATCTCCAGCGTGGGTTCATTCGACCTTCCACCTCTCCCGCTGGAGCTGGGTTCTTCTTCGTCAAAAAGAAGGATGGATCATTACGCCCTTGTATAGATTTTCGTGGACTCAACGCCATTACTATCAAGAATCGGTATCCCATTCCGCTGATCACTGAGCTATTTGATCGCATCAAGGGAGCTCGGATATTTACTAAGTTGGATCTTCGTGGTGCCTACAATTTAATTAGAATCCGTTCCGGTGACGAATGGAAGACCGCGTTTAACACCAGAGATGGGCATTACGAATATTTAGTAATGCCCTTCGGGCTGTGTAATGCCCCCGCGGTTTTCCAGGGTTTCATCAATGAGATCTTTCGGGACTTATTATATGTATGTGTCGTTGTCTACCTGGACGACATATTGATCTTCTCACAGGACCTGCCTTCTCATCACCAACATGTGGCAGAGGTCCTCTCCAGACTACGGAAAAACTCATTGTTCTGTAAATTGGAAAAATGTTCATTCGAGTTACCCCAGATTCCATTCTTGGGGTATATAGTTTCCGGAGTTGGCCTGAAGATGGATCCAGACAAAGTAAATGCTGTACTACATTGGCCTCAGCCAACTACTCTTCGTGCCATCCAGCGTTTTTTAGGTTTTGCCAATTACTATAGACGCTTCATTCAAGACTTCTCATCCATTGCATCTCCCATTGTGGCCTTAACTCGGAAAGGGGCTAATACTAAGCAATGGTCATCTGAGGCTCTCCAAGCCTTTCAAATCCTCAAAGAGTCCTTCTCGTCTGCTCCCATTCTGCGACAACCTGATGTGACACTCCCCTTCTTCCTAGAAGTAGATGCCTCTAATGTGGGCTTAGGAGCTATTCTCTCCCAACGCTCGGAGCAACAAAAATTACATCCTTGTGCCTTCTACTCTCGGGGTCTTCTGCCCGCAGAGAAAAACTATACTATCGGGGACAAGGAGTTGCTGGCCATCAAAGCTGCATTAGAGGAATGGAGATACTTGTTGGAAGGAGCTCGCCATCCTGTGACGATCTTCACGGATCATAAGAACTTGTCATATTTGCAATCTGCTCAATGCTTGAACCCTCGTCAAGCAAGATGGTCTCTTTTCTTTTCCCGTTTTGAATTAATTATAACCTTCAAACCAGCTGCTAAGAACAAGAAAGCTGACGCTCTATCTCGAGCTTTTGTGACGTCCTCTGATGTAGAAGAGGTTCCCAACCATGCTATTCTAGACCCCAAATGTATTTCTCTGGCTGCGTCATCCACCAAAATGCTACCATTTGGGAAGACCCTCGTGCCTCCTACTCTGAGGAGGAAAATCCTTTCGTGGTTCCATGCCTCTCGTTTTTCTGGACACGCCGGTGAACATAAGACCTTTGAGATTCTCTCTCGTAGTTACTGGTGGCCTTCAATGAGGAGAGACGTCAAAGAGTTTATTGCTTCCTGTGATTTATGTTCTCAGTTCAAATCCTCCCGCAGAACTCCAGCAGGGTTGCTGCGACCACTACCCATTCCGTCCAAGCCTTGGACCCATATTAGTATGGATTTCGTTACTGATTTGCCACCAAGTAAGAATCACAATACTATTTGGGTAGTGGTAGACAGATTTTCGAAGATGGCTCATTTCGTCCCTCTGTCCGGTTTACCTTCCTCGTCTACTCTGGCTGAACATTTCATTAAAGAAATCTTCCGCATCCATGGATGTCCGTCTGAGATTGTGTCAGATAGAGGAGTACAATTCGTTTCCAGATTCTGGCGGGCCCTTTGTAAAACCTTGGGCATACGATTAGCACTCTCATCGTCTTACCATCCGCAATCTAACGGACAAACGGAACGAGTCAATCAAGATCTTGAGACTTTTATTAGGATGTTCTCTTCAGCCAACCAAGACAACTGGGTAGAATTGCTCCCTTGGGCTGAATTCGCCCATAACAACATGTACCATGAGTCATCATCCAAAACTCCATTCTTTGTGGTCTACGGTCACCATCCGTCTTTTCCGGAATTTCCTGCCCTCCCGCCCACCCAAGTTCCTGCTGTGGAGACTGCTTGTCAGACCTTTAAAAATATCTGGTCTCAGGTCAAAACCTGTTTAAAGAAGACATCTAACAAATATAAGTCTTTCGCAGATAAGAAGAGGCGGGCTATTCCACCACTAAAAATTGGAGATCGTGTCTGGTTATCTACCAAAAATATTCGTTTGAAGGTTCCATCTATGAAATTCGCCCCTCGTTTTATTGGTCCATATAGGATCATTCAAGTTATCAATCCAGTATGTGTTAAACTTCTTCTTCCTAAGAATCTTCGGATTTCCAATGCCTTCCATGTGTCCTTGCTCAAACCTCTCATCATCAATCGTTTCTCGACTCCTCCCTCAGCACCGCAGCCAGTTCAAGTTCATCAGGAGGAGGATTTCGAGATTACTGAGGTATTGGATGCAAAAATTTCGCGAGGAGTCCTCCGTTTCCTCGTTCATTGGAAGGGCTTTGGTCCTGAAGAGCGTTCATGGATCAAAGCTGAAGATCTTAATGCTCCTGCCCTTCTGAAGAAGTTTTATTCCAAAAATCCGGACAAGCCCGGTTCCAGGCGTTCTGTGCCCACCTTTAAAAGGGGGGGTACTGTCACTCACCGGACTGTGAGTGCTTCTTCCCGGACTATTAGGAACCGTGGACGTCCTCTATCCTGAGGGACTGCGCATGCGCAGCCCTTTCCAAACCTTCAGTGTATGTTCCTTTAACTTAATTGGCAGATCAGGCAACCTCCCTATATTAAGCACCTGTGGTCATCACCACATTGCCTGATCTTGGAGTCTCATTCCCCATGAGTCTCTGAAGGTGTTCCTGTGTTTCCTTGTTCATTCAGCCCTGCTGATTCCTGTGGTTTCCAAACCACTTCTACCTCTGTGGTTTCCAAACCACTTCTGCTACTGTGGTTCCCATACCACTTCTACCATCTACTATATCATCGTGACTGTGAGCTGATTCCTATCCGCTGCCTCCGTGCACTACAGTCTTCTAATCACTTCAACTCTACCATGTATCATTGGGACTGTTAGCTGATGCCTATCCGCTGCCTCCGTGCATTACAGGCTTCAACCACATCCACTCACCTGTTCATGATTGTGACTGCCAGCTGATTCCTATCCGCTGCCTCCGTGCACTACAGGCTTCAACCTGCAACTCGTCTGTGTTTCATCATCGTGACTGCCAGCTGATTCCTATCCGCTGCCTCCGTGCACTACAGTCTTCAACCTGCAACCCGTCTGTGTTTCATCGTGACTGTTTAGCTGATTCCTATCCGCTGCCTCTGTGCGCTTCAGTCTTCAGTCCTCGTCTACTCTACCGTGTTTCCTTGAGTCTGCTGCCACTATTGCTACCCGCTACTCTCCGTGATCATCTGTTCCAGTTCAACTCTGCTCCGGTGTCCCATCGTTACTGCACCTGCTGGTTGCTATTGGTTACCTCCGTATTCCCGCAGAGACCCGCTGCTGTTACTTCTCAGCGCTACTCATCCATCTACTGCTGATCCGCTCTCCACGCCTTCCTGTGTTCCCTGCTGGTCTACCTACCTGTGCGCTGCACCTGCTAGACCCCTGCTTCACCCATCCAGGGACTTGTATCCTGCTGGCCTCCTGCCCTTCAGGTATCTCTGCACTCCTGTCTGACTGCCTTCTCCTGAACCACGGTATGCATACTTCCCATTGACTGTGCTGTGTATTGCATACCTTGCTGGACTGTGTTGGTTCTCCTCTGGAGTGTACTATCCGCTGAGTCTATTGCCATCATTGACTGTGTTGGTTCTCCTCTGGAGTGTACTATCTGCTGACACTACTGCCATCATTGACTGTGTTATCTCATGCCGGATTACTTCAAGAGACTTTCTATATTGGCAGTGTTGTTCAGTCATTTATACATTTATATTGTGCATATTACTGTGGATCAAAGTCAAGGTGCCCGTGTATATATTGTGTTGCAGTCTCTCCCCGTGCACCTCCTCACATATATATTCAGTAGTACAACTTGCTAGTGGCAGACCACTGACTCCTGTTTACAGTTTCACCTGTTCCAGTATCCTCTCACATAGCAGTGGTACAACTTGCTAACGCAGACCACTGACTCCCCGGATACCTCCACTTGGATTCCATTCCTTCACTCAGACAGCGGTACAACTTGCTATCCGCAGACCGCTGACTCTCATCACCTCCTCGTTTCTGTTGGACATTCCTCCTCACTATAGCAGTGGTACAACTTGCTACCGCAGACCACTGACTACCTTCTCGTGTCCTTTGTCCATACAGTTCCTCGTGTATTACTACCTCCATATTGCCAGTGCTGCTAGTCATAGACTTTCCTGAGCATCTCATCATCTGCTATTTCCTGTTCCGTGATCACCCTGCTACCAGAGTACCATATTACCACCTATACTGCTCTGGTAAGCCTATCACCTGGTGATCCCTGGGTAAAGACTCCTAGTGCCCGTGACAGTGACCCTTGACCTCTGCTTATTTATTGGATTTTCTGTCTGCTGCCGACCCTTGAGCCTTGCCTGGATTTCACTTCGCTTACCTGGGTTCTCCCCAGCCAGTACACACTTCACGACCCTCTGTCAGTCTGCGGCCAAGTCTGTCCCCACCACTAGGGGCTCCAGTGGACACCTGACTGGCGGAGCAGACTCCGGGTTGTGCTGTATTGGCTAGGGGGGTTCCTAACAATGGGGAATCCTCTGTCCCCCTCACAAACCACTTGTGGGTGCATCTGTAAGTATGTTGGTGTGCATCTCCCCTCCCCCGCTACCACATCCAACTGTTGCACTACTTCCCTCACCTCTGGCGCATCGGGGTAGTGTGAATCCTCATTGGACACAGACTTGTCCTCCTGGCAGCAAAACCGAGTGGATGGTCCAGTGCAGGCCTCTGGTATTGGGTCCTGGATTCCCAGATTTGGAGTTGGAGTGCGATGCTTCAAAGCTTGTGGGGCTGGTGAATCTTGCTGTGCTAGTGCCCTCTCAGACACCCATTCAGTCAACATCTCCTCATCTGCCAATTCTGCATAGGGAAAGTTATAAGAGTAGTTTTCCCAGGGCCCCATGGTAGTGGCCTCTGACATGACAATTCCTTTATCCTCTCCCATTAATTCTGTCATACAGTCTGTAATCATGATTTTTGCTGAGATCATATGTTGAGCAAGTTTATGATTCTCTTTTGCCACAATTGGGTACAGCTGTACATCACTTGCACCGGATAGCACACATGCGGCATGGGGTCGTTACTTCATTAGATAAAACATTTTCAGGCACAACAGGGGTGGATAACTGGTCTTTTCTGTAATTCTGTTCTAACTCAGACACAGTCTCAGGTGCCAATAACACTGGCAAATTATCAGAAGATGCTTTTACATGGTACTTACTTGGTAGCTCTTTTCCATCCAAGTCACCAAATGGGATGATTTCTCCTAATCCTTTCTGAGTAGTCAGAGGTATAACATCCTCACCAAGCAGTTCTTCTCCAATCTCCCCCAAGATAGTAGCTTGGGCAACTGTGTATAATAATCCACTGGGATTGACCTCCCCCTGATTAACAGACTGAGCAGCCATTTTGCTAGAGTGTGACAAAAGATATTGCAATTGGCATTTTTCAGTATGCAATAACACTGATCCTGCCACATTTCAGTGTCAGTAAGTCCTTGTCGCTATACCTCATCAGCTGCTTCTTCAAAACTCTGTTGCAGATATTGCAATTGTTCCCAGAGAGGTATATGGGCAGAGCCGGATTTAGACGTCATAGGGCCCTAGGCAAGATACTGGTTTGGGCCCCTCACCCAACCACCGGGCTGTCCGCCCCCCCCCCCCCCTTCACCCCAGCACGCCCCCCCCTTCCCCCACCCAGTGAAACAATCCATAGCAATGCCTTTTTTTTATTTTTTTTAAAGCGTAGATTATATTAACTGTTAATACCTACTAGAGAAGATAGTGCAGACAATGATATACCAGTAAATATTAACTTTTAATTAAATCCTTACATAAAACAAAGCAAAAATAATGTTATACATAGCTTTAATTAATTACATTTAAATAATAGGAGTTTTTTCAATAATCTGTTATAATGATTACTTTTCATTACTCACGTTTGCTGATGAAAAGAAAGGTTATTTCACTCCCTGACGGTTGGTATTATTGGCCCAACTCTGCACAGTCTACCTCGATCCTCCGTATGATGTCACTTCATTCCCTGCACGGCCAGTCCAAGCACACTGAGCCTGCGCAAGCTCTCACAGCTCCCTCCTACAAAAAATGTATTTTGCCAAATAAGTTGAAGTACAGAAGAGAAAAAAATATCCCCAACACATCACTTTTGCTCCTCCTTCACACTGTTTCCCCTTTAGTACACTGTACTCCCTTCATCATCACACTGTGCCCTCCATCATGCTTTTGCCCTTTTATCATCACACTGTGCCTTCCATATTTTTAATCCCCTTGTTTATTTCACCTCACACTGCCTGTTCCACATTTCTGTCATCATGCCCCTCTGCTACATATATTTTCCATTATGCCCCTCATGCCTCTCTGCTACATATTATTGGCATCATGCCCCTCATGCCCCTCTGCTACATATTATTGTCATCATGCCCCCCACATACATATTATTGCCATCATGCCCCCCATATACATATTATTGCCATCATGCCCCCCATATACATATTATTGCCATCATGCCCCCTCATATACTTAATATTGCCATCATGCCCCCTCATATATTTAATATTGCCATCATGCCCCCTCATATACTTAATATTGCCATCATGCCCCCTCATATACTTAATATTGCCATCATGCCCCCTCATATACTTAATATTGCCATCATGCCCCTTCATATATTTAATATTGCCATCATGCCCCCTCATATATTTAATATTGCCATCATGCCCCCTCATATATTTAATATTGCCATCATGACCCCTCCCTTAATACCTGTTTCAAACTTCTCTGACATGGCCCCTCCGTTAGTTAACTTACCTTCTATTGTCCGTTGCCGCGCTGCCGCTGCTCCTCCTCTCTGCTCAGCCAGTGCTCCTAGCCGACTTCTGGCTGAAAATCACATCGGGAGTGACGTCTTCACGCCCAACGTCATTTTCAGTAGGAGAGGAGACTGCCAGGTCCCGCCGGTCAGCTGACTTCTTTTTTTTTTTACATCTTTATTTTCGCCGTTATGCCGGCGGACAGAGGGGGATGACAGGGAGCGCCCCTCTGCCTTGCCTACCCCGCTCACCGTCGGCTCTGATAGGGCCCTCTAGGTACCGCTGGGCCCTAGGCAGTTGCCTAGGGTGCCTAGCGGGAAATCCAGACCTGTATATGGGGACTAAAGTGAGCATCCATTTCCTATAGACACTAAAGGCATTGATGGGATTCTCCTGATCTTTTAACAGACATTTGAGGATATCCCTGTGCGTGCAGTCCAGGTAAGGTAATCCCCGGATCTGGCATTCCACTATCAGCTCCTCCATACTCATTGTCTCAAGTGGATCTGTAGAATCTGCTAATGGGACAGATTCTATTAGTACATTTGCAAGGGATTCATCAGACATTCCCCTGTGCTGTAACAGTCCATTTTCGTCTTGTTTGTACTGCTGACTATTGTTGTAACTGAATTTTCCCTTGGCCAGATTCTGCATAGTACAAATAACTTCATTTGTAAAATCATCCCATTGTGGTTTATCCCGAAAATTCCAGGCACTTGCTTCCTGTTTCAACATTAGGAACATCCAACAGGTTCTCCAATTTCTCCTGTAGACTGGCTCCTTCCCACATAATAATCTTTGGGCACTCCTCATCCCAATAATCCAAAATGTGCTGCATGGTCGTGGGGTGGTGCAACACATCCATATCCCCATCTTGCAAACACTGCCACAGTCCTTCATCCCAGTACACCTTTCTCCTGGTTGTACTAGACTGCTTCATCCCTTCCTTTGGGAACTTTTTCAATACTGGGCTGTGATCTGCTCTCTTGTTCCCAGAGCTCACACCCACCTTACTTTTAAGGATCACCTCACTGTGATTTTCCCTCTTTGAGACACGGTTCTATCTTTCGCTCTCCTCTGGTGGGGTTTGCCTCCCCTTATCAAATTGGCACTTAGACAGCATCTTCCCTCGCCTCTTGCTTTTGGCACTTGCAACTGTCTTTGGCAAGCTGGACATTATAGCAACTGGTTAACTACTGAGTTTTAAATTGAAGGTGGTGTTGGTAAGCTATTGCACCTTTACTTTGCAGAGCCTTGGGTGTATCACGATACAACCCCCTGCACTCTACCTGAACATCAGGACTGTGTGATCCCACTGCTTGCCACCAATTGTGATGATACCAGGATGTTAGGGTAGGAACCCAGAAGAAAGTCCTGGTATCAAGGGGTTCAGGATCACACAGGCAAAAGAAAAGGTGTGGATACAACGGTATATTTATTACAGGTAACTGCAAACAATAGCTTTTATATATATATATATATATATATATATATATATATATATATATATATATATATATATCAAACAATAATTTAAACAACACCCAGTAACACCCCAGTGCTCAATAACCCCAAATTGTTTATAACAAAAATAGGTTTTCTTTACCAGTCCAAGTTATAGGGGAAGGATGATGTCTGTGATTATTTGCATAAGCCAGGCAGAGCACACAAGTCTGCAAATCCAGGAAAAGCTTGTAATCCATAAACCACAATACTCCCAGGCAAAATCCTCAGCACATGTGCATCAGCCGAAACTCCAATGGCAGTAGCTTCTAGAAGCAAAAACGACACACACACAGAAGTCTCTCCTACAGGCCTTCTCAAAGGGACAACATTTCCTGTGCGGGAAATCCCTCCCTGCAGGGTTATCTATAGGTCACAGCTGCTGGGATTGGCTGGCAGGTATTAGGGGGATGGAGATGGGAGTAGAGAGCTGTCATCCCCTCATGGCTTTCCCTCCTGCTATTTTGGAGACTAACAGTTCCAGGCAGAACAATAGTTGCTCCAACCAGTTGCTGATTGAATTAATCCTGGTTAAGTAAGAGAGCCTCCCTGTTTTAACCCCTTCCAGTCATTTGTGATGTCAGAGGGGCCCCAGCTGCTTTCAGCTTCCTGTCTGTAAGAGGGAGCTGATGCCTTGATCAGGAAACAGTACATCTACCATGTTGTAATCCTATATGATGTTCAGATGAATACATGTAACCCACCTGGCTTCACTTTAAAGACAATGAATAACCTTACTGCAAGTCATCCATATATAATACACAATATACATATTTACACCGAACTACAATGTCCCCTTAGCCACATGTTATTGGACAATGCAGTTGTAGTCTGGGGAACTGGGGAACAAAAGCATGGGCTATAAAAAGTACTTTCTATAATCCACATTATGCAAGAAACGAGAAACCGAATTGTCACCGGGTTATCACACTCGTTTTGTCACAGTCTCAATGAGGCAGAAAGCGCTGTAAGCATGCCTGCCAATCACTTGTGGCTGGATGGGTAGGCGCTCCACCACAATCAGCTGTAGCCTCAGTAACCAAACTATCCAGTTTGCTAAGAAATGGTGAACTGCATGATTCTGACTGGCTATCCAGGAATATTCTTCCAGAACGTAAGTTTGTACCGTTATTACAGAATGCTTTCCAAAATAAATGATTGATTAATCTATTAAAGAGGAACAAAGTACGCCATGTTACAGAATTGATTAGATGTCACCTAAATTATTTAGTTACCTTGCTGCTGGTAAATATGCAATAAAATCCATGGGAAGATTCATTAAATGTTTGTTTGGATCGGATAATTGAAGCAGATTACCCAAAGTGGGCTTCTTTAAAGATCTTGATCTGGCACAAATCATACAAGAATTAACAATGGTCTCTGATATATTTGAAGCGTTGGCCACAAAACTGACCTGCTAAGAAATTGAATGGACTTTTTAATGCCTGATGTACTGTAAATTTTAGATTTTGGACTTAGATATGACTGCTTGTCAGTGATTAATAGGAACATATTGGATTTCGGAAGAACTTTGGTTCCTGATTAGCAATTTATTTTACAGAAAGGAAAGGCTTAAATGATCAGAATTTGTTTCCTGCGAACTATCGGAACACAATCAGGAGAATCACAATGTTCTTGATAAAAACTAAGAGATCGGGCATCAGCTTTAAAATTCTAGTTAGCGGGTTGATAATACAATTTAATTGAGAAAGGAACAGATCCCATCTTGCTTGAGAGGGATTACATATATTTGCTTTTTCAATTGAAAGGTTTTATGTCCCTTCTAGCCAATGATTTCATTCATTGAAAGCCCATTTTGTAGCAGTTCTCTGTTTACCATGTTATACTTGTAGCCAGTGATTGGGAAATATAGACACACAAATGATTTTATTGGAGGTGGAGCAGTGCTGTGAGAATACTGCTTCTACTGCTACCTCTGAGGCATCCACTTGTACAATCAAGGGGCATTGGGGTTTTGGATGATTGAGAACTAGGGCTAAATTAAAAGCCTCTTTCACAGTTTGAAAGGCTGTAACTGTTTCAGGATACCAGTATTGAGGTTTTGCTCTCTTTCTAATAGATTCTGTGATGGAACAATGGAAGTGAATGGAATTTGGGAATGAAAAGTTTTTAATAAATTAAGGCAGTCTATCAGAATTTTTTTTTTGTTGTGCTTCGTCCAATCTGAGAAGTTCTTTGAGTCAAGGCTGGTCTGAAAGTTGGATTCTTCCAGGGACATCTTCGGGTGTCCAGGTAAAAGTTGGAACATGCATGTACCATGATTCCAGATTGATAAAGAGAAGCTAATGTGGGAAATTGTTTCACCGTGGGTAGTCTCAGCTGGGACATGAGCCAAAGATGGGTATAGATGGAGTACTTATTAGATAAACTGCACTCAATTGACACACCCGATGCTTAGAGCATGCCACAGAACACACTGTGCCAAAAAATAGTACTACTTTATGTCCAGGTCACCCAGTTTGAATACCTATAAAGAAGGTGTAGCCATACTCTGGGGCAATTGCTCAAACAGATGAACTTAGAAAACAATGTTGTAGTCTCTTAAAAACTGTCAAGGTACTTGATTGCAGAAGTCTACCTTCTGAATTTGAAGTTGTCCCTCAGTGTTTTCTGCAAATTTGCCAGAATGTTTAAACCAAGAATCTATGTTTTATCTGGATTAGAGAGGGTAGAACAGTGAGGAGAGAGATTAGTCTGTGGTTGCCTGCAGATGTTTGGGTCCAATTCTGTTTCAGGATTACCACAATTTGTCCCCCGGTGGTGGCCCTATCATATAGGGCACACTGAAAAATGAAATTAAACATACATAAAAGCCTGGGAGACTGTGCTGCAGCAGATTATTTATAGTATAGTGCTGTAAAGTCATCCAGCCCTGTTGCCGCCGATCTACACATATTTTTAAATGTTCAATCCCTCTGTCAAGATCTTCTCGTTTTGACGTTCAACCTGGGCTGATAAGTGTCGAAGCAGATTGCACAAGCGCAAAGACTCACAAATTTGTACAAGTGTTGTTGGTTTTTAAAATCCAGGGTAAAGTTGAATAATGATGCATCACAGTCACTAAACCAGTTCGCTATTAGGTTTGGATTGTATATAGAGTGCTTCAGGAAATGCTGTTCTTTTTGCTTGGATCACTATTTTTCTCTGTAATTCTGTTACTTCCTATATTTCTACCCTTTTTCAGGCAGCTGAGAGGCTCATGAAGACATTGGGCTAGATTTATTAATGGTTGGTTTGATGAAACTGCCAGTTTTCGACTTTTGAACATTTTTAATAACCATCACTGTACAGATCGCCAACCCGATTTTAACAATGAGGCAAAACCGCCATCCAAATGACCAAAACAAAAGAATCCAGAGTTACTAAGCTGCCGTTTGACAAACCGCCTGGAAAAGCACCTGCAAAGCAGTCAATACAAAAACGGTGGTTGTGATAGCCAAGATTGCTCAAACTGCATGCTGTCTAAGCTGTTGTCACGAAAAAGGTAATAGGAAGGCCTCACCTGCTGGTATCTACGCTGCTATGCAAGGAGGCGTGGAGTCTAACCACGCCCCAGGTTTTTACCAGGGAACCCCGCAAGGAGTTTTGGACTTAGCTGCTAAGACGTGTCAGTCGCGGTCCTCCCAGGTAGCTACCAGCGCGGTCTGGTGAACAATCATAGTCGACAATTTGAGGTCAAAACCGAGCGGGCAACAAGGTACAGAGGAGTCAGGCAGGAGAATAGTCAGGGAGCCAGGTGTTAGAACCAGGAAAACAGGAACCAGGGAGAATCCAGAGAGAGTTGTCAGGCAGGCAGGGGTCAGAATCCAGAAAGGCAGCAGAATGAATGCATATATATATATATATATATATATATATATATATATATATATATATATATAAATACAGGAGCCAAGAGACAGGCTAGGAGACTAGATACTCTGGCACCCTAGTGATGCCAGAGTCTAGTTTAATTAGTGGTGCCTTAACTGCCATTGGTGGGAGTGGAGGTCGGCGGTCAGACCAGCAGGAGGTGCCGCTAGGCAACAGAGACGCGATGTTCGGGAGCATGCGCCCGAACTTCCTGCCACACCGGAAGTGACGTCCCGTTGCCTAGCAATGGGACGAGCGGCAGAAGAGAGGGCGTCCGTCCCGGCACCAGGTAAGAGTGCGGGATGGCGCCTGACAGCTGTCTTGCTCTTCAGAACATAAGAGGAGGTACTATTGACATTTAAATTATGGGAACAATCATTATTTGATTAAGGGGCACAATTAATTTATAATTAAATTATGTCTGTAAATATTATGTTTCATTATATTAGAGGGACAATATTATTGTATTATATTATGGGAGAACTGTGAATATATACTTATATTAACTGAGCAATACTATTTGATTGCTAATGGGGCAATAATTATTTTTGATGCACACATGTGGCACTACATAGTGTCCTCTTTTCCCCAATACAGTACTGAATGGCCATTGTATGTTTAATGGGAGCATTAAGACCATTTACATTGAGAGTAATTAATGTAAAGCTCATAGTGTGTTGTGTCTGCTTAGAGGAAAGCTGAACAATTATATATTATAATAAAAAATACAACTTTAATTTGTATGTAATGTGTCAGGTGATAGATAACACCTAGTAAACACCATGGGCCTGATTCGTTAAGGAAAGTAATGCAATAAAATGAGTAACTTTGCAAAACCATGTTGCATTGGAGGGGAGGCAAATTTAAAATGTGATGGCAGATTTATAGTTGGGGAAAGGCATGTTCTAGATCAACTTTAAATTTCATTGTAAAAATAAAGCTATCAAGTATTTGTGTGCCACATGAAAAAACAATTAGTATTTATCTTATATAATAATTAGCACCCCTTGCATTGTAACATGGTTTTGACTGGGAGAAAACGTACTATTTTTTTTCCTTACTTTCCTTAATGAATCAGGCCCAGTATCTGTTAAGTATGGTGCTCGTATATATGCCCAGCCGCCAATGATCATCAATGAGCCAGCTGCCAGGTGACACCCACTTACCCCTAGTGTAAGCCACTTAACAAAAATGTGCTCTATGTCAATGATTTCAACAACAAAATACAATTCTATCTTAGATAACTCAAGGGCCTGGTGTAAAGAGTGTTCTTATTTCACACTGTATGCAGAGCCGGATCAACTAATAGACTGCTTCTCCCCAAAGAAGAAGAAGATTTCTGCCTGCAGTGCTGGAACCCAGTGCAGAAGAAGAGAGAGGAGCAGGACCTGGAGATTGCTGTTGGCGAGGAAGGTAAGTAACATGTGATTGTGAAATGGTGGCAGGGTAGGTGATACAATGGCTGGAAGGGATCATACATTGCCTACTGGGGGTTGATTAAAAGGCTGAGGGGGATGATGAAATGACTGGGGGGGGTGAGTGATGTAATCGCTGGGGGGATGGGTGATGAAATCAAAGTGGGGTCATTAATTGTCTTGCATCTCTATTTGTATTGTTTGTATAATAATAGTTATTAAAGTTGAATAGAGTTGTATTTTTGTGTACGCTCAGTATCCTCCTATCAACATAGAGATGATCTTACATGTAGCATATGGATTCTGCATTGCTCAAATAGGTAAAACACTATGGTCTTCATTGTAGTTCCATGTTTAATTTTAGTATATCAAATTTGCTGCTATTTTAAGCCACTTCTGGATATCTTGCAGGCCACAGTAAGCTTAATAGTATTGACGTATAGAGATAATGGCCTTATTCGAGTTGTGCACTTCAACTAGCTACTGTTGTAGTGTTAGATGGTGAAGCCACTTAGGCCCAAATTGATTGAGACTCTGCTGCATGCTTTATGGAAGCGAAGACGGAAGAGTAAAAGATAATACAGACCATCCATAGCTCAATTTTTTCTCTCTAGTACAATCAGGCAGCTGCAGCTTAAACCTACAACACAGTACAGTCTGGAAGGTATTATATTTGCTTTAAGTGACAGATTAGTCTGAGGTTGCATCCTCTGATGTATTAGAAACAGATTTTCTGTTTTTATTATTTTATAATTTTCTTGAGCTGATTTGAGTGTAAATTGAGGGCCCTATTCAGACTTCTAGTGTCAATAACCTTGAAGATGGAACGTTGACTCACTATGCTTCAGTTATACGGTTAGCTGGTGTAGGAGCTTAGACCCTGCTAAGCTGGGATGCTTCTTGCACTATGTGAGAGAAGAGGCTGCCAATTTAAGAAATAACACAGTTACTGTTGGCTATCTTCTCTCTTATATAATCATATAATCAGACAACTGCAGTCACATCCTAAAATGGAATGTTGTGTTGTCAGATCTTTTGCTCCTTTAGGAAACAGCATGTTTTAAAATGGCAGCCTCCTGCATGAATGAGGCTGATTTGAAGAAAAGGTTTTAAACCAGTAAGGCTTTGCCAATAATAATATATGTGAGGATTCTAGGGTCAGCTTGGCCTTTGCATTTTTAGAGCTCTTATACAAGAACTTCTTAATTGATTAAATGGAGTGGAGTGACCCGGCTGGAACTCCGGCATCTGTTTGCTCTGTACAGTGTCATATGTGGCTTATATAATTTGATAACATTGCCATGCAGTGCACAGTGATGGCGGAGGGCAGAATGATTTTACAGACCTCCCTCAGGAGACAGGGAGATCACTGTGTGGAGGAAAGTCTGCTTTGTACTAGTTGGGTCTGATCAGACTGGGCTTATTTCAATAAGTCTGCAGGTGTGGTGGATCTGTAATAATGGGAAGAACTGCCAGATATAAATGGCATAGGACTTGGAGGCTCTGGTTTTGTTAGCCAGTCATTTTGAGCTGCCATACCATCTGGATGACAACGATTAGTTCTCCTTTTGTTTGGAGTAAATATGTGAGCCTTATTGTCACCATTGGGGCCAGTACGGAGACACCCGATGTCTGGCAGTGGAAGCATGGCCTGATTAAGGGATATCAGGCTATGCTAGGCTATTATGATGGTAACTTACCCTCACCTTCCATGCCAGGCTAATACATGGTAGGTAAAAACAAACATGTCCTTGATTTAAAATCTGGCTTTCTTCACCCCCCTCCCATCCTAATTAATGTTTGTGTTCCAGTGCTTTTGAAACTTAGCTCTACTTTGGCTTTTTGAATGATCACAGCAATCTTTATCACTCATTTTGTTTTCATTAAAATTAGAACTGTATAGCAGAATGGAGGCATGAATGAGTGCTATTGAGGGTAAAGGCATGAAAGTTCGAAGTTGCACATGTACTGTAACAATTTTGCACCCCCAAAAATGTGCCCCCCACCAAAGCCTGACGTAATAGGCTGAAGCTTTGTAAGCCTGTTGGATAATCAGGTTCTGAGTGGAAGCTAGGCCTCTCCTCTAGTGACCAATTAACTGATTAAACAATAACTTGCAAGGGTTGCTCCTGTTTATCTCCTCAAACTCCTTTGCTAATAACAGCTTTTACCAATAGCTGTAATGTCTGAAGCACTAATAGACATAGGTTGTAATTTATAATCAGCATTGTTAGGCAATGATTTATTAATTAAAAGTAGCCCCAGCAGTTCACTGAGGCAAGTGGAGGAATTGAAGAATGTTTTCATAGAATTTATTTGCCAATTTTCTAGCAAACTCAATCTTTTTTGTTGCTTTACTTTCACAAGCTCTCTGGAACATGTCTACCACAGTCAGGCCACGCCTTCAAAATTCCAAGCGTATTTATGTCTTCATTTGCTATTAAGACTTTTTGAACGGCAGCAAATATTGGTATATGGTATAACTGAAAACACAAACTGATGGTAAAATGTAAATACAAAGTAGATGAGCATTAGTTCACTACATAATTCAATACCTATGAGAATTTTTAAAAACAAACAAATGTGAATATTGAGAATACAAAACAAGTATCCACAACATAAAGAATTAAACATTAGAATTCAAACAAATTTGCTGAGAATTTAAGTTACTAACATTTTTCAAAAAAATGTCTGTATATGCCAAGCATAAGCATTTTAAGTGAAATTCCTTGTGTTTTCTATACAAGTCAAGGGTGTGGCACAGGTGGGTCCTGCCTAAACAATACCTAATAGATTGGGTTTGTGCTGTGTTCCATGCAGGACATTTATAATCCATTATATAAAATGTTGGAATAAATAGTCTTTGACATGGAAAGCAAAACATATAGTACAATCATCTAAAATTTTAAAAACTTGACCAGAATCAGAAGAGCCTGTAAGTAACTGTCATCAGAACCCAAGAATTAACAGTCATTAGAACATGACATGAAAGGGCTGTCATTGGAAACCAATATAACTGTCATTTGGTCTTGTCAACAGTAAATATCTCTAATGTCAGTCTTTATATCAGTAGATCCATGACTAATGCCCACAAGTAGAAGCTGTCACAAAATGTCAGTGTTACTAATCATTACATCCATGGCTAAATGGCTATCAGTAGAAGCTGCTCCAAAATGTCACTGTTAGAAAATCAGTAAATTCATCACTAAATGAACATTATTAGAACCTGTCACTAAATCACTTGGGACTTTTACTAAGAACAGATTGGACCCTCTCTTTGGCATGTCATATTTGCCTCCCTTGTCCATATAAGGACAAGGGAGGCATTATTATTAATTAGATATTATTATTAATATTATTATTATTATTATTATTATTAATTTATTTATTTTAATATTTTTTTTATTTATATGCATCACAAGGTTTTAACAGTGCTGTACAAAATATAAAATATAAATACAATACAAACAGTAGACCATAAAAGTACAGAACAAAACAAGTAAAACCAAGACTGCAATAGCTCCAAGTATAGCAAGTACAGTGACGTTGGAGCAGAAGAAATTGTATTGAGATAGAAGGGAATAGGGCTCTGCTCAAAAGAACTTACATACTATGGTGAGGGGAAACAGACAGCAGACACGAGAGGAATCATTACAGGGGAACAAGTGCAAGAGGAGTGCGAGCAGGGAAATAGGAGGTGAGAAGAATAAGTATGGAGAATTTTAGGTGAATGGCTGGTAGGCTTTAAGGAACAGATGGGTTTTGAGAGCCCGTTTGAAGGTGTTTGGATTAGGGCACAGACGGATGGAGCAAGGGAGGTCGTTCCAGTGGAGGAGGGCAGCACGGAAGAAGTCTTGAATTCTGGTGTGGGATGAGGTGATCAGTGTGGAGGAGAGGCAACAGTGATTGGCCAAGCGCAGGGAACGGGCAAGAGTGTGAATGGAGAGGAGGTTAGAGATATAGGGGACAGTGGAAAGGGAGAGGGCCTTGTAGGTGAGGGTGAGGAGTTTAAACAGGATTCTGTAGGGGAAAGGGAACCAAAATAAGGGAAGGAAGAGAGGGAAGGCAGAGAAGTAGAGGCGTGAAAGAAAGATAAGTCTCACGGCTGTGTTGAGAATAGAGTGAAGGGGGCGAGATGGGAGAGGGGGAGACCGGTGAGGAGAAGGTTACAGTAATCAATATGGAAAATTCTAAGTGCGTGGACAATGGTTTTGTTGGCATCCTGAAAGAGGAAGGGCCGGATATTCCATAACTGAAAGTGACAGGATTGGACAAGAGATTGAATGTGGAGTGCAAATGAAAGGGAGGAGTTGAGGGTAACACCCGGGCAGCGGAGTTGATGAACAGGAGAGATGGTGGTGTTATTAACGGTGGAGAGATCAAGGTGGGGTAAAGATTTAGAAGGAGGGAAAACAACGAGTTCAGTTTTAGCAATGTTGATTATGAGAAATTGTGAAGACATCCAAGACGAGATGGTGTAAAAGCAGTCAGAAACATGAGATAATAGGTGGGTAAAAGGTCAGGAGAAGAGATGTAGAGTTGAATATCATCAGCGTAGAGATAACACCGGAGACCAAAGGAAGAGATGAGATCACCCAGTGAGAAAATGAGAGGGCTGAGGATGGAGCCCTGAGGGACTCCAATGGGGAGGGTGGAGGGGGTGAGGATGAGTCAGGAGTGGAAACAGAGAAGGATCGGTTGGCAAGGTATGAGGTGAACCAAGAGAGGACAGTGCCAGAGGGGGAAAGAGAAAGAAGGGCCTGCAGAAGAAGGGGAGTGGTCCATTGTGTCGAAGGCTGCAGAGAGATCTAAGAGAATGAGCGTGGAGAAGTGACCCCTGGATTTGGCCGAGAGTAGGTCATTAGTAACTTTGGCCAGGGTGGTTTCAGTAGAGTGGAGGGGGCAGAATCCAGATTGGCGGGGGTCAAGGAGGGATCCTGTGGAGAAGCATGTGCACAGCCAGGATCTTGTGTCTCTTTGTGATCAGGATGCATTTTTGGCAAGTACAGAGTTTCCACATGCAACACCTAAAGTGACCCAGCGCAGGCACCACAAGCCCATGATTCATGTGGGTTCGAGTATGAACAGATGTGTGAGCAGCTGCAGCTGACATGTCAGAGAGCCTTCCCTCCAATTGTTGGGAGAGAAGGGATCTAGGTTGGAGGTAATAAGAGGGCAGGGTTAATTTGAGGGTGTTCTGAGGGAGGCACAGCTGATCTTGCTATACACATATTTTTAGAAATATATTGATTATCAAAATACACTATAACAATCCACTGAGCAAGGCAATATGAAAAATATATGATATATATTATTATAAAATAATTTCACATCTCTTTATATATACAACAATAAAGATAGTTCCATCTAAACTAGTTGCATGACAGTATCAATTTGCCATTATATTTCCCTATAACATCTAACTTTCATCTTAAGCAACAGTGTTACCAAGAAGAACACACATTTGGGGAAGTGCGATCACGCGGGGCAAGTTACTTCTGTTACAAATTTTCATCTCCATGTATGATTTTTTTGTAGGTGTCGCCAAAGAAGTTTTACTTCAAAATAGGCAAAGGGGATAGAAAGAAGGGTTTGGGAAGAAATGGAATGCATGAACTAGGTGACAGAGGGTCTGGAGCTGTCAACCCACTTTCATTGATGGTGATGTAGATTTGTAAAATGCTAATATGCTAATCAAACAGTTTAGAGCAGAGAATATGATTTGAAATGCATTAACCAAGAGTTGCATGTGGCTCTGACTGATTTCTCAATGTTTCTCAAAATGCTAGTCATATGCTCCATTGTGTGAACAGATCATATTCTGCCAATCAAAGAAGACAGCTCAGGGAGGTCAGATGTATTCAATTTTGAAGCAATCGAGCATGTCTTTTGAACTTATGAGAACATTTTGAGATATCTTGAATCGGTAGGGGAAGCAAATAAAATCTGAGTGAGTATGGGAGATGGATATTAAATAAATGTAAAATTAAACCCTAATCTCTTTAGAAAAATTCAGAGCCTGATTAAAATCCCATGGGGCCCTAGGCAAGATATTGGTTTTTGGTCCAGAAAGTGTACTGCAGAAGATGATGCACTACAGCAGATGATGTAAATGATGAGCTGGGCAATAACCAATTATAATATTCATATTCACACAGGCATCTAGGTCCTCCAAATATTCCAAGGCATCTGTGAGGACACTGGGATTGGAACCAAAGCTCACTAGATACCCAGTCCTCTAGGTTGACAGGACACACAAGTAAGGAGACAGGCAAGAGATAATAATCCCTTTTAAAAAAAAAATGCACACACTTCGTAAAATACAACAATGCCCCCAAAGGAGAAACTTGTTCCCCCATCAAATATAACAAGTGTCAGAAAATCACCAGTGCAAGTAAAAAATCCCCAACAAAGTCCCCAGCAGATTACCTCCAAGCACAGAGTACTAGCAATCCCAAACTCCTTGTAATAAAGTTCACAGCTGACAATCCAGGGGTTCTGATCCGAAGGTGGATCGTGTATTTTGCTGATCCCAGCCACTCGGCCAACTCTCCACTAGCTTGCTGGGACCCAGGATTTTAGTCTCCCCACCGATGTATGCTCACCAATTCCCCAGAATATGCAAGTGTCTCCCAATATAATGGTGACAAAATCAGTCCTAGATGTACACTGTCCAATCTGCTTCAAGAAGCTCCTCAGGATTCTCCAACAACAACCTCCCTTCCCCCAGACATCTCCCTTTTGTCCCTCCTCACAAGACACCCGTTCCTGGCCACCTCCCTGGGTCAACCCCCCCACTCATTGTCCTCTTGTGATTGGTGGTGTGAAGATTTTGTGATGGTAGCAGGAGTGGAAGAAGAGCAGAACATCAGTGGTCTCCCACCTGCAGTGATGGTGCCATTCAGGCTGTGTTGAAGAGTTGTTGGAACAATCGATAGCAAACAGGGAGAGTCCACCTCCTGATTTAAGATAATGTCCTGACCCTCCTCTTTTTAGCCCCTTCCCATCTTTTTTGATGTCACAGGGTCCACAGCTGTTTCACACTTCCTGTGACGTGCCTCATCCCTCCCTCTTCGGACACCACAGCAATAACAGATCTGGCCACCGGGTGGCATTTATTAACAGAGTGGACCACGGTTGTTCAATTAGCCCACTGATGACAGACAGAGTTGGCACGATATTCCCAATATAAGGCCTGGGTCTGTCATATACCTCCCCCTTATTAAATCAATGTGACAGTTGGAGTCTGGTGGTCGGGCTCCAGATGTTTTACTTGGTCCAGTGGGTTCCTTGATGAAGGGTTCTCCTCCTCTCTTCTGGAGAGTCCATCCACAATTTAGTGGTCCTTCCGCTTTTTGTGCGAGATAGTAAAGTTATAACCTTGTAATGCTAAACTCCACCGTAAAAACCTCCCATTCTCCCCAGCAGATCTTTGTAACCAGTAAAGGGGGTTGTGGTCTGTAGTTACTGTGAACTCTTGCCCATAGATGTATGGTTGTAATTTCTTTAGAGCCCACACTATGGTCAGGCATTCTTTTTCAATGGTGGCTTAGGCTACCTCTCTCTCCACCAGCTTTCGGGATAAATAGACCACTGGGTGTTCATGCCCATCCTCCCCCACTTGGCTGAGCACAGCGCGGAGTCCACACCCCGAACCATCTGTCTGTACCAGAAATCGTTTCTTCAAGTCTGGGGCTGCTAACACTGGGGACTGGGTGAATGCTGCCTTCAGGGCCTCAAAGGCTCCCTCACACTCTGGGGTCCATTCTATATGCCTGGAAAATTTATTTTTTGTAAAGTCAGGGACCTGGCAACAGTGCTATACTGTAGTATCCTGCAATTCCGAAGAACGCTTGTACTTGCTTTTGGTTGGTGGATTGGGGCCACTGAACAATGGCTTCTACTTTTGCCGGTACAGGTCGAATGATTCCCCCACCAACACGGTGCCCCAAGTATTGCACCTCTGCCATGCCCATGAAGCACTTGTCCGGTCCAATGGTCAACACTGCCTGCCTGATTCTGCTTAGGACCTCTGACACTTGCACTAAGTGGTCCTCCCACGTCTGGCTGTCGATGGCAATGTCATCTAAGTAAGCCTGGACAAATTCCTGACACCCCCCCAACAGGTCATCAACCATCCGTTGGATGTGGCTGGAGCATTTTTCATCCCAAAGGGCATTGTCGTACACTCAAACAATCCTAGTGGGGTTATAAAGGCTGACCACTCCTGGGCCTTGTGGGTGAGGGGAATTTGCCAATAGCCCTTACTCAGATCCAAGGTAGACACAAACTTGGCTGCCCACAGCCTGTCTAGTAGCTCATCTATCCGGGCCATGGGGTAAACATCCGTAGTGGTGACCTCAATTAGGTTAGTCCACGAAGAAGCAGGTAGTCCCATCCTTTTCGGGACTAATACGACCCCTGCGGCCCTTGGACTATTGGACTTCTTAATTACTCCTAAGGCCTGAATTTCCTGTATCACTTTTCGTTCTTGGGCCAGTACTGCGGGGGTCATACGGCATGCCATCTGTCTTATGGGCTTCGTCTCCCAAGTGTCTACATGGTGGGTGGCCAGGTGGATACGCCCAGGCTTACAGGTAAATTGGGCCTGCTCCTTCTCCAGCACCTTCCTCATTTCCTGCCTCTGCCCCTCTCCTAGCTGAGTCCCCCCTATCACTATCTCCACCACTTGTTCCTCTCTCATCTCCCCTATCATCTCCAATATGGGGTCTACCTCTGGGGGTCCCATGGGGAAACAACACACCACCATTGCTGCCATCTGCCGTTCCACAAAACCTTTTAGTTGATTGATGTCGAAGGTTTCCAGCCAGGTTTCCTCATCATCCAGCGCTACTACATAGTTGACCGACCCTACCTACCTCACCACTTTGTATGGGCCAACCCAGGTGGCCTGAAGTTTATTTAACCTCACTGGGACTAGCACCATCACCTTCTGTCCTGGGTTCAGCTTCCTATCCTGAGCGTGGGCATCGCACCACTCTTTCTGTCTAGCCTGGGCTCCCTTTGAATTGTCTTGCGCCAGCTGCACTAATTTCATTATCGTCTCCCTCATCTTCTCTACATATTGCAGGATAGGCTGCTCATTGGTCTGGAACGTTCCTTCCCGGATCTCTCTAACCAGGTCTAGGGGGTTCAAGCTGCTAAACTGGGGGGCTGACATCAATTACGCTAATATGGAGAGACTACAAAAGTTCGAAAGGAGAGTATCCGGTGGACTCCTGGGGCACTTCCCTGTATGCAAACAGGAGCTGCCCTTTCCCAGTTCTCTCCCTTCAGACTACATAGGCCTTCAGGAGGCATTTCAGCGTTCCATTGAAACGCTCACATAACCCATTGGTCTGAGGATGGTACAGGGTGGTTCGCAGAGGCTTAATGCTCTACTTCTCTCATAGTGTCTGAACTAGGTCTCTCTAATAAAGGGGGCTCCCGGCATTACTAGACTTGCTGGAATTGGTCGTCTCCCCCTCCCCGCAACTGCTTGACTAGGCATACTAGGGGGTCTCCACCTGGGTCGGTTTACCACATACTCATCAGGTTAAGAACAGTGTAGACCATGGTTGCTCAGTTGGCCTACTGATGACAGACAGGGTTGGCACAATAGTCCCAATATAACCCCAGGTCCGTCACAGCATCCTTACTGGATTCTGACAAGCCCTAACACAACTGGCATCTCAAATCAGCATGATTTCTTTCAATATCTACTGACCACCGATATAACTCTGAATAGTATTCTTAGCATTCTCAGAGGAAGAGTGACAGGGGTTCTTGTCAGGATAGTTGGCATAATGAATAGCTCCAAATATCAAGATATTTTTGCATACCTGCCGATCTCTGCCAGAAAGCTGAAGATGAAGAGGAATTTCAACTTTCGACAAGCCAAAGTACACAACCAAGTCAACCAAGTAATGGCTTCATAAAACGAAGATCTAAGTCTTCCATTGCAAAGTCAGAGCCCAGACATCAATCCCATTGAAAATCTGTGGAATGACCTGAAGAGGACTGTGCACAGAAAATCCCCTACAATTTGATGGACCTTCACGTTTTGCAGGATGGAATGGAAAAGAATTGCAAAGTCCAGGACTGTGAAGTTTATGGAGTCATATTCAAAAAGATTGTAATAAAAGCAAAAAGGTGCTTCTACAAAAAGATTAGTTTACGGGTGTGAACACTTATGCAACCAGGACATTGTAGGTATTTTCTTTTCACTTTTTTTTCCTAACAAAATGCCTAGTAGTTTCTCACTTAGATTTTGTTATTTGTAAGGTCACATTAAAGGTGGAAAAGGTCTGATTTATCTTGATGTCAAGAATGTAAAGCTGTTTGTGTTGCTCAGTTCTATACTAGTGTCGACATTATAACATGGCATTGGGGGCAGGTCATAGCTAGAGAACTCGGGACAGCTGAGTTACCAAACACCCAAAAAGCTGCAGGAGATGTAAAAAATTGATGCGCAGATTTTTACTTAAAAGAAGGATTCTTACAGGTGCAAAAAATGGTCACGGCTCTCCTACACTGGACAGATGAGAAAGCATGTATTTTAAGCTATGTTTAACTGTTTTCCATGAAATATTTCCATTTTCTATTATTGATTCATGTGATGATTGTTGCAATTGTGAAAATGTTTAGTTAATATTTTTTTTTATTTTACATCCACTAGAGTGCAAAGTTAAGTGTTTTATTTTTGTGGCATTGGTAGTTATGTATTGTACAATTAAAGGATGGCTTTTGCATGGTTGCTCAAAGTCTTAATTTAATTATATATTATATTGTTTATAAAAGGGTAAATTTTCCTTTGAGAATACACTCATATTGAAAGTTTTCCTTATGTGTGCCATTCACTGAGGTCTTACATAGGCTTGAAGAATATGTACTCTACAAGAGCTAAACACCTCTGGCATTTCAGCAGAAGTATGATGACTATACTGTTCAATTACAGTGTTTTCAATGCTATTTATACGAAAAAGGTGTTATCGTCTTTCTTTTAAGAAAAAAGAGAAAAAAACATTCTTTTGTTTTCTTTCAGAATTAAGCATAAGCTTGGAGCCAGAAATCAATTGTCGCAGTGTTTTAAAAAACAAATCATAAGAGAGAGTCTGTGAGATAGTGAGGGAGAGAGAGAAATGAGAGCAATGCCTTAAGGTAGCAATATATCTATTTTGATGTCTCACACATTTCTTTGTCCCTTTTTCCTTTGTTTTTATGATTATATGAGCTGGAGGAGCAGGGAGGACACGCAATGATTTACTGCAAACTGCAGCCATCTGCAACCAATCAGGCTATATTAACCCTTAGCTGAGCACTTGATTCCTGAAAGCATATTATATTTAATATCGTGTCATAATATGCTTCAGGCATTAGTCACAGAATATACAGTAGAGCTCTAGGAGGTGTGTATCTTTAATTTTATTTACAAAATGTTTCAGTAACAGTAATTTGATTTAAATGGGGATTTTGATGTAAATGTGGAGTTGCAAAATTAGCCGTTTAAAAATGACCAGATGTGAAATACATACAGTAAATGAAGCATGGTGTCAATGGCATGAATTCAGCCTGTGTCTAAGATAATTCAAACACAGCCATAAAGAATGGTCTACAACTCCTTGTAGCACTTGCTGTCTGGTTATCACTCTTCCTTATGTTGACACGTGACCACTTCAGCTTGTCTGCAACAAGTACCTTAAAGAGCCAAATTAACCACATCTCACTGACAGACCACAGTGTCTTAGAACTATATGGCAAATGTCACCTTGATTTGTAGACTTTTTGTAATATTTCTTTTTCCATCAATAAGATGAAGAGAGGTAATGGTAGCTGTGACATTACAACAGACACAGGATGTACCATGTTTGGTTACAAATCTCTCCTGTACTTGGCCCTTAAATAGAATAGGATGTTGTCTAACTCTGTAGACGGTTACATAGAGACTGGTATTTCAGGACTAATAAAGCTATGTTCTTTGCAATAGTAAGTGGTAAGCTTGGACACGGGCATGTTGGAGGGTATGAAAGCTATTAAAAAAATATTTCCTGATATAGGTATAGATAATTGTTGGTCAGGACTATATCGATGCCTACAAGGTGTTCAGAAAAGTCTCTACATTCCAAGGGGTAAATATATTAAGCATCAGGTTCTGAAGGTCGCCAGATACTGCCTTTTAAGGCAAGTTGCCTTGATAGGCATTGCAGCTTTAAATTTCCCCTGCAAAGTTGCCGATATCCGGCGACTTGCAGAAACCAATAGTTAATACATTTACCCCCAGGTATATTATGGAAACGTAACAGGCCCAAATTATTCCAAAATTGCCATAGGTGATAAACATTGTGCCAATGCCTTCTCACTCTCACAAATAATTGAAGTCACAGATTAGACTTAACTGAACAGTATTTTAAGAGAAAATTTATAAAATGTAATTTCATGAAAAGGGTGAGATTAAAGTGGTAGGAGGTTGGACTTTGATGTGATGTTTACACTTTTACATGGTGAGCCACTGGTGATTTGTCCACATCTCTGCATACCTAGGTGTGGTACTACTATGCGGAGATGTCTCCCCAGGATACAACGTATGAATACACATTGATATGCGCTGGCTGTTCCATTGAGACGCATCAGTGTAAAATCAAGGTATATTGCAGGGCTTATCAAATATACTTTGTAGATGTGTGGAGATGGTGCCCGAGAAGCGGGCGAAGGTACCCGCCATCGCTGTGTCCCTGGAGGGACAGAAGATGTGCCTGGTGCCCGTGAAGGGGGTGAAGAGTCCCCTGGTAGCTGAGCCCTGCAAGCGGGTGAAGAAAGAAGGTTACTCACCCGTCCAGCGATCCAGCGGCGGTGAGTATGGCTTCTTCCTTGCAGGTCTTGTGCGCGGGGGAAGGATGAGCCAATCAGGGCTCATCTTTCCCCGCTGGCCAATCAGCGGCCGGATGCGCGAGCCAATCGCGGCTCGCACCCGGCCATTCAAAAGATTGGCGCCGACGCGAGCCAATCAGCGCTCGCGCCGGCTGATGATGTCACGCCGGCGACTATATAAGTCGCCGGGTGGCGCCATTTTGGCAGAAGTCCGTCAGCGGAGAAGAGGAAGGACGTCTCTTCACGACGTCCAGCAACAGGATCAGCGGCAGCGGCGGCAGGGGGCCCTTGTAAGGGCCGTGAGCTACCCTGCCGCCCGAAGACTACAATCAAGCCGCCGGAGCAGTGATTGCCGGCGGGGAGCCCTTGTAAGGGCTGAGAGCGCCCCTGCCAAGCAGCTCTCAACAGCGCCGAACCGGAGAAGAGGCGCCGCCGGCTGGAGGGTCTGGAAGACCCGGAGAAGGCGGAAGAAGACGGCGTGGCAAGCTGAGATTCCTGCGCAGAGCAGGTAAGTGACTCAGCGTTAATTCGGGCACTAGGCCCGGGGCCACAGTCGGGCACAAGGCCCATTGGCACCGTGAAGTAGAGGCACAAGGCCCAGGGATCTGGGCACTAGGCCCCTTGCCATTTAGTGGGCCAGTAGGCCATAACTTTGATAAAGGGGACAAGCCCCTGTTAGTTAGACAGGGGGCGTAGAGCCCCAGGTGTACAAGGGCACAAGGCCCTTAGGTAGTTAGTGGCCTAGAGGCCATAGGAAGGCCACCGGGCCTGGTTAGGGGCTGGTAGCCCATAGTCTATTAAGGGCACAAGGCCCTCAGTCAGTCAGGGAGGCCACAGGCTTCAGGCAGGGGCTAGGACCCCTAGGTAGCAGGGCACAAGGCCCTAGTTAGTGGGCTCAGAGCCCTGAGGTAGAGAGGGGGCTGAGGCCCGTTAATCCGAGCACCAGGCTCTGTGTATCTGGGCAGAGGCCCATGGTGTGAAGGGCAGAAGGCCCTGGTGGTGATGAGGTAGAGGCGTGGGAGCCTCGTGAGTGTAGGCGCGGTCCTGTGTGAGGTGAGCACACGTAGTTAGGAGGTACAGTAGAGCGGAGGCTCCTGTGGTGCTGTAGCAACCTGCTGGTTGGCTAACAGCGGTGTGCTCTGGTAAGTAGCTTACAAAGTACTGTATATTGTATTCTGTTTGTGAGGCGGGTATTGTTGAATTACAGTATTTTGGGTGTGCTATGTAATTGTGTCCAGGGGCAAGACGTCAGGCCCCCATTAAAGGTAGGCTCTTGTTCCTGTGGTTTCCTGTGCTAACCCGTGCTGTGGGGACAAGTGTAGTTACCAGAATACACATAGTCAGGGGAGAACACACGTAGTTTTCCTGTCCCTTAGGTCCCCGGGGTCACACTGGTACCCAGAGGGGGTGGCTGAGTGAGTTGGTGGCAGTGCAGCACACCTTGAGGCAGTTCCAGGGGCGGCCGTGGTTCTGATCAAGGGTCCTCAAGGCCGGTTCTGTGCAGGTGGACCTGTGGTTCCGGACGTAGGGACACGTGTGAGATACCCGAGTACAGGCAGTCGGGCGGTTCAGTTCGATCGGCTGTTCCGTGCGGCAGTCGGCCCGCGGGTTAGTGTGCTGGTCCACTGAGCCTCAGCCGGGCTTAAAGAACCAGTCCTTAGGGTCTGTGGGTGACCCCATAGCAAGAAGGCAGCTTCTTGGTACGACCTGGGTGAGGGGGTTAGGAACCGCCCTCCGGTTTAGTCTGTGAACACCGGCTGGTGTTCCCCGTAGTGTGTAAGTGAGCAGTTCCGTTAGTGCACCACACCTAGTTAGTCATAGTGGTTTGACTTAGTTGCGTTGCCGACCATTAGAACGTTGTTAGGGTCGGGTCGCCGTTGTAGTCAGTCCAGTTTTGTGGGTGCCATCTTAGTCTCACTGAGAGCGTAGAGGGAGGCTGTGTGTTCTTGTCATCCGCAGGAGTCGGGAAGGTGCAGAGGAACCGGATCGGAAGTGGGAGTGCCCCGGTGAGTATCACGCTCGATTCCCCCTTTCGGTTAGGCCCTCACCGGCAGGTGTGTGAGGTACTTGAGGCGGGATTAGTCCTCGGACTAGTCTTGGTCTTAAGTGCCTGTAGTCCCCCGCGTCTTGGCAAGAACAAAGTGAGGAGGCGGCAAGTGAGCTTGGACTGACCGTGTCCTTGCTCTTTGCCGTAGTCTCGGACAGCCCTTACCTGGTAGGCACGGCCGTAATCTCTGTCTCTATTTTAGAGGGACGGGATTGGAGGTGACTGCGGCCGCGGATCTGCTGGGATTGGATCGCAGCTGGGATATTGGAAGCGGACTGGAGGTGACCATCGTTTTCAAGGTAGGTTGTTTTGTGTTGCGTCTGTCCCTGTCTTTCCCCGCAGGGGGCGTTACAGATGAAACCGAGTGTTAGGTTTGTACACAGTTGAAGTTTAAGGGATTAGATGTTTATAGGTCAGAGCAGTCTGTTTATGTGGGAAAGATCAATCTGTGAGGAAATTAATACGATGCAACAATGGTTCAATGCAGTATGACAAACTTGCAATATCATCTCTGTGATAAGAAACAATTTTCACAGTAGGAAAATGGTGTCTACTTATCTGCATCAACTTAAAAAGAAGTTTTTTAAAAAAAACAAAACATTTTCTATTTCATTTCGCTAGGTCTGGGCAATCTATAAATAATTGTCTAAGGGACATATCACCAAAGGGTAGCAAATGCTTACTTGATTAAAATGACATCTCCCAGCAAACTATGCTCGTCTGTCTGCAAACAATTTGCTGATATGAAAACTTGAGTAAATAAATGAAGAGGTTACAATGCACAATTTATGTGTCTAAGTAGTAGGCATGGTAAAGCCTGGTTACTGGCCATGAGAACATGGGCACTTTAACTGAATCAACCTAGCATCACCTAGCTGATAAAGTGTTCTAGATAAACCTAAAAATTTGAAAGGTTAAGTGACAAAGTCAAGCACAAAACTGCAACACTCAATTTAGGCAATTGTATTTTAATTATATTACTCTAACACAAAAGTATTGCAGTAAACAGTGGAAACCCCTCTCTATAAATCCTGAATTTGCCCCTGTATGTGTAGTGCTGGATGGAACGGTGAGCTCAAAACTAGCATTTGCTCCAGGCATACATCAGGTGTAACAGGTGTGTATACTTACACCCAACAATAGTATAATGATAGCGTATAGATGCAGCTTTGTTGTGTTAGTAGCAAATGCTAAACTTGTATTACCTTATTTGTACACAATATAATAATGTAATAAAGTGTCATATATGGAAGAGAAAATATTGGTGAGCTATTAATATATATCACATTTTTAATATAAAATGAAATTAAATACAAACTACAAATACAAATTATATTATTGAAATTAAATACAAAATCTCTTGTTTTCCCCTATAAAAATCAATGAAATTGTTTATTTTGTAGTAATCCTAATGGAAATGTCAATTAAGTAATAATAATAGACAGACGCTACTTCATACAATATGCCTATGGTGCTAGTACCATTAATTCTAGCTGCTTTTGATTGGTCAATATGTGATCAGCCAATCAGAATCAACTAGATAAGTGCTGCTGAAAGTCATCATCGATAAGCTTACATGCACTTACTGTACTAGGCCTATGCTTGTTCCTCATCTTCAATCATAAGGAGAAGCTACGATATTCAAAAAACTATATATGGATATGTGCGTTCACATTTCTAGAGTGCATGCTCAGTATTATTGACATACGCTCAACTCTAAATAAGTCCCTCTATGTTGCTTAGTTCCACCCACTTCTTTTATGGTTTGTTAAGTTGGTTGTGATGAATCATCTTAAAATGACTTAGTTCTCACATAATTATACACAATTTTTAAGTTATTATGTTATGCCTTCCAACTGTCCAAATTTAGAAGGGACAGTCTCAATTTTAGGGGTCTGTCCTACTGTTCTGACTGCCAGGAATATTGTCCCAACTATCATTACTGTTTGGAGGTATGTCCACACTTGCCACTGATGAGTGAGATAATACAGGAGTTCTGTTGAATCTGGAAATTATCTTTAATCATTTGAGCGCCAGAGGTTTGTGCTGGGATACTCATAAAATGCTTAACGGTTGATAACAATCATAGACCTTTATGTCCTTACCTTAACCTCTGTGTGATTTAATAAATGACACCACACCTACTTGTTGGCAGATTAAAACTCCTTTATTTGAATAACCGTTTGCTCTGATGGTGGCGGGAGAACACTGTATTCAGCTTCGTCTATCCATAAGTGTACCTTAGTACCTGTATGACAACCGTCCCCAGGCATCCTGGAAACCGCACCCCTCTGGGCTAATCGTAACGAACCGCAAGCCAGCCCAGATGAGCTGTGCTTGCACTGAACCTAAGCTGACTCTTTACAGGAAACGGGTTCCAAATATCTGCTGCGTTGATGAATGTGCGCTTCACCCACCTTGCTTATTCTGTACAATGCTCTTCTGCAACACAAAAGCTGCACCAGCCATGATCCAAAATCATGCAGCACTCACACTCCAAAGAGTATGTAAGTATACCATACCACGGCCCGTACTACAGGCACGGCCAACTCCCCTACTATACCACAGCTCGCGCCTCCCTACCAAAACACAGAGTCTGTGGTGCCCTATCCTACACAACTTCTCGGGTGCCAACCATCTGCCCCATTACATGAAGAAAGGACCTAAATTCTCTACAACTTTGCCATTTTTGATATTTTGATATTTTTGCATATGGAGTCTATGAGAGCTACTGCTTGGCCGGGAGTTTTAATGCAAGTTAACAACTCAACTGGGAGCTTACAATACCAGGTTACTGGTGTTATAGTTTGACCAAGAACTTTGCAACATTATCTTTGTAGGAGAGTTTTATGCTGTTCATCAGAGGTCTCAACAGCAAAGGCAGGAATTTACAGCTACTATTTGTACTGATTACTGCACGCTTCTAAATAGGATAACATTATACTTGCCAACATTTCATTTTTTTTTTCCGGGAGCTGCTAGTAGGAGGTAGGCGTGTAGGGGGCGGGGCCCCGAAAATCACGTCATTTTAGCCCCATTACGCAATTACGCAAATCGTGTCATTTTACAGCAGGGTGGGCGGGGCCAAACGCTGCGATTCCCGATGAATCGCGGCGTTTGAACCATATTCTGCCCACTTCTGGGCAGTTTAGGGAGATTGCCACACTCTCTCGGGAGTCCGGGAGACTCACGCAAAATGCGGGAGTCTCCCGAACGTTCCGGGAGAGTTGGCAAGTATGGATAACATACTCTCTTTACAGTTTAATTAGGTAAGTTGTTATTATAATTTGGCCAAAGCTCCTTGACAATCTAGATCTTTTTACATTTTGCAGATTTTGTTCCCGATGGACACTCTGCTCCCAGACTTGTCGGGAAACTAATGCATAGCGAGTATTATTACTGCTTTTGATGTTGGTGATTGTTGTATCTGTATTCTGTAAATAAAGATATTATTGTATCTTCAATCTCTTATTGCCTGTGTGATCCTAAGGACCCTAAGGTGCCAGGGGATACCTTGTGAGTCCAGGCTCTATCCCCTGGTATCCTGACAACTGCAATCAATGATAGATTTAGTTAGAGATCCCATACTTGTAAAATAAAAAATGTGAAGCGAATTGGACCTTGCACTTGCTCAGGCCATAAAATCCAGCCACTACTTACTTTTAGGCCCCAAATAAGTTAAATCATTATATGAACATTATGTAATTGATCCGATAAGCAGCCTACATCTTAAGAAAATTAGCATTGTGAGTTAAATATTTGTCTGTGTATGTATATTTCACTGTGAAATGTGGTCCGTTCACAAAGGTATAAAATATCTCCCCACTCTTGAGGAACATTATCAGTCTATGTATGAGTAATATATTATGTATACATTATTTTATATGACTATATTACATAGTATTTGTGTAGTGATATGTAAGGGTAATGCTGGTGATGTTTGTTTGTGAACATAAGTAGGTTGAAGGTTAATCTGGTTCAGATTTTGCACTAGATTGTTTTAACAACTCCACTGTACAAAACTACAGAACAGTCAACCACACTAAACAGACATTGCAGCTCTGTCAGGAGCTTAATTTACTGTATATTAAACAGGAAAAAAATGATTAATCATATCTTTTTTATAGTGCTATGGAATGTGTTTGCAGTAGATATTAGTAACTATGAGACATGAGTTAATACCATGTGCTGAAAGAAAAATATACAAAACAGTTCAGTGTTCTTTTATATCCATTTGTACCTGTGCCTGCAATGATAATAATAATAATTATTATTATTATTATTATTATTATTATTATTATTATATATTACATAGTTATGTATTTATATTCACTGTCTGCTTATGCCATAAAAAATAAGTACAATTAAAATAAGTATTAGTGTTTTCAAAAACATATTGTAAAATTGATGCCTCACTTTTAAACTGTATATTAGAAGTTAAATACCAGAAAAACAAGAGTGCCTATTTCATAATTATAGCCAGAATGACTGCTGCATATACTCCTTGTAGTCTTTTAAGTACTGATGTGACCTGCTCTATCCCTAATTCCAAGCCTTAAGTTGAACAGTGGGGGCAGGAGCTAAGAGGGGGACTCCAGAGAGAAGTTGAAGATTAATGGTTTAAGTTTTAATTACTCTAACACTTGGTGAATTGAAGCCCAAACAAAGGAAGATTGATGGTGTGCCTGTATCTGTTGCTCTTTACAGCCTGTATTTATATTCACGGGAGGCCCAAAGAAGACTTGGAACATGAGGGCTTTGGGAGACATGGCCTCTGTCCAAAATATTAGCACACTTCATAATTTCACATAAATGTATTTAATTGTTCACTCTAACCTATCTGAATTTTGCATTAAATAATAATAACATCATTATCATTGCTGCGTTTTGGATTATAGACCACAATAACTTTGCATAATAATTAGTAACAGTTTTAAATAATGGTTGATCATGGAGGGTATACTATTTTTGCTATATTACCATTCAACATTACTAGCATTATTGCTTTTATTTGCACACATCCATTTTAACGGGACATGATCTGTCACTATTTAAGAACTGACTGACCAAGAAGTAATATCTTATAGTGTCTAATGCCCAATTAATGGCCAATGCTTTTTTTTTTCCACAACGACATACCTCTTTTCATGTTCTTTGAGTTTTCTATAAAATATAGGGTGTTCCTCCCCTTTTCTGTTTTGGAAAAATACAGCCCATACCCCTACATCTGAGGCATCCATCTGTAAAACAAATTATTATAAAATATCTGACATTATCAACTCAGGCTGTGTACATAACACCATCTTTAATGCCAGAAAGGCCTTTTCTGCCTCAGCGTTCCACTTCACCATATTAGACTACATTCCTCTGGTAAGGTATGATAATGGAACTGCTGGGGTGGCTAAATTAATAATGAATCATCAGTAATACCCTGTGATCCCCAAAAAAGCTCTCACCAGTTTTTTAGTCACAGGACAGGGCCAGTTTTGAATAGCCTCAATTTTATTTGTTGGAGTTTAACCAAAATCTATGCCTATGGTGAACCCCAGGTACTTAACCTCTTCCATTGCTAAGCAACATTTCTTTGGTTTGTCTGTTAGCTCTGACGTTTTGATTGAGTCCAACACTGTTTAAACTCTATCTAAGTGAGAGCCCCAATCTGGATTGTGAATCACAACATCATCCAGATAGGTAACTGCATACTGTCTGTGGGGCTTCAGAATCTTATTCATTGAACGCTGGAAGGTTGCTGGGGCCCCATGTAACCCAAATGGCAACAACATATACTGGTAGTTCCCTTCTGGAATGAAGAAGGCTGTTTTTTCTTTTCCACTGTCAGTCAATGGTACTTGTCAATAACATTTTGGCATATCCAGTGTGGTGAGATATCTGGCTGTTCCTAGCATTTCTATCAGCTCATCCATACAGGACATGACTTTTTGAGGTTCTCCTGCCTGTATTTACAAAAGTTGCCAGCAGGCTGGCTTACTGTTCTTTATGACAACTCTCACGCTCAGCAGTTCTCTCAAAGGTGGTCAGGTACGCCTACACTTTATCAGCTTTAGTAATTTTTTGAAGAAAGTGACTAGCTTGTATTGAACTGGAGTTAGTCATTAAGTTAATGGACATTTTTTAGCCACCACTGCCATCTGTTGTACCACCTCAGTCAAGGCTTTAATTATGTTCTGCTTTTTGGTTTTATCTGCAACTTTATCAGCAATTTTGTAGCAGTTTTTACCCAGGACATGAATCCGCACTGTTTCCAAAAAGGAAGGTCTGGCCCTTTAGGCTGTAACAGTTTTCACAATTGTGAAGATCAATTCCCACTTGGACTTGCCTTTTGGATGTGTTCTCATTTACACTTTAGAAAGCCTCAAACGTATCATAAATAGTATTCTTTTACCTCCATGCCCCTTCCCTGCATTACTTACTGTAACTTTGCTCTCCCTGCCTTAGCTGCAGACAGAGAGCTGTACATACAGGACTAGTGTCAACAACCAATGTACCCTTGGTGACTCCCTTTCATGTAGCCCGCCAAATGTTGTGCCCCTCCCCCCTCACGTGTTATAGGAAATCAGTGCTCTGGGCTTCTGCTCCTCTGTATTAAGCTGCTGTGATGTCACCGCTCAATGCTTTTCTCTCAGTTTATCATTGCCACTGAGGAGCAGCAGCATGCAATGTCATCCCCTTCCTCTGCCCAACTAATCTATAAGATAAGAAGTGGCAGGGGAGAGGAGGGGAAGGCTAGGTAGAGCATTTTTATAACCCACACCCCATTTCTCTGTCGTCATCCAATGAGGAATGAGGATTAGTTTAATTTGAACCTTAAGGCAGTCAAAATTTAGTGTGTGGGTACTTTGGGGAAAATAATAACACTAAATGAGTGAAATTATGTTACTTTTTTCAGTGTTTTAGGCAATCCCTAATCCTTGGTGCCCTGTTTACATGTAATATCTGATAATATATAAGAAAGTTTAATAATTTAACTTCATTTTGGATAGAGGTGTGTTTGACATCACTATCTTCTCCATAAGTTTGAAAGGAGCCACTCATCCTGGAATGTTGGGGCCCTGTTTGATATAATGATAGACACATGAAATATGTAAAGTCTAGCAATGAGTGAACACTAGGCCTCATTCCCCTAACCAGCCTCAACATTAAGTTACTCGCTCTCACATTTAATAAATAGACATATAGCACTCTACCCAGCCCAGCATTAAATTACTAGCATTTTAGAATTAATAATTAGGCCTATTTCCCTCAACTTGTCCTACCATTAAATTAATAGTGTTCACATTTAATAAATTCCCCTCTCTAAACAGCTCCAAAATTTAATTATTTTCACATTTGACAAATAGCCCTCCACTCCATAGTCAATTAATAGCCCCCAGTCTCCCTTCCCCATGACATTAAAATCACCTCACCTGAAATGATCCCACTAGAAAATTAAATGGACACCACCAATAAATTAATGCTTTCCACCCACTAAATAATTAGCTCACACTCCCACCTTTAAATGATTAGTCTACACTTACCTTCTTCCATCTGATGCTGTACTTTCAGAGGCACTCTTCTGTGTGTCATGGGGACATCATTGTAAAGGTCTACGGCTTCAGTGAAAACATATCTCCATTTTGGAGAATAGTCTGGTAACTGGTCTCCCTTGAACAACAACTTTATTTAGAAGACATTGTTAAATACAGACACTACCTGGCAATACCTGGCAACCGTCTCAAACACGGGGAAAGATTGGAACGAGAAGGCTCTAATGAAGCAATGGCAGTTCATTTGTAAACTTTAAACACACGAAACACACATTGACTCTCCCAGGCACTTATTACTTGCAGGGCTGAGAAGTAGAAAGTGAAAAGGCTAGCGGCAACTCTCTGGCTGCTCAAGTCTTCTGAAGTGAAAGTATCTTTTCCGTTCCGCAGTGTGCAATACAAACTGCAGAGTTTAAATACTGTACATGTGGGAAAGCATGTATGTTAGGCGCCGCACATGTGATATGACGTCTGTTGGACACATAAAGAAGGGAAGAAAGTGGCAGAATGGACCTGTAAGATCAGTGGCCGCTTGCAGTAAGGTGTAGCCTGCAAATAGGTACATCACCCCACCCCTGGGTCAAAAGGGGGTTTCTGGGAAATGGAATACCCCCCCCCCCCCCACCACCACCACCCAGTGCATGCCTGCTCATTTACAATGATTACAGTAATTCCCAATAAAATTTCCAATGATGAAATTATCCAGATAATTTCCTTCTTTTGGGGTTACAATTTAATCATCATTAGCTATTATTTTCAGTGTGGATCTAACCATTTACAGTGTTTAGTAATATGCCTTTTGATGATGCACCTTGAATAAAAGTATGTGTGGAGAAAAATATCCTTACAAGCAACTAAAATCCATGGTATATCAATCATAATCAGGCATCTAGCTAATAGAATGCAGTACAGGATCCCGGAATAGAACCAGATTCATCAAAAGTTTAGTGGAAACAATAGGACATTTTCTTAAGTTTTTCTTCTACTTTTTTACATGAACACTTCAATATATAATTCCTTTAGGGGATGACATAAAAACTGTAAAAGAAAGAAATTGGAAAATGTATGAATGTCTATTTTCCCAACTTCACTGATTTTCATCATTTTTTAAAAACTGCTACAAGAAACATACAAGGGCTTATATACTTGAAATTCATGAGGCAATGTGAAATGTGGTTGAGGAAATAATGTTTTAATACCGATGTGAAATGTTTTTCTACTTTTTATAACCAATCTTTTTACAAACTGCCTCCACAATGTCATTTCTTGATGTCCTGTTTGTCTCACAGAACAGCTTCTTAAAAGCTGACATTTAACCCTAATCCAAAGCTTTCCTTTGTTCTGATTCATAAATCATTACAAGTGTGGTCATAAACCGTGTAGATATAAAAGAGCAGGTCTGGATTTACATTATTGAAAATATATTGACACTCTGGATATGCTTTCGGTGAAGGTTTATAGCCTGATTGATTTATATGATAAAGTGGGTGTAACCTCATTCAAAAAGATGGATGCTAACAGTAAATAATTGTTGCTTGTGGTAAAGTGGTGAAAAGAATCTGTCATCTTAAGAAAAGGCCTTATTGACTAAGTGCATTCATAGGATGTTATACTCCCAGGGCCAGGGGCCACCGAAAAAAAAACAGCAGCTCTGTTTCGGCAGCACTGTACTATACAGCAGCCGTGGCGCTATCAAAGAAGCGTCCGCGGCGGTACTGTATACAATACAGCACCACCGCTGCTGTATAGTACAATGCCATATGTAGGAGCACTTTGCTAGCGGAGAAGAGGGGGTTTCTGGAGACCCAGAAACCCCCCCTACATGCGCCACTGCTATGCTGAGTGTACATGCTTCCAGATTTGCAACAATCTAATATGTGCCAGGCTGACCAAGTTCTATTAAACATCTGCATATATATCCAGATCTGCATATGAAGCCATTGCAAGACATTGCTGTGTGAAAACTCAGAGCAGGGCATATGCCCGATGTTTTATACGAGTATTGTACTGTATGTATAATTTGAGTAGTATTTCCTATAGGACAGCTTTTCCGCGATCAGGAACTATGTACTTTCTGCAATGCCCATACAATGCATTAATAATCTTACAGTCAATTCAATCAATCAATTATGCGTACCTCTCTGCTCTATTCTAAATTTGTGTAATTTTGTTTAACACAATTACAATCAATTCATCACCTAACACACTTCAATCAAACAATTAATCAATATTATTATTATTATTATTATTATTATTATTATTATTATTACCGTTTATTTATAGGGTGCCACATGAGGTTTGCAGCTCCATACAGAGGGAAAACAACAAGACAGTACATGGTATAACAGTACAATACAGTAAACAAATAACACTACAACTGTCAACATAGCTAATGGGGTGCAAGGGGTATATTCAGTGCAGGATGAAATCTGTGCTTATTAGCATGGGTGCAAATAGCAAGTTTAAAGCCACCAAAAGAGGTGCAAATACAGTGTAGGAGTGGAGTCAATGGGCATAGAGCCCAAAGAGGAGGTGCTCAGTGTGAGCAAAGGCTATAGGTAATGAGAGCAGTAGGGAAGAGAGTCATGCTCATAAGAGCTTACAATCTAAAGGGAGAGGGGCAGACAAATGGTTGACACATGGGGGGTGAGCTAATGTGAGGGGATCTGAGGCCAAGAAGCAAGAGTGGGAGAGATGGAGGATGAAAGAAGGTAAAGTATACTACATAGTGAAATGGTTAAGTGGAGGACTGGCAGGCTTTTCTAAGCAGGTGGGTTTTCAATGACTGTTTAAAACTATACAGGCTAGGGGATAGAATTAGGGTGATTGTTCTAGTGGTGGGGCAGCACCGAAGAAATCTTGGATAAGGAAGTGAGATGTGGTTACCAGAGGGGAGGAAATGCAATGGTCATTGACCAACCAGAGAGAGCGGGAGGGAGCAGGTATGGAGATGAGGCTGAATATAAATGGAGCAGAGGAGTTGGAGAGGACTTGTACATGAGGGTGAGGAGTTTGAGAGGATTCTGTAAGGGAAGAGTGTCATGATCTGCATGCTGCAGCTCCTGTCTGTCAGGAACTATGTTGGACCTATGCATGGTGGCTAAGTGGTTAGCACTTTTGCCTCACAGCGCTGGGGTCATGAGTGCAATTCCCGACCATGGCCTTATCTGTGTGGAGTTTGTATGTTCTCCCTGTGTTTGCGTGGGTTTCCTCCAGGTGCTCTGATTTCTTCCCACACTCCAAAAACATACTAGTAGGTTAATTGGCTGCTATCAAAATTGACCCTAGTCTGTCTCTCTCTCTCTCTCTCTCTCTGCCTATGTGTGTATGTTAGAGAATTTAGACTGTAAGCTCCAATGGGGCAGGGACTGATGTGAATGAGTTCTCTGTACAGCGCTGCGGAATTAGTAGTGTTATATAAAAAAAATGGTGATGATAATGATATGTGCATCCTGCAAGTAGCACCACTGTTCCCCCAAAGGAGCAACTGTGGTACTCGGACTGCTCTCTTACCTGCCACAGCTGCCTCGTTACTCCGGGATGCTTAACACCTGCCTCTGACCTATAAAAGCCTGCTTGTCTCAACAGTCTTTGCCAGATCATCTGTTGCCATTACCTGTGTTGCTGTTCTTGTGGCCTATCCTGATTTATCTCCTGGTATTGACCTCTGCTCGTCCCTCTGTTTTTGCACCTCTGCCTGTTACCCCTGACTCAGCTTGTCTGTGACTCTGTACCTGCTTTCAGCTCTCCAGGGTTTCTGCTTTATCCTGCTGCCAAGTATTACCACCAATACCTGCTTTCAGCTCTCCAGTGTTACAGAGGACTAACCTGTTGCAGATTGTTATGAGCAGTCTTCACTAACTCGTGGTAAAGTCCTGCAGATCATCGCATCCTGTGTCTGCTACCTTCAGTGCCTTGCTCCACAGACCGTTGCACCTTGTCTGTCATCTCCACTACTTTGTGGTAAAATCCTGCAGACCATCACATTCAGCATTTGTTTACTGAGTTCATTTGCTATTTCTGCCATACCCTACTGTACTGCATACTGAAACCTGTGTAACTGGATTTTTTGTTTTTTTAAAATCACTTTGTTCACTACTCTCTCTCTGTGGTCTTATATTGGGAATCCTAACAAAGAGAAGCCAGTGTAAGACTTGGTAGAGAGGTGAGGTAGATCTGAAGCTGCGAAAGAGTAAGATAAGTCTTGTTGCAGCCTTAACTATAGACTGAAGAGGAGTGAGATGGGAGCGGGGAAAGCCTGAAAGGAAAAGGTTGCAGTAGACAATGTGCTCCTTTCTGTTGTGCTCTAGATTTGTTATCTTTGTGTGACATAATAAAGAATAATTCCTTAAAATGCAACAATTGCAGTAACCAAATAAAAAGCATTGCTGTTACCTTTGTGGTTAGTGGGTATAGCATTACAAATTATGTTTCTTATTGTGAGTATTTGCATTGTCAGCCTTAAGCAATAAAATAGCCATTAATTGCAAACACTCCCACACATGTCACCTCAGTGCTGGGTCTTTGACAAGGTGATTGAAAAGCTTAAAAATAAAAAATACGTAATCCATAACATATAGCCACAACACAAATTAGCTAAGCACAATAAGTTAGAAAGTGCAATCCTCAATCAGTCAACCATAAGGCAACCAATGACAAGCATTTAGTTAAAGCTGCTGATCATCATCAGTGCATATTTTGCAGAAGCCCCCCCAGCAGCCGCAAGTGATATGCCTATATTCATCTATGTCCAAGTCTGACTCCCATATACAATTACACACCTTTACTTTACGCATTCTACATTTGCATTCCATTTCTCTCTCCCAGTCTGCTCCTCTGCACATGGACAGAAACATAAGTCTTTTTCTGGGTACATGCACAGTACAGAAATACATATTTTGTGCAAGAAAAAAAGATGCAACTCTACATGAGGCCCACAGACTTTATTGGCAACATACTTAATCACAATCATTTTTGGATACTTTGTGAAAGCACCAATTTTAGATACTTAGGAAATCAGTACTTAATATTGAGGCATGACCTATAAGGATAAATCAATTGGAAGGCAATGACTACATGTTGAGCAATTCAAGCAGAACACATAGACAAGACAGGTACCTAATGGAGTTCTGTCAAAACAGCAAGGCCTACCCATGTAATTACAGATAGAGGACACCTGTCTACTTCCAGAAGCTGTTTTGTATGCTTTGCAAGTAGATTTGTATTCATAATATGTTTATAGTATACTTGCTAGAGTGGAAACTTTTACTCCGAAAAGAAACAATTATACTTTTATTATGCTCTCTGTGACGAAATGTAGCATATCTAATGACTGATTTTTATTTTCTGTCGAATATATGTATAACATTGTGAATATTTTATGTAACCTTTCAAAGTGTATTTTGTTAACTGACCTGAGTCTGACCTAGACAAGTGTCAATGGTCTTGTGAAAGTAGCTAGGCTCAGAGACAGATAAATCTCTGAGTAGTTTGTGTATGTAGAGGAGTGAGACTTAGCCAAGCTGAACGAACGAGCAGAGGTGAGATTTCAAGGTCTTGTGGACATTCCGATCTCAGCTCACTTTGAAAGCCCTGTGACATTTGGGATATCAATCTGTCTTTATTGACAGCTAAATTCCTAAGGTAAGGGATGAAGAGCCACAAGAAATGTTTTAAAATCTTCTGCCTTCAGATTGTGCATTTCATGATGGGTCTATCAAGACTGAAATGTCCCATACTTTTCAATTGTGTTCCCCCACACACAGCCAGTCTAACTTGTAAGTATTACTCTGATTTTATTTCCTATTTTATTTTCTGAAACTTTTTTGTGCAACATATTGTATGTCTTGGTATTATTTTTTGTAACTAAGCCTTGGTTATAACAAATAAATTTAATCTAGTGTGTTCTCCGTGATTCCTTGTGAATTTACTAAGCCCAGGGAGGCTTATGCTACAGGTGTATGTGATTTAAGTGTGAAACATTAATAAGTGCTTATGGTGAACGTAAGACACGATAATAAATCCTTTGTGGTGGCAGAAAAGGTGTATTCATTGCTTAGTGACTAAGGTGACGCCAGTCACTGCCAGCTTTTCAGATTGCTGTATCTGGGACAGGCTGGGTGTTCTTGACACTCTCTTCTTAAGCTTCTACTATTAAAGAAATTCAGTGGAAAAGTTCTTAAACTATGGTAATGTTATAAGATCACATGCAAGCACAAAAATCCAGAGGAAAGGCACAGTCTGACTACCATGATTTATAAAGGTGATTTATTTGGTTTATGTTAACAAATAGGGGGAAAAATATGAAATAAAAATGTTCTATCTTTTTGAGATACTTGTTTACTGAAGGTAAAATAAGAAAATTGTATATGTTTATTACACTGACCCAAATGACTGGAGATGTTTTATGCATTTCTACAATTTGTACTTCTGTTGGGTTCTCTAGTGCTGGTTGGTAAAAGTTCAGTTTCAATGGGAGCAAAGAGACAAACCTTCAATTGTCATTTTCCTAATAAGGTAAGCATTGTTAGTGGCATGTCCCAATAGTCAAGTTTTTACTTAAGAGTATTGAAAAATGGTGTGTGGTATCATAATTTGGGAGTGTGTTTTAGGTAGATTGTGAAGTGATCTGGTTGCATCAGGAACATAAAATAACTTATAGGGGGTAAAAGAGACACACCTCTAGAAGCCTTAGGTTGGAAGATACCTAAGCAGATATAAATACATCAGCAGAATAAACACTGGCATTACCACTGAGAAATACCAACACTGCTATGTCAAATATTACCAAGAGTCACAACTGAAAAAATAAACTTTGATGGCATAAAGTTCAAATCCTATAGTGATGTGTGAAAAAGTGACTTAAGTTAGAGATCTCAACGCTCCTAAATTCACCTTGATATAAGTCGACAACAAAACAAAACAAGTAATAACGCAATGTGTCTGCTAATTTGTATAAGTCGACAACAAAACAAAACAAGTAATAACGCAATGTGTCTGCTAATTTGTATAAGTCGACAACAAAACAAAACAAGTAATAACGCAATGTGTCTGCTAATTTGTATATATTTACACATGAAATCGGCCTAAAAGACACCTTTAGAATAATACACTGAATGTTCTCTTTATGTCATTTTCTTATACAATTATATTAAATCCCTCATGATTATCAGAGGTGTTGTTCTCCGTTATAGCGAATATAAATGACCAGGGGAAAAGAAGGAGAAAGAAGGCTTCCCTAGGGCATTACTTCCAATTTTAATATTTTATTAAAACAAAAAATATTATGCTTCCAAAATTAGAACAATTTTATGTATGCGTTCTTATACAATCACCGCAGATGATGTGATACAGAGATGGATGTCAGCATGTCAAGTTCACCCAGTGATGATGTGCAATTTCCATGAAATCTCTCCAGATGACTGGATGCTCGATATCGTCACGATATTGAGGGCTACTAAACAAATGTTATCAACGTGTTTCGCACGATAGTTGTTTGTCAAGCCGGGGCGGTAGGGGAATGAGCTCTCAAATGGATTTAACTAGTCTAATTAGTGCAATTAACTTGTATCACTTAAACATAAAAACACTTCAGTAATATAAAAAGATAATACTAAACATCATCTTACTTATTCCATGTCAATACTAAATATTTAAAACATACAGTATCTTAATACAATTTTAAACATTCTGCCCTTTTCATATGAGAAGTCTGCATGCAGTAACATAATCTTGTGTTACATATTTATCCTAGTCCCTTTAATACAATTTATCGAACGTGACAAATTAAAGCATCCTCTAAACGATTCCTCATTAGATGAGCATTAAATGGAAATTATTTATTTAATATAAGGAATACATGAAGAAGTAGTTGTGGTAATTTTGTGCTTCAAACCTCCCTGCATTATGGGTAATGTTGTTCAATAAAGAAAGTAAATTAACAATGAACTCTATTGCATACAGAAATCAATGCAGGTGTTGTAATGATAATATACTTTTTTCATGCATTATGGGGAATATAGTACAAAAAGGAAACCAACCTAACACTAAACATATGAGAACATCAAAGTGATAATACATCCATACTGATATGGTGTATAGGGCATCTATTCTAGGCTCATTAAGGATAGCAAAGTTCGAAAGATAAAACCTTTCATATTTGTTAACAATCAAGGGCAACTTATGTATTGAAAGCATGTATACAGTATGCTCCCTATTGTTGAAGTTTAATAATTGGATGAAGGTGGTAATCAATATTTTCTGTACACTACAATCAGTTGCGATGCGATCTATACATAACGTAATTATTTTCATAACAACCTTTTATTAAGCTTAATGTTTACTAATCTTTTTATATAAAATAAAGTGGTAAAGAGGCTAAAATATGTTTCCAACTTACAAATTACATCAAGTTTGGTATCGTTCTGCTCTCAATTGCATTCCAACATTTCCGGTATTATTTGTGTAGCGTTCGCACTTTTTCATACACTAAAAAGCCAGGTCACATGGATCATAAAAACAGAGCCGGGAAACTGAAGAAAGACATCTAGCAGTTTCAAAAAACAATGACCAGAGGATTCCACCAATGCAACGTCAAGTTCCTGGAAGGCCATGACCCATCAACCTATGAATGTGGACCCTAATACTGTAACTGTATATATCTCTGATTCCACTGCTCTTTACAACTGTACAGTGTATAAAGTGTTAAGCTCTGGCTTTGGAGACTAGAGCGTTGTAATAGAAGCTTGTATCAGTGGTGTCAGGTGTATACTTATGCATACTAAACTTTGCCTTGTATTCTATTTGCAAATATGTGCTTTGGAAACACAGCAATTGCATCAGAGAATCTTTCTTTTTAAACGATAGTTACGGACTTAACATTTTATAAAGGGGAACAAGGTATGAGTATTTACATCATATAGGTCCAAATCACATTGTCAAAATTCTTATAATGTAACCTGATTTATGTTTACCCACAGGAGTTTGAGGTGGGAGAGAGTGAGCTATAGCAGAGTGGTTGAACAGAGGGTACTACAGATGTAGGTGTATTAGAGAAATACAGCACAACCACCAATCCAGCAGGCAAATAAGTGGTTACCTAATAATTAGTGTGTATGGGTACATCTTAAGGTGCAAGGGGGAAGGTTGAACGAATATATACACCTGGGCCCAAAAACTGTTGTAAATCTTGTATAAATTAAACATATTTGGCATCCATATATGCGTGAGAACTAGTTGATTAAATTGTAGTGAAATTATCATAGTTTATCTTGTAAATATTTGAAACTATAAAATCATGTGAAGAGTATTTTTGATATTTTATACAATTATTTCCTATGCAATGCCCATACAATGCAAACATATTTATTCCAATATGCTACCCAAAGCAGGCCATGTACTTGTTAATTATGCAGGCTCCACTGCAACTTACTAGCACAGCAAACTGATGTTTCACTATTTTAAAACTCCCGCTGCTTAGCTCATGTCAGTGAGCAAATTATGACATTAGCCAGACAGCGGGAGATGGAATTTGAAAACAGCGGCTCCCCTGTGCAACAGTGGAGCCTGTATAATTAACACTTACCAAAGGCCATATCTGAAGAAGAATAATATATAATTTACTTGCTTGCACTAAGAAATACAAAAGGTTATGCTCACTGAATTAACATAAAATGTTAAACTTGGTTTGGTCACGAAGAAGCAAAAAACATTAATTCTTGAAGTGGTTAAATAAAGATACACATGATATCTGTTCTATTTTTATTTGTATTGCTTACCTGCATATTATATACAACTAGATAATATCAGTACTCTGTGTACTAAATATAGACAGCAATCATTATCATACATATTAATCTGCTAAACACACCACCTGACCTTTTAAATCATGTCATTAGTAGTTAACACATTATTTTTCTAACTGTATAGGTCCAGCAGCTATAGTGACCTTTCCAGCCCACTGCCAGAGAGTACTTCTTGCAGATCCTACCACTGGGAATATTCAAGTGATGTGAAACCAATGTATCTCTCATTTCATGTAAGAGAAATGTGAATTTCTAAATATAGCAAAATGTGTTATGTATTCTGTTTACATTCCTTTTCTAGTTTGCAATCACATGTGAAATAGAGCTCCCAGGCAGTTTTATGCTTCACTTCTGGGCCCTAAGCCTCAAGGTCTTGTAATATTAGTTATAAGAGGGACACCTGTTCTAGCCTTGTACCACCAGCTAATTGAAAGGGGGGACCCCCTCCCAACTGAGTAATAAAACAGGCTGAATACCTGTAGCCATGCCAGAGGGAAAGTGAACTAAAGGGATAGGAGCATGCAGAAATTAATAGTGAAATATTGGTGGATCTTAAATTACTATATTAACCTTCATTCAGCATCCCTTTTTATTTTTGCTCAAAGGAATAATTAACATTCAGGGTCAAACAACTTTAAAGCCAATAAACCTTTCATTATAATTTGCACCACCGATATAGCTCATCTCATTTAAACAGTGGTGATTTAGTACATCATGTATTAGTGTAGTTATGTAGTACGCATGGTGGGCATGTGTAACAAATAACATAATAAACACAAAAAAAATGTTTACACTAAATATTCTATGACTGCTCAGCAATGATCAAAAGACAAGCTAGTATTCTTGTCGCTCTATTCCAGGCCTGGCCACCATGTGGCTCTCCAGTTGTTGTTAAACTACAAGTCCCAGCATGCTCTATCAGCTATCGGGTTGCTATTTACTGGCTAAGCATGCTGGGGCTTGTAGTTTCACAACACCAGGAGAGCCACAGGTTGGCCAGGCCTGTGGTCCTATTCTGCTATCTTTGCTAACAAAATGTATACTACATTATGTTAACCTGTAGGGTAAAAGACAATAAGGTAGACCCTTTGAATGCAGTGCAGGCAATCTTTTGAACCAATGTTCATGAGGATGAAGGGACCAGTGACATGACTGGGGTATGAGGGACAAAATATATGCTTTTTCATATTTTTTTGTTTTCAGCATTAATTCATAGTGAACTGATATAAATATTGGTTTATTCCTCAAAATGGCATCGTATATGCCAAATATTTCTCTCTGGGGACAAATGGGAAGTTAATAAACCAACCTAATAAAATAATTCACCTGAATACCTTAATTGTCACTTGATTATAGAAATCCTGAAAACATAAGAGGTACTTGAGTTGAAAAACTCTGATGTAGATGTAGGTGAACACTTTACGGTAAATGCTACCTGCTCACCTTGGTATTGGTGCTAAATTTATTGTAACATATACACTTTTATTAGTACTTACATTGATATTTAGCAGTATGGGATGTTCCTTTCATGGTTACTAAACGTACAGGGTATACAGGCGCATTTTGCAAGGATAGAGTAACAATAAACATATACATCATTGTGGTTACACAGTTTCTCAGAAAGATGAACATATTTTGACAGTTGCAACTTTTTAACAATTAAAGTGGATAAGAATGCACAGATCGGAGCCCAATATTTCACCAGAATTAGAAAACACCTGCAAGTGCTTTACATTTTCTGTTTCTATCATTTTTTATTTTTTTTTCTGTCCCAGAAACACAGATTCATGACTTATAGGGGTATGTATTTCAATGTTTATCAAAATGATTATTTTCTTTACCTTGTTACATAGTTTGGTTAATATATATTTAATGAGAGGAATAAGTATGCAAATAAAGAACATGAAATATTGGTCTCTCGTATCTCCCCACGCACCCATCCAGTTGAATAATCCCCAGGAGTAATCTCATTTATGTAATCTAACTGCAATTTTTCCCCGATTTTAGAATGGGTATATATTTGCTTTGCATGATGAAGAATTAATGCCCAACATTCTTCCTCCCTCCTTTACATGCCAACAAAAATGTGAGTGGAATTCTAATTTGTAAGGTAATTGTTCTTATGGCAAACATTTCTGCCATGATATCTCTTACTGTGACAGTTTCTTTGTTGGCTAATGGCTCTTATATCTGTCCCAGTTTGTTAACACCAGGCAATGCAATTTGTATCCCTAATGTCCCTGTGAGTTTACCTATAATATATTTATTTCTCCTATGATTTTGAATATGGCCCAGAGAAAATTAGAGGGTATTTCTTATGGAGGTTACTACAAATCCCCTGTAACACAAATGCTTCCAATCTTTGGGGAACAGTATGCTTTATCCCTAAAAATGCCAAAGCTGCCTGTGTTTGCTACTGTTCTTTACTTGAAGTGTACATAGTGATTGTTGTACAGGGTTCTGCTGTAATAAATGTTATAAGAACAACAACTGCAATACCCTATCCCTGTCCATGTACCATTGTTGATTAAACATATCAGCCCCGAAACGTTATAAGCTAACAGGATAGAAGTTCTGCATTTATTTTTAGTAATCTTATAATTATTCCATGGTTCTTAATGTACTGGGGTATCTAACGCATTAATACATGCATGTTTATAGACATATCCAGTGTAATGTACAATAAGAACAAATGATGATATTTCACCTTTTTCCATGATATGAACACAGATGTAAATGTTAATTTGATTAGTAATTAGTAATGTCCTGTAAGCCAATAAAAATGCTAATGATCAGTAAATTACTATCAGACATTCAGAAGAAAAACAATAATAGATCTACACATGATCTAGATCCGCAGACCACATATGGCTTATGTAGAGATTGTGAACGTGGGCGTTATTATGTCTCACAGTGTAACGGACTTACCCCGCCGCTCCGGAAGCCGCACTTTCGCATCCCAGACCACGTGACTGCACCCAGAGGCGGTCACATGACCTCAACCTAGAGGCGGGGATTTTGAATCCCTGCCAGGATAAAAACCTCACTCTGACACTCGCTGAGTGTCAGAGCAACACTTACCTGTTCCTGGCTCCTGTGCTTCGTGGATTGCTGTGTCTTCCAGTCTCCTGTGTCTTCCTGTGTGCTGATCTCTGCCTGTTTGACTACTCTGGCTCTCCTATCCCTGTGTACCGACCCGGCTTGCTGACCATTCCTCTGTTCTTGTGACCCGTGTACCGAGCCTGGCTTGTTGACTCCGAGTTGCCTCCTGATTCTGCCTGACTCCATTCCTGTGTACCGTAACGGCTTGTCTGACTCCGCAACCTCCGCTCCACTCCGCTGTACTTCATCTTGGGGCTAACCTGAGGACCGTGACCTGCGACTCCTGGCAGCGAAGCCCACCCCGCCTTGCGGCGGTTTTTGGTGAACACCGGGGAGATCGTTAGACTCCGCACCTCAGGTAAGTCAGCGCTAATCAAGATTAGTAGTTGAAGTATCCAGAATCTGTTACAGTTTGCTCTGACCATGGATGCCACAGCTAAAGATCTGTTGGAGCATTTAGTGGGAAGGATGGATGAGCAAGAGGCTAACCAAGAGCAACTTTTAAAATTCCTCAATAGTCTATCTACCCGGTTGGATGTTGTCCAGAACACCCTAGTGGCTGGTGGAAAAACTGGGCCGGCAGTGGCCCCTGAACCTCAGGCCCTAGCAGCAGCTTCTTCCTCGCAGTTACGGATACCTAACCCACCCAAGTTCGATGGGGACCCCAAATATTGCAGAGGATTTTTAAATCAATGCTCCATACAATTCGAGCTATTACCAGGGAACTTCCCTTCTGAAAAAATGAAAGTGGCCTATATGATTTCTTTATTGTCCGGTCAAGCCTTAGCATGGGCTTCCCCTTTATGGGAGAGGGATGATCCCATTCTATATAACTTTAGCGTCTTTTTGTCCACTTTCAAGAAAATATTTGATGAGCCAGGAAGGGTGTCCAATGCCGCTTCCGGCTTATTATGTCTTCGCCAGGGAAACCAGTCTGTGGGACAGTATGCGGTCCACTTCAGAACTATGGCCTCTGAACTTCGCTGGAACGATGAGGCCCTAGTAGCTACGTTCTGGCAGGGCCTTTCAGACCGGATCAAAGACGAGCTGGTATCTCAGGAACTCCCTACGTCTTTGGATGATATTATCTCTCTCTGTGTCAAGGTTGATTTGCGTTTTAAGGAACGTAATTCCGAGAAGGAACAATCTCGGCGTAGTATGATTCGCTTGGCTCCCAACTTCCAAACCCCTGTTCTTCCTCCAGAAGAGCCCATGCAACTGGGGAGGACCCGCCTGTCAGCCGAAGAAAGGGAGAGGAGATTTCGGAACAAGTTGTGTTTATTTTGTGGGGAGAGCGGCCATCTTCTGAGTTCTTGTTCTAAATGCCCGGGAAACGACAGGGCCTAACGAGTTCCGGAGCTGTATCGTTGGGCCTCTTCTCTCAGTGTCAGTCAGTTCCTGGTAGTAATGATTGCCTGTCTATTCCCATTTCCCTTCAGTTAGGACAAAAGACTTTCCCGCAGTCGGCACTTCTTGATTCCGGAGCCGCAGGAAATTTCATCTCTACCGCAGTAGTTAAACAATTCGTTATTCCCACACAAGCTTTCGAACAACCCATCTCTTTGCTGGCCATTGATGGGGGAAGAATTCCTGAGGGGTCCATTCTGGTATGCACCATTCCCCTCCTGCTTCAGATAGGAGCGCTTCATCGGGAGAAGATTTATTTTCTTGTAAATTTAGAAATCTACCAATCCAGTCATCCTAGGACTTCCATGGCTTCGTCTCCACTCCCCCACCTTAGACTGGAGATCAGGTCACATATTGTCCTGGGGACAGTCCTGCTTCTCTCACTGCCTTCAGAAAGTGGTTCCTCAGAATAGTCCCAGACGTTCCCAAGAATTTCCCGTGACTCTTTTGCCTGAACCATACCAAACCTTCTATGATGTTTTTTGTCAACAAGAGGCCACTAGACTTCCTCCTCACAGAATCTGGGATTGTGGCATTGATCTGATACCTGGTAAACTTATTCCCAGGGGCCAGGTTTACCCCCTTTCCCTCCCGGAGTCTAAGGCTATGAAGGAGTACGTCCAAGAAAATCTAAGAAGGGGCTTCATCCACAAGTCTGCCTCCCCAGCTGGGGCTGGCTTCTTCTTTGTAAAAAAGAAAGATGGGGCCTCCGCCCTTGCATAGATTACAGAGGTCTGAATGCCATTACTGTTAGAAATCGGTATCCTCTGCCACTGATTTCCGAATTGTTTGACCGGATTAAGGGTGCCACCATCTTCTCTAAACTTGATCTCAGAGGAGCGTATAACCTCATACGCATTAAGGAGGGGGGTGAATGTAAAACGGCGTTCAACACCTGAGACGGCCACTTTGAGTACCTGGTCACGCCCTTCGGGTTATGCAATGCCCCGGCCATTTTTCAGGGCTTTATGAATGAGCTTTTTCAAGACCTCTTGTATCAATCCGTAGTCATCTACTTGGACGACATCCTCATCTTTTCTCAAGATCTAGTATCTCATCGCAGTCATGTACTGGAAGTCCTCTCTCGTATCCGGGAAAATAATCTGTTTTGCAAATTAGGAAAATGCACCTTCGAGCAGAAACAAATTCCTTTCCTGGGATATATTATTTCTGGCACCGGTCTGCAGATGGACCCCACCAAATTGAAAGCCATACTTGACTGGCCCCAACCTTCTGGTCTTAAGGCCACCCAACGCTTCCTAGGATTCTTCAATTATTATCGTCAATTTATCAAAGGTTATTCTTCTCTTGTGGCTCCCATCACGGCATTGACCCGTAAATCTGCTGATGCTAGTATATGGTCCACTGAGGCTATCCAAGCCTTTATATTATTAAAGTCTCTCTTCTCATCTGCACCCATTCTTCAACAGCCGGATTGTTCACGTCCATTTGTCCTGGAGGTAGATACCTCTTCCGTTGGTACTGGAACCGTACTGTCACAACGAAGCCCTTCTGGAAAACTTCATCCCTGCGGATTCTTTTCCTGTCGCTTGTTACCTGCTGAGAAAAATTATGGGATTGGCGACAAAGAGCTCCTGGCCATGAAGCTGGCTCTCTCCGAATGGAGACATCTACTAGAAGGGGCGCAATTTTCAATCGCCATATATGCCGACCACAAGAATTTGCTTTACTTACGCACTGCCCGATGTCTAAACCCTTGGCAAGCAAGGTGGTCCTTATTCTTCTCACGCTTTGATTTCAACATCACCTTTCACTCTGGATCCAAGAATACGAAGGCAGATGCCTTATCTCGCTCTTTTGATCCAGCCGACATGGAACCCTTGGAAGACAATAAATTAATTGTAGACCCCTGGCAAGTATTGACAACTACACACCTGAACAAGGGTTGTCCTCCGGGCAAAACATTCATCTTGCCACGTCTACGCACTCAACTCCTTAGCTGGGCTCATCACTCTCTCTTCTCTGGGCATGCCGGCATCCGCAAGACCTGGGACTTGTTGTCCCGAAGTTACTGGTGGCCTTCTTTACTGGTCGATGTGAGATTTGTTTCTGCTTGTTCCAAATGTGCTCAACACAAGACCTCTAGGAAAAAGCCTTATGGATGTTTGCTCCCATTACCCATTCCTGATTACCCATGGTCACAGATCTCAATGGATTTTATCACAGACCTTCCTCCTTCCAAATCCTGTACTGTGGTGCTAGTGGTCACGTATCGCTTCTCTAAAACAGCCCACTTTATTGCTCTTAAATGCCTTCCTTCTTCCTCTTCCTTAGCCGATATTTTTATTAAAGAAATATTTCGCCTCCATGGCTGTCCTCAACATATTGTTTCCGATCGTGGATCACAATTCATATCAAAATTTTGGAGGTCTTTTTGCAATAAGTCCGGAATTAAGCTTGACTTCTCTTCCGCAAATCATCCCCACTCTAATGGGTCTACAGAGAGAACTAACCAAGAATTAGAGAAGTTTCTAAGAATATTTATCTCAAGTAACCAAGATAACTGGGTGGACCTTATCCCTTGGGCCGAGTTAGCCCATAACAACCATTTCCATGAGGCCATCTCTAACTCCCCCTATTTTGTTCTTTATGGCTGCCATCCTAGACTACCCACCTTCTCGCAAATCACATCTTCTGAAGTTCCGGCGGTGGACTCTCGGTTTCGTAACTTCTCCGCTATTTGGGAACAGACCAAGATAAATTTAAAGAAAGCAACCACTCGTTCCAAAAAATTCTACAATAAAAGGAGGAGAGTGACCCCAAGTTTTTCAGTTGGTGACAGGGTATGGCTATGCACCCAGAACATTCGTTTAAAGGTTACCAGTAAAAAATTTGCTCCCAAGTTCATTGGCCCATTCGCTATTTCTGAGATTATTAATCCCGTAGCCTTTAGATTGAGTCTGCCTCCCGCTTTACGCATACCCAATGTTTTTCATGTCTCCTTGTTAAAACCAATGGTAACCAACAAATTCTCCACCTCATCCAGAACTCCTCCTCCTGTTGTGTATCGGGATCAAGTGGAATACAAGATTAAAACTATCCTAGATTCTCGTAAAGTTCAAGGTGCTATACAGTTTTTGGTGGATTGGAAGGGTTACAGCCCTGAGGAGCGCTCATGGGTAAGAGCCATTGATCTGCATGCTCCCCATCTACTTAAATTATTCCATAAACAATTTCCTTTAAAACCCTATTAGGTGTTCGGAGTCCACCTTTATGGCAGGGGTTACTGTAACGGACTTACCTCGCCGCTCCGGAAGCCGCACTTCTGCATCCCAGACCACGTGACCGCACCCATAGGTGGTCACATGACCTCAACCTAGAGGCGGGGATTTTGAATCCCTGCCAGGATAAAAACCTCACACTCGCTGAGTGTCAGAGCAACACTTACCTGTTCCTGGCTCCTGTGCTTCGTGGATTGCTGTGTCTTTCAGTCTCCTGTGTCTTCCTGTGTGCTGATCTCTGCCTGTTTGACTACTCTGGCTCTCCTATCCCTGTGTACTGACACGGCTTGCTGACCATTCCTCTGTTCTTGTGACCCGTGTACCGAACCTGGCTTGTTGACTCCGAGTTGCCTCCTGATTCTGCCTGACTCCATCCTGTGTACCGTACCGGCTTGTCTGACTACGCAACCTCCACTCCACTCCGCTGTACTACATCTTGGGGGATTGCATTTAGAATGCAGTGGGGAGGTCCTAGTTACCGAGAGCTGTTATCCTTTGGCTATGTATTGAGTGCACCCAAATTTGCAGATATTTGCACAAGACAGAAGCATATGTGTTTAATAGCACCTGAAACAGACCTATCCAGTGTGGGTCCAGAGAAGTGATTCACTTGCTTGCTGCTGTGGATTGAAAGTCTTACTCTAATCAAATACAAGTCCATCAGTTATATAGAAATCCATCTATGTAAGGTGGTGGTGGTGGTGATAAATGTTTGTAGTCACAAAACTAACCTATTTTTTGCACAAGAATAAGCCTCAGGGTGGAGGATATACTGCTATATTTGTCTTTTCAAGTTACAAATATAGGGCCTGATTCATTAAAGAAAGTAAGGCAAAAAAAGAAGCAGGTTTTCTCCTGGACAAAACCATTGTACAATGCAAGGGGTGTAAATTAGTTTATTATTTTGTACATAAGTTAAATATTGAAAGTTTGTTCATGTATCACACAAATACTTGATAGCTTTATTTGTACACTGAAATTTACCCCAACTACAAATCTGCCATCACATTTTAAATTTGCCTCCCCCTCCAATGCAGCATGGTTTTGCCAAGGAGCAAAGTTACTCATTTTTTTTTGCTTTACTTTCCTTAATGAATCAGGCCCATTGTGTCTCACAGATGGGGCAAGTCAAGTTTCTCAATACTGTTGTGCTACTGAGGTGACATTACAAGCATACTAGTCAGCATTTACAGGTAAAATCATTCCCCTCTGCTCACATGTGAAATACCATAGTGCACATCACAAAAATATGGGAGAAGTGCCATAGGTGCTAGCAGGTGATAATTAGGAGGGCATCACAAGTGATCACAATGCAGTAAGCATTCCGCCTGTATTGTCATAGGAGCCTGCAGAATCAGCTAAAGCATTTCCTTATGTAACATCAACATTATGAGTTATGCAGTGGATATAATAACAGCAACAGAAGAAGTGTTAAAGAATGGAGAAATTGTGTGACATAAAGATCATTTTTATCTATATGCCTTTAGAGGTGATAAATAAAGGAAATTATTATTAATTACAGTAATCTAGAATGAACAGACCGAAGGAAAACAATTACTTTCAGTTATCTCATGTTGCGAATACACTGCATTTCCTGAAATCATTTCTCAGACAAGACCAATAAACATAAAGCATCAAATCAGAATGTTTTTCAAAAAGAGTCTCTGGTTTCAGTGAGATTCAGTGTTAAACACAGGGTATCTTATATAACAATGACATTCTCTAATTAAAACAAAAGATTTTGAGGGTTTTGGGTTTTAGCTAGGTGCTACTAGTTCATGTGGAACTGTTACTGTAAAGGAGCTGATAGTTTAGCTAAAATAATCGCTATTGCTTTGAGGCATTGAAGTAAACCAGATGCTATGAAATCAAAAGGTGCTGCTACAAGCAAGTGGTCCTTTTTTATCTCCATGTAGTTGGAAAAGAACCCAGGTATTTCTTTACAGAACAGAAGAAAAGGCGTTGTATAATTTGATAGTCCCAATGCAAAGCAGATGAAATATCTTGTTTGGTAGCGGTGAGAGTAGAGGGTCCCAAGGACGGCGCACTGATGTGTTGTTAGACTTCTATCTTCCCCACCGTAGACAGCTTTTATGAGTAAATGGTAGTTATGGTAGCAAACTCAGTGACTGATCCTTGTACTATGCTGGCCAGGCAGATGTTGTCTCAGATCATCTGATAAGGCAGATCTTCAAGAATATATTTGCATTATAACAGGTGAAATAGTTTTGATCTCTACATGAACCACTCTAGATGTTTCTCTTATGTTAAATAAATCTTTGATACAAGGATTCCACAGAGATTTTATATTTTATCTACATCCAATTTTCCTTCTAAAGAAAACCGTAATTCAGGATCCTGTTTAGAACTGGAATTCCACTCTTCTAAATACCTGAAGCTGGTATTTTTGCACTGTATACTGGTATTTCAGGACCCTCTAAAGGTTTACTCTGATAATCAGGTAGCGGCAGAGGTCTACAATCTCCTAGCTCTAGTCATATAGTCATGAAGGTTCAACTGGAACCCAAATCACTCAATGCACACAGCTGTTCAAGCCTAATTACTACATTGTTTAGTATTTTAATGGTTTTCCATGTGAATGGCAATCTTTGAGCTTGTACACATTATTATTATTATTACTATTTATTTATATAGCACCAATCATATTATGTAGTACTCTGCAGAGAATATGTAATCATTCACATCAGTCTCTGCGCCATTGGAGCTTACATTCTAAATTCCCTAACACCCACACACATTAAGATCCTTTTTTGTCAGAAGCCAGTTAACCTACAAGTATGTTTTGTTGGAGGAAATCGGAGCACCCAGAGGAAACCCACACAAATATGGGGAGAACATCCACGTTGTTCATATTTAAAAACTGTTAAAAATGATTGTAAAATGTAGCTATGTGAGCTGGATCAGGCAATATTTTAGAGTTTATTTAATGTCTTTATGAACTGTGAATGCAAACTACATACACAAACATGAACCATGAACACAAACTTTGAAATGCACTCTTTGAATCACGAAGTTTGAAGTTCGGCGTTCAAGTACATGATATCTGCAGCAGTTAAACCAGAACAGACTCTCTGATTGTACTACAGAAAAGTACTCTGCAAAAACTACCCCAACCCAAAAGGACCATGTTATTTTGCCATTAACAAATTGGAAAACATAAACTTGTGCAGCACATTTTTTTCAGATAAGTGTGCCTATTTTATTGCACAGTACATCTATAGGTATATGTCCCATCTTTATTAGTACATAGTAGTTGTCTGAACATCATTTATGTATTAAGTACTAAAAAATGGACATTAGTTTACATTTTATATTTTTTATTGCATTGGCTTATGTGTGCCTGGCAATAATTCCTCCACAAAATGCAGATAGTCTGAGCAAAATAAATCCTTTGAAGCTAGATGGTGATTTGATTTAACTAACCACTATTAGGTTGTTAAGAATTGCTAAAAAGCTTAGGACTCAAAAAAACCTCCAAATATGTTTAGTGTCCACCATTTGAAGGTTAGAATATCTTCTGCTAACAACATTTGTGTTAAAATATCTATATAAAAGCAACAAAGTGCAGTACAATGTCACGTAACAGGAAGGAACAGCTTTACCCACGCCACTTACACAGTGGCACGTTGAGCCTAAAATAAAAAGCAGGGATAGCAAATTAAGTGGCATATTATGTCATATATTGTAGGTATCTAGCAAAGCATAATACATACTTCCAAACACTTATATATGTTAAATTGACCCAAAATAAGCACAACCCACGATCTTCCCCAAACACCCTCCCCCAACATTAGCGAAATTGGTGAAAATTTTGCTTATGTCACTTCCCTTTTAAGATCCGCATATCGGACCTGGAATGCTAAAATATACAGTTTCAAAATAATTTAAGTAGGGTTGATATACAGACCCAACTATATGATAAGTATGACACACAGAATTCTGTTTTGTACATACATAAAACTTTAAAGGAGAACATTTTTCTATTGATATCACCCAACTAATAAAAGGATAATTTTAAGATGACAAATACATGGCAGATGCATAACCTGCAAAACTAAAGAATGAAACCAATGATCAAATTCACTACCACTACCAAGAACCATAAATTCAACATTAAGGAGAAATTATGATGACAATAGGAGTATAATAACTCCTACAATGTCAATGTGGCCTTCAACACATGGTCCGACCAATAAGGAATCTGAAGACTGGAATCACTGAGCATGTCTGAAACAGTAAATACACACAGCGTATCAGAGCACTTCAGAAATCAATACAGCCATCGCTTCATAGAACTGTCTTTCATAGGTATAGAGCGAAAATCTTGTTGAGGAGTGGATTACACCTCCCAAATTTCAAGAGAAGAAGCAGAATGGATAAACAACCTAGTTACCCTTGCACCCAAAGACCTCAATATAGACATTAATCTAGAAACATTTTTCTGATCCTGCTGAAAACAGCGATTAACATAGGCACTTTTAGCATTTTGGAGACCTATGCGCACAAACTAATTATACCTCCGATCTAAACTTGTACCCACCTCCCTCCTTTCACTACCCTCCCTGCAACCCTCAGAAATATCTAAAAATTGTCACACTTGAAGGATCTGCGAACTTCCCGAAAGGTTGCTCGAATTGGTGCTACCCTCCTAGAGGTGCAGAGTCTAACCGGAGAGAGAGGTTTTCACCAGTGACTCCCACAAGGGAGTATGAGCTTTGCAGCTCCCTAACCGCAGGTCGCGGTCCTCCTGGAGGGTGACGAGTGACCCCGGAAAGAGAACCTAGTATACAGAGACTGGAGGTTCACAGGGGGTATGGGGGAACATGGAAGCCCTTAGAGTCTGGATGATAGAGAAGTGAGATGCTCCTTGTCCCCAATAGTGTAGTTCTTCTCTGCTAATAGGAATTTGCAGGGGAAAAAGGCGCATGGGTGAGGTTTTTTCAAAGAAGGAATATGGAGAGAGCACAGCTGCTATTCCTGCAGCCGAGGCGTCGATCTCCACAGTGAAAGGCAAGGTGGGATCCGGTTGCTTGAGAATAGGAGCTGTGGAAAAGGCTGTCTTGAGAAATTCAAAAGCTTCCATAGCCTCTGAAGTGAGTGCAATAATGGGCGCCAGCAAAGTAGAATATACTTTTATAAATTGTCAGAGAAAAATAAGCCCGCGCTCGGTATATCCCACATTATATATGGTACCAGCTGCTTGGCAATAAGCCCACGCTCGGTATATCCCATATTGTATGTGCTACCATAAATACCCATATATGTATACAAAACAAAAAGACAGTTGTCAGCGCTTATCCTTTAAACTGCATATCTGTGTGTGTCTAGCAAAATGAAAACATGAGGTATTAGTTCATATTTTGATTAAAAGATTTAAGCCTGCATCCCAACGTCAAGGGCACCTCATTATATGCAGGTCCTACACTGACCTATATGCTTTAAACACCATTAAAATGCAGTTAAAATCAGATGCACTCACCTCCCAGGTGAAATTGTCTGTAATAGTTGGCGAAACCAAGAGAGCGTTGGATAGCTTTGATTCCAGAGGGGAGGGGCCAATCCAAGATGGCACAGACCAATACGGGATCCATCTGTAGACCGGAGCCGGAGACAATGTATCCCAAAAAGGTTGTTTGGAGTTTATATGTTCTCCCTGTGTCTGTGTGGGTTTCCTCCGGGTGCTGTGGTTTCCTCCCACACTCCAAAAAACATGCTAGTAGGTTAATTGGCTGCTATAAAAAAAAACTGACCTTAGTCTCTCTCTCTCTATGTGTGTGTGTATATGTTATGGAATTTAGCCTGTAAGTTCCAATGGGGCAGGGACTGATGTGAATGAGTTCTCTGTACAGCGGTCCGTAATTGGTGACGCTATATAAATAACTGATGATGATAATGACTGGTTTCAAAAGAAATCTCTCAAGCTTACAATATAACTGATTTCTTCATAGTCAGGAAAGAACTTGTCACTCACCGGACCGTGAGTGCCTCTTCCCGGACATTTAGGAACCGTGGCCGTCCTCCATCCTGAGGGTCTGCGCATGCGCAGCCCTTTCCTATACTTCAGTGTATGTCCCTTTAACTCAATTGGCAGATCAGGCAACACTCCCTATATTAAGCACCTGTGGTCAACACCACGTGGCCTGATCTTGGAGTCTCATTCCCCATGAGTCTCTGAAGGTGTTCCTATGTTTCCTCGTGTATTCAGCGCTGCTGATTCCTGTGGTTTCCAAACCACTTCTACCTCTGTGGTTTCCAAACCACTTCTACTTCTGTGGTTGCCATACCACTTCTACCATCAACTGTATCATCGTGACTGTTTGCTGATTCCTATCCGCTGCCTCCGTGCACTACAGTCTTCTATACCACTTCAACGCTATCATATTCCATTGTGACTGTTTGCTGATTCCTATCCGCTGCCTCCGTGCACTACAGTCTTCTATACCACTTCAACGCTATCATATTCCATTGTGACTGTTTGCTGATTCCTACCCGCTGCCTCCGTGCACTACAGCCTTCTCTCCACATCCACTCACCTGTTCATCATCAAGTCGGTGAGCTGATTCCTATCCGCTGCCTCCGTGCACTACAGTCTCCAGTTTGCAACTCGCCTGTGTTCATCATCGTGACTGTTAGCTGATTCCTATCCGCTGCCTCCGTGCACTACAGTCTCCAGCTTGCAACTCGCCTGTGTTCACCATCGTGACTGTTAGCTGATTCCTATCCGCTGCCTCCGTGCACTACAGCCTCCAGCTTGCAACTCGCCTGTGTTCACCATCGTGACTGTTAGCTGATTCCTATCCGCTGCTCCTGTGCACCTCAGCCTCATCTCATCTCTCCTGTGTTTCCTCGAGACTGCTGCTATTATTACCATCTGCTTCTCTTCGTGATCAACAGCTCCTGGTCTACTCTGCTCTCCCGTGTTCCATCGCTATTGGTACCTGTTGGTTGCTACTGGTTACCTCCGTGTGTCCGCAGAGCCCTGCTGCTGCTGTCAGCGCTATCGTCCACCCGCTGCTGATCCGCACTCCACGCCTTCCTGTGTCCTGCTGGTCTCTACCCTCCTGTCAGCAGTGGATTCGTATCTCATCAACTACTCCTCTGCTGATCATCTCCATTCTCCTGGGTCCTCCATGAGTCCAGTTCCACGTTCTACTGATTCCTGTGGATTCGTGTCCCTGTTGGTCTACTTACCTGTGCGCTGCACCTACTAGACTCTTCCTCCAGGGACTTCTCATCCTGCCGGCCTCCTGCCGCTCAGGTATCGCTGCACTCCTATCTGACTGCCTACTTCTGAACCACGGTATGCATACTTCTCATTGACTGTGCTGGTGTATTGCATACCTTGCTGGACTGTGTTGGTTCTCCTCTGGAGTCTGCTATCCGCTGAGTCTATTGCCATCATTGACTGTGTTATCTTGTGCTGGATTACTTCAAGAGACTTTCTATATTTGCAGACCTGTTCAGTCATTTATATATATTGTGCATATTATTGTGGATCGTGTTTAAGGTGCCCGTGTACATCCTGTGTTGCAGTCTCTCCCCGTACACCTCCTCACATATATATTCAGTGGTACAACTTGCTGAAGGCAGACCACTGATCCCTGTTTCTTGTATCACCTGTTCCAGTATCCTCTCACATAGCAGTGGTACAACTTGCTATCGCAGACCACTGACTACCCGGATACCTCCACTTGGATTCCATTCCTTCACTCAGACAGCGGTACAACTTGCTCTCCGCAGACCGCTGACTCTCATCACCTCCTCGTTGCTGTTGGACATTCCTCCTCACTATACCAGTGGTACAACTTGCTATCGCAGACCACTGACTACCTTCACGTGTCCTTGTCCATACAGTTCCTCGTGTATTAATACCTCCATATTACCAGTGCTGCTAGTCATAGACTTTCCTGAGCATCTCATCATCTACCATTGCCTGTTCCGTGATCACCCTGCTACCAGAGTACTCTATTGCCATCTACGTTGCTCTGGTAAGCCTACCACCTGGTGATCCCTGGGTAAAGACTCCTAGTGCCCGTGACAGTAAGATCAGGCCATGACAGACCCAGATACGGAACCTACAGCCAAAGAGATGCTGCGGCATCTGGTTACCCGTATTGAGCAACAGGAAGTTCGCCAACGGCATTTACTGCGGTGTTACCAGGCGTTAGCCTCCCAAAGAACGTCTGTGCAAGATGCCACAACTACTGTTGATGCTCCTGTGCCTTCCTCCGTTTCCCCAGTGCCATCCCAGGTGTTTACGGCTTCCACGCTTCACCTGCCTACTCCGTCAAAATACGATGGAGACCCCAAAACTTGTAGGGGTTTTCTTACTCAATGCTCAGTTCATTTTGAGCTCCAACCTCAAAATTTTTCTACCCATCGTTCCAGAGTGGCCTATCTTATTTCATTGTTTTCTGGACAAGCTCTCGCATGGGCTTCCCCTCTGTGGGAAAGAAACGATCCATTGTTACAGGATAGTGCCGAATTTATTTCCACGTTCCGAAGTGTATTCGATGAACCAGGTCGTGTTATTTCCGCTGCATCCAGCATTCTCCGTCTTCGCCAAGGATCTCGCACTGTGTCTCAGTACGTCATTAGATTTCGGATATTAGCCTCTGAACTTCAGTGGAACGCTGAGGCACTGATCGCCGCCTTCTGGCAGGGGCTTTCCGATAAAATTAAAAACGCACTGACTTCACAAGAACTACCCTCCTCTTTAGAAGATTTGATCTCTCTTTGCCATCGTGTAGACCTGAGGTTTCGTGAAAGAGAACCTGAGAAAACAACTTCGGTTAAAACACCTCTTCTCTCAAATCCTCAATTTCACCCAGCTTCATCTCCGGTGATACCCATGGAGATAGGTCGCTCCAAATTAACTTTAGAGGAGAGGGACCGAAGAATAAAGAATAGACTTTGTATCTATTGTGCCGATTCTACGCATATGCTCAATTCTTGTCCCAGGAAATGCCGGGCTCTAACCAATACTGGGGAGATAAGGTTAGGGTTCCTGGAGTCCTCTCTATCTTCTACGAAATTAAAAGCCTGCGCTTTTGATGTTACGATTTCCCTTGCTACCAAATCCTTTGAGTCTCAAGCACTGATTGATTCTGGAGCAGCAGGAAATTTCATTTCTAAATCCCTAGTAAATCAATGGTCCCTACCAGTGATTACCTTGAAAACACCGATTACTGTGACTGCTATGGATGGATCACGTCTCATCAATGGTCTCATCACCCAGAGTACGTCTCCAGTAACGCTTCAGATTGGTGGGCTACACCATGAAGAGATTTCGTTTTTAATTCTTCCTGTTACGACAAGTCCGATTGTCTTAGGCCTTCCATGGCTTCAATGTCATTCTCCCCAGATTGACTGGCGCACTTCTCAAGTTACATCGTGGGGAGCTGAATGTCATCATCGTTGTCTCTCTCAAGTGGTTTCATTCAAAAGACAGCATTCGTCTATTCCACCAGGTCCTCCTCCACAGGATCCTTTATCTACGGATCTGTGCGATAAGGTTCAGTCTGAACGCCTTCCTCCTCATCGGGCGTTCGTGACGTCATCGGACGTTGAAGATGGATCTCAGGAGTCATCTTCAAAAAGTCAAGGGCTGGTGGTTCACGGTCACCATTCGTCTATTCCGGAATTTCCTGCCCTCCCTCCCACCCAAGTTCCTGCTGTGGAGACTGCTTGTCAGACCTTCAAAAATATCTGGTCTCAGGTCAAAACCTGTTTTAAGAAGACATCTAACAAATATAAGTCTTTCGCAGATAAGAAGAGGCGGGCTATTCCACCACTAAAAATTGGAGATCGTGTCTGGTTATCTACCAAAAATATGCGTTTGAAGGTCCCATCTATGAAATTCGCCCCTCGTTTTATTGGTCCATATAGGATCATTCAAATAATCAATCCAGTATGTGTTAAACTTCTTCTTCCTAAGAATCTTCGGATTTCCAATGCCTTTCATGTGTCTTTACTCAAACCTCTTATCATCAACCGTTTCTCAACTCCTCCCTCAGCTCCGCAGCCAGTTCAAGTTCACCAGGAGGAGGATTTCGAGATTACTGAGGTATTGGATGCAAAAATTTCGCGAGGAGTCCTCCGTTTCCTCGTTCATTGGAAGGGCTTTGGTCCTGAGGAGCGCTCTTGGATCAAAGCTGAAGATCTTAATGCTCCTGCCCTTTTGAAGAAGTTTTATTCCAAAAATCCGGACAAGCCCGGTTCCAGGCGTTCTGTGCCCACCTTTAAAAGGGGGGGTACTGTCACTCACCGGACCGTGAGTGCCTCTTCCCGGACATTTAGGAACCGTGGCCGTCCTCCATCCTGAGGGTCTGCGCATGCGCAGCCCTTTCCTATACTTCAGTGTATGTCCCTTTAACTCAATTGGCAGATCAGGCAACACTCCCTATATTAAGCACCTGTGGTCAACACCACGTGGCCTGATCTTGGAGTCTCATTCCCCATGAGTCTCTGAAGGTGTTCCTATGTTTCCTCGTGTATTCAGCGCTGCTGATTCCTGTGGTTTCCAAACCACTTCTACCTCTGTGGTTTCCAAACCACTTCTACTTCTGTGGTTGCCATACCACTTCTACCATCAACTGTATCATCGTGACTGTTTGCTGATTCCTATCCGCTGCCTCCGTGCACTACAGTCTTCTATACCACTTCAACGCTATCATATTCCATTGTGACTGTTTGCTGATTCCTATCCGCTGCCTCCGTGCACTACAGTCTTCTATACCACTTCAACGCTATCATATTCCATTGTGACTGTTTGCTGATTCCTACCCGCTGCCTCCGTGCACTACAGCCTTCTCTCCACATCCACTCACCTGTTCATCATCAAGTCGGTGAGCTGATTCCTATCCGCTGCCTCCGTGCACTACAGTCTCCAGTTTGCAACTCGCCTGTGTTCATCATCGTGACTGTTAGCTGATTCCTATCCGCTGCCTCCGTGCACTACAGTCTCCAGCTTGCAACTCGCCTGTGTTCACCATCGTGACTGTTAGCTGATTCCTATCCGCTGCCTCCGTGCACTACAGCCTCCAGCTTGCAACTTGCCTGTGTTCACCATCGTGACTGTTAGCTGATTCCTATCCGCTGCTCCTGTGCACCTCAGCCTCATCTCATCTCTCCTGTGTTTCCTCGAGACTGCTGCTATTATTACCATCTGCTTCTCTTCGTGATCAACAGCTCCTGGTCTACTCTGCTCTCCCGTGTTCCATCGCTATTGGTACCTGTTGGTTGCTACTGGTTACCTCCGTGTGTCCGCAGAGCCCTGCTGCTGCTGTCAGCGCTATCGTCCACCCGCTGCTGATCCGCACTCCACGCCTTCCTGTGTCCTGCTGGTCTCTACCCTCCTGTCAGCAGTGGATTCGTATCTCATCAACTACTCCTCTGCTGATCATCTCCATTCTCCTGGGTCCTCCATGAGTCCAGTTCCACGTTCTACTGATTCCTGTGGATTCGTGTCCCTGTTGGTCTACTTACCTGTGCGCTGCACCTACTAGACTCTTCCTCCAGGGACTTCTCATCCTGCCGGCCTCCTGCCGCTCAGGTATCGCTGCACTCCTATCTGACTGCCTACTTCTGAACCACGGTATGCATACTTCTCATTGACTGTGCTGGTGTATTGCATACCTTGCTGGACTGTGTTGGTTCTCCTCTGGAGTCTGCTATCCGCTGAGTCTATTGCCATCATTGACTGTGTTATCTTGTGCTGGATTACTTCAAGAGACTTTCTATATTTGCAGACCTGTTCAGTCATTTATATATATTGTGCATATTATTGTGGATCGTGTTTAAGGTGCCCGTGTACATCCTGTGTTGCAGTCTCTCCCCGTACACCTCCTCACATATATATTCAGTGGTACAACTTGCTGAAGGCAGACCACTGATCCCTGTTTCTTGTATCACCTGTTCCAGTATCCTCTCACATAGCAGTGGTACAACTTGCTATCGCAGACCACTGACTACCCGGATACCTCCACTTGGATTCCATTCCTTCACTCAGACAGCGGTACAACTTGCTCTCCGCAGACCGCTGACTCTCATCACCTCCTCGTTGCTGTTGGACATTCCTCCTCACTATAGCAGTGGTACAACTTGCTATGGCAGACCACTGACTACCTTCACGTGTCCTTGTCCATACAGTTCCTCGTGTATTAATACCTCCATATTACCAGTGCTGCTAGTCATAGACTTTCCTGAGCATCTCATCATCTACCATTGCCTGTTCCGTGATCACCCTGCTACCAGAGTACTCTATTGCCATCTACGTTGCTCTGGTAAGCCTACCACCTGGTGATCCCTGGGTAAAGACTCCTAGTGCCCGTGACAGTAAGATCAGGCCATGACAGACCCAGATACGGAACCTACAGCCAAAGAGATGCTGCGGCATCTGGTTACCCGTATTGAGCAACAGGAAGTTCGCCAACGGCATTTACTGCGGTGTTACCAGGCGTTAGCCTCCCAAAGAACGTCTGTGCAAGATGCCACAACTACTGTTGATGCTCCTGTGCCTTCCTCCGTTTCCCCAGTGCCATCCCAGGTGTTTACGGCTTCCACGCTTCACCTGCCTACTCCGTCAAAATACGATGGAGACCCCAAAACTTGTAGGGGTTTTCTTACTCAATGCTCAGTTCATTTTGAGCTCCAACCTCAAAATTTTTCTACCCATCGTTCCAGAGTGGCCTATCTTATTTCATTGTTTTCTGGACAAGCTCTCGCATGGGCTTCCCCTCTGTGGGAAAGAAACGATCCATTGTTACAGGATAGTGCCGAATTTATTTCCACGTTCCGAAGTGTATTCGATGAACCAGGTCGTGTTATTTCCGCTGCATCCAGCATTCTCCGTCTTCGCCAAGGATCTCGCACTGTGTCTCAGTACGTCATTAGATTTCGGATATTAGCCTCTGAACTTCAGTGGAACGCTGAGGCACTGATCGCCGCCTTCTGGCAGGGGCTTTCCGATAAAATTAAAAACGCACTGACTTCACAAGAACTACCCTCCTCTTTAGAAGATTTGATCTCTCTTTGCCATCGTGTAGACCTGAGGTTTCGTGAAAGAGAACCTGAGAAAACAACTTCGGTTAAAACACCTCTTCTCTCAAATCCTCAATTTCACCCAGCTTCATCTCCGGTGATACCCATGGAGATAGGTCGCTCCAAATTAACTTTAGAGGAGAGGGACCGAAGAATAAAGAATAGACTTTGTATCTATTGTGCCGATTCTACGCATATGCTCAATTCTTGTCCCAGGAAATGCCGGGCTCTAACCAATACTGGGGAGATAAGGTTAGGGTTCCTGGAGTCCTCTCTATCTTCTACGAAATTAAAAGCCTGCGCTTTTGATGTTACGATTTCCCTTGCTACCAAATCCTTTGAGTCTCAAGCACTGATTGATTCTGGAGCAGCAGGAAATTTCATTTCTAAATCCCTAGTAAATCAATGGTCCCTACCAGTGATTACCTTGAAAACACCGATTACTGTGACTGCTATGGATGGATCACGTCTCATCAATGGTCTCATCACCCAGAGTACGTCTCCAGTAACGCTTCAGATTGGTGGGCTACACCATGAAGAGATTTCGTTTTTAATTCTTCCTGTTACGACAAGTCCGATTGTCTTAGGCCTTCCATGGCTTCAATGTCATTCTCCCCAGATTGACTGGCGCACTTCTCAAGTTACATCGTGGGGAGCTGAATGTCATCATCGTTGTCTCTCTCAAGTGGTTTCATTCAAAAGACAGCATTCGTCTATTCCACCAGGTCCTCCTCCACAGGATCCTTTATCTACGGATCTGTGCGATAAGGTTCAGTCTGAACGCCTTCCTCCTCATCGGGCGTTCGTGACGTCATCGGACGTTGAAGATGGATCTCAGGAGTCATCTTCAAAAAGTCAAGGGCTGGTGGTTCACGGTCACCATCCGTCTTTTCCGGAATTTCCTGCCCTCCCTCCCACCCAAGTTCCTGCTGTGGAGACTGCTTGTCAGACCTTCAAAAATATCTGGTCTCAGGTCAAAACCTGTTTTAAGAAGACATCTAACAAATATAAGTCTTTCGCAGATAAGAAGAGGCGGGCTATTCCACCACTAAAAATTGGAGATCGTGTCTGGTTATCTACCAAAAATATGCGTTTGAAGGTCCCATCTATGAAATTCGCCCCTCGTTTTATTGGTCCATATAGGATCATTCAAATAAATAAATCCAGTATGTGTTAAACTTCTTCTTCCTAAGAATCTTCGGATTTCCAATGCCTTTCATGTGTCTTTACTCAAACCTCTTATCATCAACCGTTTCTCAACTCCTCCCTCAGCTCCGCAGCCAGTTCAAGTTCACCAGGAGGAGGATTTCGAGATTACTGAGGTATTGGATGCAAAAATTTCGCGAGGAGTCCTCCGTTTCCTCGTTCATTGGAAGGGCTTTGGTCCTGAGGAGCGCTCTTGGATCAAAGCTGAAGATCTTAATGCTCCTGCCCTTTTGAAGAAGTTTTATTCCAAAAATCCGGACAAGCCCGGTTCCAGGCGTTCTGTGCCCACCTTTAAAAGGGGGGGTACTGTCACTCACCGGACCGTGAGTGCCTCTTCCCGGACATTTAGGAACCGTGGCCGTCCTCCATCCTGAGGGTCTGCGCATGCGCAGCCCTTTCCTATACTTCAGTGTATGTCCCTTTAACTCAATTGGCAGATCAGGCAACACTCCCTATATTAAGCACCTGTGGTCAACACCACGTGGCCTGATCTTGGAGTCTCATTCCCCATGAGTCTCTGAAGGTGTTCCTATGTTTCCTCGTGTATTCAGCGCTGCTGATTCCTGTGGTTTCCAAACCACTTCTACCTCTGTGGTTTCCAAACCACTTCTACTTCTGTGGTTGCCATACCACTTCTACCATCAACTGTATCATCGTGACTGTTTGCTGATTCCTATCCGCTGCCTCCGTGCACTACAGTCTTCTATACCACTTCAACGCTATCATATTCCATTGTGACTGTTTGCTGATTCCTATCCGCTGCCTCCGTGCACTACAGTCTTCTATACCACTTCAACGCTATCATATTCCATTGTGACTGTTTGCTGATTCCTACCCGCTGCCTCCGTGCACTACAGCCTTCTCTCCACATCCACTCACCTGTTCATCATCAAGTCGGTGAGCTGATTCCTATCCGCTGCCTCCGTGCACTACAGTCTCCAGTTTGCAACTCGCCTGTGTTCATCATCGTGACTGTTAGCTGATTCCTATCCGCTGCCTCCGTGCACTACAGTCTCCAGCTTGCAACTCGCCTGTGTTCACCATCGTGACTGTTAGCTGATTCCTATCCGCTGCCTCCGTGCACTACAGCCTCCAGCTTGCAACTCGCCTGTGTTCACCATCGTGACTGTTAGCTGATTCCTATCCGCTGCTCCTGTGCACCTCAGCCTCATCTCATCTCTCCTGTGTTTCCTCGAGACTGCTGCTATTATTACCATCTGCTTCTCTTCGTGATCAACAGCTCCTGGTCTACTCTGCTCTCCCGTGTTCCATCGCTATTGGTACCTGTTGGTTGCTACTGGTTACCTCCGTGTGTCCGCAGAGCCCTGCTGCTGCTGTCAGCGCTATCGTCCACCCGCTGCTGATCCGCACTCCACGCCTTCCTGTGTCCTGCTGGTCTCTACCCTCCTGTCAGCAGTGGATTCGTATCTCATCAACTACTCCTCTGCTGATCATCTCCATTCTCCTGGGTCCTCCATGAGTCCAGTTCCACGTTCTACTGATTCCTGTGGATTCGTGTCCCTGTTGGTCTACTTACCTGTGCGCTGCACCTACTAGACTCTTCCTCCAGGGACTTCTCATCCTGCCGGCCTCCTGCCGCTCAGGTATCGCTGCACTCCTATCTGACTGCCTACTTCTGAACCACGGTATGCATACTTCTCATTGACTGTGCTGGTGTATTGCATACCTTGCTGGACTGTGTTGGTTCTCCTCTGGAGTCTGCTATCCGCTGAGTCTATTGCCATCATTGACTGTGTTATCTTGTGCTGGATTACTTCAAGAGACTTTCTATATTTGCAGACCTGTTCAGTCATTTATATATATTGTGCATATTATTGTGGATCGTGTTTAAGGTGCCCGTGTACATCCTGTGTTGCAGTCTCTCCCCGTACACCTCCTCACATATATATTCAGTGGTACAACTTGCTGAAGGCAGACCACTGATCCCTGTTTCTTGTATCACCTGTTCCAGTATCCTCTCACATAGCAGTGGTACAACTTGCTATCGCAGACCACTGACTACCCGGATACCTCCACTTGGATTCCATTCCTTCACTCAGACAGCGGTACAACTTGCTCTCCGCAGACCGCTGACTCTCATCACCTCCTCGTTGCTGTTGGACATTCCTCCTCACTATAGCAGTGGTACAACTTGCTATCGCAGACCACTGACTACCTTCACGTGTCCTTGTCCATACAGTTCCTCGTGTATTAATACCTCCATATTACCAGTGCTGCTAGTCATAGACTTTCCTGAGCATCTCATCATCTACCATTGCCTGTTCCGTGATCACCCTGCTACCAGAGTACTCTATTACCATCTACGTTGCTCTGGTAAGCCTACCACCTGGTGATCCCTGGGTAAAGACTCCTAGTGCCCGTGACAGAACTTCAGCCACTTGGTGACGATGAGTGGGCAAGTCCCTGGAGAAAACCAGAATGTCGTCCAGGTATGCCACGACACAGGAGTATAATAGGTCTCTGAAGATATCCTTGATCAAACTCTGGAATATTGCTAGAGCATTAGAAAGCCTAAAGGGCATGACAAGGTATTCATAGTGGCCGTCTCTGGTGTTAAAAGCGGCTTTCCAATCGTCACCCTTACGAATGCGAATTAGGTTGAACGCTCCTCTAAGGTCCAACTTGGTAAAAATTTGAACACCCTTAATGCGATCAAAGAGTTCAGTCACGAGTGGGATAGGATACTAATTTTTAATTGTAACGGCATTTAGAATCAATACATGGGCGCAAGGACCCATCTTTTTTTTCACAAAGAAAAATCCAGCGCCGGCAGGAGATGTAGAGGGCCGAATAAACCCACTTTGGAGGTTTTCTTGAACATACTCCGCCATAGATTGTGTTTCGGGAATGGACAATGGGTGTACATGCCCTCTAGTAGGAATTTTTTTCTGGCATGAGGTCATTGGGGCAGTCCCAAACATGGTGAGGAGGCAAAGTCTCAGAGCGGCCTTTATCAAACACATCTGAGAAGGAGGTGTACTGAGGCGGCAATAATGTCTTGGAAGTCTTTGTAGTCTCTACCACTCGTAGAGGTTTAATTTGGACAAGACAGTGGGATTGGCAGAGAGAATTCCAGGCTGGTACTGAGGCTCAATCAATATGAGGAGAGTGCTGTTGAAGCCAGGGAAGGCTCAAGATTACCAGGCTGGTGATCCAGGGAAGGATCAGAAAGGAAATTGTCTCAAGATGTAGAGCTCCTACTTGGAGAGTAAGAGGCTGGGTCCAGAGATGGATGGTTCCATTAGCACTTCAACTATTGTAAATTGCTGTGATGACAATCTGTTGAGGGAGAGATTTGGTTGGTAAAGAGAAATGCTTCACCGGGTGGCAGAAATAAAATTGCCTGCTGCTTCGGAATCCAAGAGAGCAGAAGAGTTAGCCGAACCGAAGGGCCCCAGGATGTTAGTAGGGATAGAACAAGGGGATTTTTTACTCGAATTCGGAAAGGATTTCAACATCCCCAGCCTAACCTCCTCGGGACAGGTTATGGTCGGGCATTTCCCTGACGTTTGGGACAGGAGGCAATGAGATGCCTGGACTCGGCACAGTAGATACAAAGATTGTTTTAAATTCTTTGTTGCCTTTCCTTGGGAGAAAGTCTACACTGGAAGACTGAAGTCCTTCCGGCAGACGGTCAGAAATGAGCGATGAAGATGGAAGAATAATACAGCACAGGAATACTGCAGACTTGAAGAGACTTGCAGAGGGAAACAAGAGCCAAATTTTGGGAATGACTGGTCAGTAGGAGAGACCTGAAGATCTGGCACCATTTACCTGCAGGAGGTGCCTTTTATAGAGAAGCAGGGCAGCTGATTGTTCAGTCCATCTGGATAGTGAAGATGCTGGGTCTGCGCATGCGCGCACACACACACACACACACACACACACACACACACCATGATCATCAGCACAGGTCTTTGCAAGCGGAAAAATAAATAAATAAAAGTAAAATAAATAAATGACTTAGTGCCTCCCCCCATGGTTAAATATAAATGTGACGGCTGCAAAGAATGCTGTCTGCAAAAAAACAGGACGTTGCTGAATTCCCTACCTGCAAAAAATGTGTTAGGAAAACCAACCTCAGTCTGATAGCACTGGGGCTCTACCCAATCAAACAGTACTTAGTATTTGGGAAGTCCCACTGCATCCTGACATCCATTGACTGCTTGGGTATGCTGGTAGAATTACAACCCCCAGAGTTTGCTGGTGCTTTTAGAACTACCACTAGGACCTTGTAAAGTAAAAGTAAAAAAAAGACACAGGCACTGAAAAAACTCCTTTATTGTAAATAAATCCTAAATAAAGGACCCTCACAGACTTGTAGCAGACATGATGCGACTGACAGCCAGGGGTCCTGTCCACAAGTGAGAAAGCCAATGAACAATATGTAAACGCTCCAGTGTTGCCAGATGGATAACTACTGAGGAAGCACAATGCAGCTAAGCTGTAATGATAACAGGATATAATCATGTATTTTTGCATTGATTCGCTTAGAAAAAGTTGTTCGGGAGTGTGCCAGACTTAATCAACGACAGCTTTCTCTGTGAGAAGCATATGGTTAATCCAGTATCGATCTTCACAAACAATTAAAGTGGACTAATGGTTCTGTAAAGCTAGTTAAGGCTGTGACGAGACCACGAAAGCTGATACCACTGGTAAAATACCTTATTTCACAAGCAAACTGGACAAATTAAAGATTTTAAAAGAATGTTTAAGTAAAAAAAGCAAAAGCCTGAAAATGGCTTCTCCAGCCCAATGAGGCCTAATTTACCTCACCGAGGGACTCCACTCAATCCCAAAAGTCAGATTCCACATTATAACAGCCCATAACTTACTTCTGCTACATAAGGAAGCAGGCCCAAAATGACATAACTGAATCTCTAAATAATAATAATTTACAAATTACATTCATCACGCAAACCAAATTGATCTCTCTACCACCCCATAATGATCTCTCTTCTACCACATAAGTCCCATAGGACATCCTATACCCAATTCAGAAGATAAAAACTGTATTTACAGTTCCAAAACATGGTTGCATCAACTATATTAAGTGAATACATCACCCAGACCTTTAAATTAATTTTAAAATGACTTTTAAAGAAAATGTATTTTCAAACATATTTAATTTTAATATATGTGCTGTAGTTAAGGCAATTTTATGCATATATGTGGTGGTCTGAGGTAAAAATGATCATTACTTTTACTCTAATGCAACATAAAGCTATCACTGGCCTACGGCTGATGTTTCCAGTTGTAATTAAGACAATTGTTGAAAGTATTTGCTGTTAAATCTTAAATGTAAGCTGCTGGCAGGGGAAAGGGAGTATCTATCAGGCACAAACACTCCTGTCACTGCAATGTAATGCCAGCCTGTTCTCATTGTAATATGTAATTGACAAGAATGTCCATTATGTCCTTTTATTGTCCATGCATTTACAGACCTGTCTGACTAAATACTGTACAAGGTGTGGGAAGCAATTTGACCATGTGCAATGAAAACAAAAGACACAAGTCTTGCACAGATGCAAGCGGACTAGCTGTTACTCTAAGGGGCGGATTCAATTGGCCGCAATTTTCCTGAGAACATCGCAGCTGTGCTTTATTACTGTTTATACGGTAAAAAGTAACGCTAACTTTAGCTCGCACCTCTATGGGGCGAGAGCAAAAGTGAGTGGTACCTTCACTAAAAAAAAATCGCAGCATAGTGTCTTGTGGCCGTTCCAGGACCTTACGCAGCAATGTTTTTTAGAATTGAATCTGAGAACATATCATCAATTAGATTTGCCCTTCTAGGCTACCTATTCATTAGCTCTCTATATAGATATATATATTACACATATGGCTTTACATTGCTATTATTATAAATATATTATACTTATAGCTTTACATTCCTAACACTCCCTTATTACTACTATAAAATTTTAGATTTATTTTTTGGACAAATGTTTCTTTTCTTGTTGATAACTTCAGGTAGTCAGGAGTATGGTCGGGTTTTCACATACTAAAGGTGGCAGGATGGCTGCGTACCTTCCTTGCAGGACATAGTAAACAGACAAGACCATAGATTGCTGGGGTACCTAAGGCTGCAGTCCAGATGTAGAGATGGTCACTGACCCCCGTGTTTTGGTTTTGGTTTTGGATCTGGATTACCTTCGTGTTTTGGTTTTGCCAAAACCACCCTTGCGTGTTTTGGTTTTGGTTTTGGTTTTGTTTGGTATTGTTTTGCAATTTGTTAAAAACTTAATTCAGGTATTATTTTGTACCTACATTATTATTAACCTCACTAACACTAATTTCCAGTCATTTACATTCAATTTTGACCCCCTCATAAGTCACAATATGATTTTCATACACTTTCAAAGAAGAATTGCTGCAGTTCTTGCCAGTGATAAGAAAAAGGCCATTGTCATGCCTGGGCATAAGACCAAAAATCCACCTCTTAAGTGTGGAATTATTTTTACACAAATCCTGACAACAGTTGTCTACCCATTTGTAGCATTGTTAAAGCCACACTCAGTAGAGGTATGGACCTTAACCATCTAGGATCCTCGTCCATGTTACGTCATTTTTAAGTGAGTTCATGGAAAGCTGTTGGGAAAATCAGAAACTTAGGTTAAAAAAAAATAGCAGTCCAGCATCATCTACCTCCCTTCTCTCATCTACATCCCAGCACCTGCAATCTACACCCCCAACACCTTCATCATTAATATCCCCAGAAGCAACAATTGACAGTTAAACAATCCTTTGCATGAGGAAGCAAGTATGAAACTTGTCACCCAGTCGCAAAGCGGATCACAGACGCCCTGGGTACTATGCTAGTATTAGATCTGCGCCCAAAGTCCACTATTAATACAGTTAGTTTAAGACATTTAATTGAGGTGTTCTGTCCCTGTTAGCAAATGTCATCGCTATACCATTTTACTAGAAAAGCTATTACTCACCTGTACCGGAAAGGTTCCTAAAAATTTTATTATTGGGCTACAAAATGCCATTCTACCCACTGTACACTTAACCACAGATATGTGGACAAGCGGAACTTGGCAAAGTATAGATTATATGACTGTGACAGCCCACTGGGTTGGTCATTCGCCTTCACCAGCAGGGAAAGCAGCAGCATGTACTCAAGAACATCACATTTTTCAGAAGTAGGCTCCTCTGTGTATCAGTGGCTTCACTAAGAGGCATATAGCTGACAATCTGTTACAAAAACTAAGGGATATCATTGAAACATGGCTAATCCTGCTTGGACTCTCCTGAAGATATGTCATTTCTGATAATGACACCAATATTGTTCAAGCATTACAGCAGGGTGGAATTCCATCATATTTCCTGTTTTGCTCACACAATCAACTTGGTGTTACAAAACTTTTAAAAAATGACATGCAGGAGATGCTGTTTGTGTCCCGAAAAATTTAGGGACAATTTCTGGATTATGCAACAGCATGTAGGAGAATGCAGCAGCTGCAAGAAGACTAGCATTTGCGGGGAATGTACTTTAGTCCAGCGAAGTAGTCACCTTTGAAGAGAGTGCAGACATGGTTAGCTTGAGTCAAGTGATTGCCTTAATAATACATTTTGAGAAGGAGCTACAGAAATTTAACTGATGAAATAAAACAAAATAAATGTGCTAACTATATTTTAATTGTAGATTAAATACTTAATTTGCTTCGCCAGGATCCAAGAGCTATCAACATCTTGTAATGACCCAGTGGTGATGCAGATAAGTCTGCACAACATTTTGATAATTGCTCTGCTGTAAAAGGATTGACCAAAAATCGTGACAGCTCTGCCCTAAAATGAACTACTAATTCCATTTCGAAGGCCATTATCGGCAATTACATTATAGTACACAGACTTCTATGATGATGGATTCCAGTGGGGATGAATTAGTATTGATTGAGGAAGATTAGCGCTGAACCCTGCCACCTCTCCTGTTTCGGAGTGAGCTATGGTACAATAAAATCTAACTGCAGATTTAGACCAAGACTGTCAGCCCTATTATTTCTATTTCAGCAATTACAATTAGCAATGGAGCAATGGAGCGCTTCTCTTTGGGTGTTACCTATATAACGCAGCACAATTTGCCTGAAAATTTTACAAACAAGCCTGCTTGTCTTCCTCTTTATCAATGACTTTTAGCAATTGAGCACTCGTATTTTGGGTGTATATTACAGCCAAACCTTATTAGTGCAAATTAGGAAAAAAACAGTTTAATCCCTGCTAGGCACTCCACCATCCTTTACATGTTAATAGTAGGATTGGTTGGAGATATGGGCAAGTTCACAAAGTTTTTGGTCAAATCTTTCAAACCAGCCCAGATGTCAAACTGTTGTGGTCTGCCACCTGCGTCATCCCTGCTTGTGTTTGGAAAGTGCAAATTGGTGCCAGAATCTCACGTGCCAGAACTGCTGCCCCTGGTGCCACACTGCTGCCACTGGTGCAGGACTTACACTCGGGGTGTTCAGGCACACATCATCAGAAATGCTGAAAGGGCCCTTCTTTATGGGTACACTATCAGAATGCTCACGATTACACATACCACTAGTGGATGGACTCTCCTCAGGGATTGTTGTCATTTCTGATTCTGAACATACATTTTCCTCTAATGCCTTACTGTTTTCTTGCAGCTCGGCTTTCACACGTAACAGTACTTGTGCACCACTTTTGGACTCCGAATTACTTGATCTTGCTTGCTCATGACTGACCTTACAAGAAGAAGGCTCATTAACATTTTTAGATCTTGCAGCAATAGAGAAAGGCGAAGGCCACTGCGTGTGTAGAATGGCATGTTGGCAAAAAAAAATTCTCGCCATTTAACTTTTCATAAGTTACAGCTCTTTTTCTCTTCAACACGGTTACATTTTTTTGGGGGGGTGTTTTTTTCCCTGACTTCAAAAGACTATGTATTTTTACATAGGCATTACCAGATGACGTACAGGGAACACTACCATCAGGACTGCTGCCAGCAGCTGTTTCTTGATCCTGCTCATATGTGGACTGCTTTGAATCCATTTTAATGAGCCCACAGAACTTGTAGTGCAAAATATTAAATAGTGCTGCTGGATAAGACTTTCAACACCAGAAAAAATGTGGTTTCACACTGGGGAATATGGGACACCCCAAAACACTTGTAGTGTAAAATATTAAATAGATAGTGCTGCTAGATAAGACTTTCAACACCAGAAAAAATGTGGTTTCACACTGGGGAATATGGGACACCCCAAAACACTTGTAGTGTAAAATATTAAATAGATAGTGCTGCTAAATAAGACTTTCAACACCAGAAAAATTGTGGTTTCACACTGGGGAACATGGGACACCCCAAAACACTTGTAGTGTAAAATACTAAATAGATAGTGCTGCTAGATAAGACTTTCAACATCAGAAAATAGTTTCTGCAGGAGGAAATATGACACCCCAAACAGTTGGTAATGTTTGCAAAAATGCCTACTCTATCCTCCTCTCTTCCTGCTATAACAATTGCTAGAAGAATTGCTAGAAGAATTTCTAGAAGAATTGCAAGAATAATGTATAGAATAATTGTTCTCTCCCTGCTCTAATGCTGCCTGCGACCTAACCCTTCTCTCTCCCTCTGTCAAATGGCGATGGATTGTTGTGGAGGCTGGTAATAATTGATTTCAGATATCGCGAGAACTGAGCTCCGAGATCCGACGACATCACAATGATGTTTTGCCTCGATTTCAATTCTGAATTGGCGCCAGAGTACCGAGCCTGCTCGGCTCGGTACTCGGATAGGTGAAGTTCGGTCGGGTTCGGTTCTCGGGGGAACCGAAGCCCGGCCATCTCTATCCAAATGCACTGATGTCTGATGCAGATGATGTGTGTCATCAATGCTGCTCAGGCTACACGACTGCCCATATGCAAGTTTCTGCAGTAACAGCAGTAAATTATTTAAAATTGGTTACTATACTTATAATATAAGCTATTATTGCTATTTGTAGCCATATAATTAAAGTACGAAAAAAAAAAAAGTATATGACAGGTTTACTGGCTTAAATACAGAGAATTTACTCTCCCTGGACTATGCATTTTGAAAAACATCCCCTTAGGAATTGTTTGTCACAACTAACCCTGTTCCCTGCTGATCTTCCCTATACTAACAAGGTTTGCTTTCCTCCCCTCTGACATCCCCCTTGGCAGTTCCATGTTCTGAATGGGGAATTCTGTAATACGGCCGCTTGCATATTTAAGAGTGATACTCTTTTTAGCTAATGGAGTTATTTTGTTGGCTTGCTGCTCTGCAATATGGTTTTACTGTAACAACTGCATTCACAGAGGAAGTTTGTACTCTCTCATTCCCTCATTTTTTCTCTTCTGTGCCCTTGTCAATATTTTTTGGCATGGTAGTTTACTCTCTCTCTCTCTCTCTCTCTCTCTCTCTCTCTCTATATATATATATATATATATATATATATACATATATATATATATATATATATATATATATCCCTCTCTCTCTCTGTTTTATATATTGTTTTATATATAAACACCCCAGCCTGTCCCAGATGCAGTGATTGGTGTTACCTTAGATAATTAACAATGAATAAACCTTTATGCCACCACAAAGGATTCATTATGGTGTCCTTACGTTCACAAGAACCACTTATTAATGTTTCACACTTAAATCACATACACATGTAGCATGAGCCTCCCTGGGCTTTGTAAGTTCAAAAAGAATCACAGAGAAATATGCTACATAAATTATGTTTAATCTGAAAAATATTTCCAAGGCTTATTTACAAAAATTAATGGCAAAGACATACAATATGTTGCACAAATGAGTTTCAGAAAACCAAACAGAAAATAAAATCAGAGTTACTACTTACTAGTTAAGACCTGATGTGTGAGAGAACACAGTTGAGAAGTATGGGACATTTCAATCTTGATAGACCCCCTCAAACAAAATTAACACTGTAATACTGATACACGGGATTTTAAAACTATTTCTTGTTGGCTCTTTACCCCTCACCTTAGGAATGTCACTTTCAATCAAGTCAGATTGATTCCCAAAATGACACTGAGTTTTCCCAAGTAAATTATCCATCACTAAGATATATGTTTGGGCACCTCAGAGAATCTCTCACCTCTGCTCTTTCTGCCTGGCTAAATTTAACTCCTCTGCATATACAATCTACTCACAGATCTGTCTCTGGGCCTGGCTACTTTCACAAGACCATTGACACTTGCCTAGGTCAGACTCAGGTCAGTTAACAAAATACACTTTGAAAGATTACATGAAATATTCACATTGTTATACATAAATTCAACAGAAAATAACAATCAGTCATTAGATATACTACAATTCGTAACATACATATATCTATAAAATTACCAACCAGAGCATTTTTGGCTGGGAGGGGATTCGTGGCCTGGACTAAAAATATTGTCAGTATGGTCTGGTAAGAAACAAGCTGTGCCACAGCTGGTAGCTTTGAAATAACTTTAATTAAGCTCTGCATCCACCAGCATAAAATGTAAAGGATGTCTAATTCAGAGACATATATTCAATTTTACAGTCCAGCCTCAGTGTGGAGCCCCCAATTCCAGGCATTATGCCTTATTCTGCCCAACGGTAGCACCATCCTGTCCCTGCCTGTCATTTTCATTGCAGGCTGTAACAGAACAGAACAAGTCTATCGTTGCCTGGACGTCATGCTTCTGATAGATATTACTTATATTATTTCCATATTATTGTTATGACTGATGCATGTTGCATGTTGTAATCACAACATTATAATTTGTTTTTTACTGTTGTTTGGACCTGGAACTATTCTGACTGCATTGACATGAGGAATGGATATCGTTCCTTGTCAGCCAGCTTAATCCATATCCCACATGATACATCTATTTTTCAACAGCCGTTGCCGCTCATTACCATTTTGCTTGCCAGGAATGGATATCGGTTTAAATGGGAAAAGAGGGACTGTCGCACCAATTGCTGAGAGTTGAGGATCCCTTAAATATAGCTTGAATTATATTATAATTATATCCTAATATTTTGTATCAGGGGGTGCTACCTAAAACTTATTCGATACAACAGAAGAAAAAAAGAAGTTCTTTAATGTAGGTGCACTATCAACTCTATATTCAATATATACTGTGGATCAGAAGGAGCATGAATTTAACACTTAACTTTTATTCTTATATGTAAAATCAGTGAAATATAAAATAAATTATACGTGAAAGTGTCCAAACAATGGTGAGATAAAACTGCTGTCTGCACCAAAGAGCTGGATTAAGGCTTAGGGGGCCCGGGGCACTTATGACAGGGGGGCCCCTAAGATCTAAAATTAAGGGCATAGTGACACATCCTGCATTACATCACCTACAGCCCACAGTATGACACTTACAGCTCTCCCAGAGGGCTCCCCTAGGTTGTCTGCATAAGAAAAATCATTGCTTACACAAACTAAAATACTGCACATTAAAACAATCATCAAAACACCATATTAAAATGGGTATTGACACCACACATTAAAACTAGCAATGATATTGCACATTAAAAATACCATTGATAACATACAGTAAAACTAGCAATGATACCGCACATGAAAAACACCATTGATACCGCACATGAAACCTACCATTGATACCGCACATGAAACCTACCATTGATACCGCACATTGAAACTACCGTTGATACCGCACATGAAAACTAGCAACGATACTGCACATAATATATAATATATATATATATATATATATATATGTATACACATAGATGATGCAGCAGATATGCTATAGGACCTCTATTTTATTAATCATTACTAAAGTAATTATCAAAGCCTGTCTCTCATATTAAAGCTTTAATTATATTTTATATATATATATATATATATATATATATATATATATATATATATATATATATATATATATTTATATATATATATATATATATATATATATACTGAAATCTAATTCAACCTTTAATATAAGTGGCTGGCTTCAGTAATACTTTAATAATGATTAATAAAGTAGAGGATTATTCTATTACATACCTATTCCTATTCTCTTCATTACCTATTTAAATTAAAATAAATTGAATATATTGGACGAGTTCCGTCATAAGAGAGGGAATATTGTAGGGCTATCCGGTCTGATACTGTGCCAGTAACAATATATTGCAAGGGTTTTGATGTGTTATATTTGGCTAAAGCATGTACCGTCTGATATATGTGTTCGTCTGATATATGTGTTCCTCACCCACTATGTACCCCCCCTACCCCATTTGTTTATATTGTCCTTCCCTTCCTCCCCCCCTCTTTTTATTTCTGTATCCCTTTAAAAAAAAAAAAAAATTCAAAACTAATAAAAACTTTCTAAAGTTAAAAAAATAATAATTGTATATGATATATTTAAGTGAACTATTATTACAACTAAGATTGGCCAGGGAAAGTGTGACTCACCTAGGAAGCCACGATCAGCCCACTCTTCAGGTCTTTCATAGTTGTCCTCGCCTGTCAGGAGCTGCTGCAGCTGGGCATGCGCAGCAGCTCCATTTAGCCCATTTTAGTATGTACAGCAGCCGCGGTGCTGCTGTACATCTGCCGCGCTGACAAGGATTTTTTCCGTGGGCGCATGCATCAGCGGGGCTCCCACAGCTGCTGCACCAGCAGGAGAAGTATTGGATCACCAGGTGATCCGATCCGATCAGCGGACGGCAGACGGCGGGGGGCCCTCTTAGAGAAGGGGGCCCGGGGCACGTGCCCCCTGTGCCCCCCCCTTAATCCGGCCCTGCTGCACCCCTTATTTTATCCCTTATAATCAGTGCTTTTTTTGTAAAAAAAAAAAGTTCCGGAACTCCCGTCTTATTAATCTTTTATGAAAAAAATAAAAATTATATATATATATATATATATATATATATATATATATATTCTTAACATAAATTTACTCCCTTCCTTGCCCCTCACACACTTGACAATTGTAAAATAAAAATAATAACTCTTACCTCCTTCTGGCTGGCTGACAATGCTGCATTCCAGATGACTGATGTCTAAAGCAGAATGCTGTCCAGTCTTCACTGCTGCCCAGGAGCAAACGCAGGATATCTAGAGGGGAGGCCCCATATATTAGCTTTAATAATACAAACAAAACAACTGGACATCACTCAAATGTTACAAACAGACATGTCCCGTGCTGCCTACCAACTTTTCTCACATATGCCCACTAGATATTCTCACCCCTATTCTGCCCCCCTCGTTTTTTTGTGGCCCTCTCTTTCTGCCCCCTCATTTTTCTGTAGCCCTCTCTTTCTGCCCCCTCATTTTTCTGTAGCTCTCTCTTTCTGCACCCCCTCGTTTTTCTCTAGCCCCCTTTCTGCTGCCCCTTCCTTTTTCTGTAGCCCTCTTTCTACTCCCCCTTCGTTTTTCTGTAGCCCTCTTTCTGCCCCCCCCCCCCCCGCTTTCTGTAGTCTGTATTGCTTACCTTATATGCATGCTTCTTTTCACTCTTCTCAGATTGATCGTGGCTCCTCTCACTGTCCTGCTACACACAGATAAGGTGCTGCACTGTAGCAGCACTGCAGAGAAAAAAAAAGTTAAATAAAAGGTGCCAGAACGCCGTTCCCAGTGTTCAATAGGAAAAAAAGCCCTGCTTATAATGTATAAAGAGCTGTTGCTTGATAACATTCAATACTGTAGGCTCTTTCTATGCCAGGTTCCAAGAATCATATTATGTAATTGAATAGCATTATGTATTTCCCTTATCTCAATATTGACTTTTATATAGTATTCTTCTCAGCTTTATAAGTGCATATACCGAGATATAGTATAGTTCCCCTAGGCTGTCAGTTGTAGCAATATATAATGCCACAATTCGTAGTAGGCTATGGTGGTTGTTTCACCCCATAGGCTATGGGAGGTGTTACATTTTAAAGCTGAGAAGAATACTATATAAAAGTCAATATTGAGATAAGGGAAATACATAATGCTATTCATTTATATAATATGACATAGGAGGAGCCTACAGTATTGAATGTTTTTATTGCATAATAAATTATTGTTTATTTATGCTTAGATTATCTGTGTTGGTGGTTATCATTTGAGCCTAAGTTACTCTCAGCGATGAACTTTTTTCTTTTTCTTTTTATGTTGTTTTGGCTCGCTGCATATTGGGGACCCACTTTTGGTCTTTTTTTTTTACCAATTGGACAAGTATTCTATTTAACATATCAAAATTACACCTAATATATAAGAAGGGACTTTTAAATAATACATGGAAATTGCAAGGTTTGCACAGTTTAAACCAATACAATTGCCAATAATATTTCTTCAAATAAACTATTAAATGGGGTGTATGTCACTGGAGAAAAGACCTCCCAAAAATCAATTCCAACCAGCAGCATCTGATGAAACAATTATTTGCGTCTAATTAAATTGGGATTAGTTTAAATATTAGAAAGGTAATTTGTCAAATCTTTCCAGCTTTAATTGTGTTCTCATAGTGGTGTTTTGGGCTAATAGAACATAGTGGAGATGGGGATTTTTAATCTTATTCCTTATACACTAGGTAACTTTGCACCTGGTGGAGGAACCTATTTTGTTTAATAAATGACCATATAATTTAAAGTTTCACTGAGGTGCAGCAAATCAGAATTTCTTCACTAGTGCCTTATGTATGTGCAGTGATCCTTTTCTCTTTGTCAGGAAAGTTTATTAAAAAAAAAAAACTGTTTTATCGAATGACATGTTACTCCATTTGATGAGTGAGACTTGCCATCCACAAATATGGAAAGCTGATGAGTACCATTCCTTGTGTGCTGCAAAATAATTAATATAAACCACACTTCTAAATTATTATTTATGATCATACCTTATGTATTTGATAATTACATGTAAAATACACTTATTCTGATATACAGATTGGCAGCCAGGGGATTGTTTTCTAATTCAGCACCCCCTGAATTTAAACCTGACCCTAGTACGGACAACACTTTGGAACAACTAGTACAAACCACCTGTAGTGAATTCTGCCAGTCACCAGAATCTCTCTGCAGTAGAACTGAGGGGAACTCTATCACCAAAGACAGACAGCTCGTCGGAAGGACTGCATTCTACACTATCCCCCAATAGTGCATTCTGCTCTTTCCAGTAGCCAACAGGTTTGATTTAATTAAGCAGGAAATTGGCACTAACCTATATACAGAAAAAAGAGGTTGACAGACCAATGGGCCTAGAAGTTGGGGAAAATGTATACTTATAAATTGATGTATTCAGTTTAAATATCACACCGGTGGCTTTTCCTGTGACTTTGCGCCAAAGCTTTCTCCACCTTTTTCCATACCCCATCAGAGTTTGGTTTAACATTATCATACCCTGATGTTTGTTTGTTTTCTTTGTTGCGTTTTTTTTTTTTTTTTTTTGTTAAGAAATAACCAAACTGTAAGAGAGTCAGCTCTCATCACTAACATTCTGGGAATCTTATTACTTGATCATTTCATTTTCTCTACTTGTGTGTTAGCTGTCACTTAACAAAATGGTAAAATGAATGCAGAGTATGCTATAACTAGTACTGTTGCTTGAGGAATTTATTTTCATAGACACAGCAATACAAGTAGATGAAACATATTCTAGACATGACCTACTTATAACAGACTGCTGCTGCTGAAACAAATATCACGACTAGGATCCATCAGCTGTAACTTTATAGGCACAGACAGGTCTCATAATATATCTCATATCTTATGAACAGTTTTATATGGTATACAGTTCCTGGCTTGGTCACAAGAGAATAAGTAGGCTGTAGTCTCAGGAGATAGAGTAGAATGGAAGTTAATAGGGCTGTCTTGTAACATTAAGATGTTGATGAATGTACTGTTAGGCTGTCACAAGGTAGCAACTGGAAATCCTAAAAGGACAATTAAAACATTTAACAACAAAAGAAACACTAATTAATACACTACTCTCTTCTATTATCCAACCAATTTTACTTCATATTAAGATACAGTATATATCTGATTATTTTTGCTGCATAGATGTCTCCTAGGGCTTGGCATCTAACCATTTCAATAATCTTTGTGAATATCAGGATTTAATTTTTTGAACAACTGTGTCATGTCTCTCCTAAAATATTTATTTACTGAAACAAGTGATCCTAGGTAATACCCCTTAATCTCATAGTTACAGTGGGGGTCATTTATAGTGCTAAAAATAATTAGCATCATTTTGTGGTTGTGGTTATTTCAATGGGGGCTTCATAAACACGAACCCTCCTCTTCTCCTCCAAATGCACCCTTGCATTGCCTGCTACATTTGGCATTCATTCACAGTGGAGAGCAGGCTTGCCTCCCAAATATCCAGCATATGGGACAAAAGTCCTGACTGGCCATTAAGTCGGTTAAACTTGGGACTGTCCTGTCCAAATCGGGACAGGGGAGAGCCATGCATTTAGACCCCTTAATGCGCAAATAAAATTACTGTTTGTCCTTAATATATGTCAAATGCTCTCTTGTCACGTTAGGAGGTTGTGCTTCTCTAATACAGCAGACACATGGGGACATATTGGTTTGCCAACGTGCTTTGCAGAAATGCACTATGTGGACTGGTAGATTACTACACAGGGACATGGTCGGTAATGTCACATAAATTCAGATATCTGCATTCTTAGCTTTTTCACCTGTATCGGAGGGGGGGATACTTTACTTTTTAATAGAGCTGCAGTGGAGTATCAGCCTAAGGCTGGTAACCTTCAGGCTGCATAGAAAAATATAATCCATTCTTATTCTATTTGCCTATACCCATTTGCAGTCATACTTGCATCTATGTGCATATGCTTTGCAGTGTTGTTGTAAGATTTGTAGAGGCTGTCTGTTCCACTTCAGTGTGTTCAAAGAGCAGAGCCATAAGGAGGGTGCCCAATGCGCAAGACTGTGTGGGGGGAGGGGTGCGATATGAGTGGTGGGGGGAGGAGCCATGCTGCAGAGGCAGTCTGCCCACCATACCGTCATAAAGTGAAGGTAGACTAAGGAAAAGCTGTGCAGTGCAGCACAGGAGTCTCCTCTCTGAAGCCAGACTCCCCGCCATCCAACTTGTGCTGTTTGGCTGTCTAAGGCTAAGGTTTAAAGGATTATGCAGAACATTCAGCAGAGAGTGCTCCACCCCCCTAGACAACCCATCAGCTTCTCCTCCATTTTAGAGCTGCCTGTACTCCAACTATGTAGGAAAGTAATCCTCTAATACCCTCATCACTTGAGTTACTCCTTATGTCCCTCTCCACCTACAACCCCTCTGTCTACCCTTAAACATATGAGTGTCTACCTTTCAGCCTGTTAGCCCGTTTCCCCCTCCATTCTGTCTATTCTGTCCCCCTAAGCATGTGAGTCCCCCTTTTGCCTCTGTCTCTTCCTCAGCCTGTGAGTCTCACTTTCCCCCTCCCTCCCATCTGTCTCCCCTTCAGCCTGTGAGTCTTTCTCTCCATCTCCTCTGTCTCCTCCTCAACATCTGTCTCCTCCTCAGCATGTGAGTCTCCTCTGCCCATCTGTCTCACCCTCAGAGTGTGAGTTTCTGTCTCCCTTCAGCCTGTGAGTCTTTCTCTCCATCTCCTCTGTCTCCTCCTCAACATCTGTCTCCTCCTCAGCATGTGAGTCTCCTCTGCCCATCTGTCTCACCCTCAGAGTGTGAGTTTCTGTCTCCCTTCCCTCTGCCCCCCTTACTGCCTGTGAGTCTCTGCATGCATCCTCTCTGCCTCCATCCTCTCTGGCTATTAATTTATTGAAGGGGTCTATTAATGTTGTGGCTATGGCTATTAATTTATTGGGGGAGGCTATTCATTAAATTGTGGGATGGTTGTGGTGGTGGGGTGATGGGACTATTAATTTATTACTAGGGAGGTTTAGGTACTTTTATTTGAATGTTGGGTTAGCAAAAGGCTTATTTATGAAGTGTGAAATCTATTAATTTAATGTCGGGGCTGGTGAGGGGAAATATTCTTATTTATTACATGTCAATAATATTAATTTAAACTCGGGAGTATTAAAAAAGGGTCCTTTGATTTAATGGGGCTAGTTAGAGGTGGGAGGCCTAAAGTTTTCACTAGTAGCTTTTCTTTTCTTGAGGTGAATAATAACTATCTATTTACCAAACAGGGATCCAATCAAGCAACAACTGAGCTTAAGACTCCAGCAGCAACACTAGGTAGTCAAAACTGCAAGAACAGGAGAGGACAGCACAGGGTTGAAGAATGGTCTAGTGTTAGTAAAGGGTTAGGTACGCCCCCGCAGTAGAATGGCAACATCTATTACGTCTATTGTGCTGTTGGGACGAAGCATCAATTCTCCCCCAAATTGGGGAAGGGGAGAGCCGGTGGTCTTTCTCGCTCAGGGCAATAAAATTTCTAGTTTTACTGCTTGCAATTGGCTGAGCAGCTAAGGGGAGTCACAGTCAGTTAATGACTCTGTCATCCTATGGTGGCCCCAAGCACAACATCTTGTGTCATCATTTGTGTTTTTTATTTTTCACTTGGACAACCTTTTGAAAGAAATTAAAGAAGTTCTTCAATCTCCTTTTGATTTACAAATTAAGGACATTTCCCATTGGATTGCAATTTTTGCTGACTTGGAAAGTTGGATTTGGTGTTCTCTTCAAATTAAGGCACTTTTTCTTTGGATTAAAAGGTGTTTGTGTTTTGGAGAGGCAAGAAGAAAACATAATTTTCTATAATAAAGAGGTGAATGAAGGTATCAAGGAGTGTTATTTAAATAAACTTTATTTTTATAAATATGTGTTTTATATTTTTTTTCTACTATTTACATATATAAATGGCATGAGTGTTAGAGACACCATCAAATTATACTGAGACTAACAAGTAGTGGCAAAGTTGCTACTCCAGGAGTTTCAGTTTTCCTCATTTCCCTGGTACCCTCATCTCAAGAGTGCTGGGAAGAGCCCTAGTGCTTTTAATTATGGGCTGGTAGTCTGTAGGAGGTGGGCATGCTGTTCATTTCTGGTCCGGTTCCACTGGGACAGCTTGACTCCATACTGTGGGTTTCCTTGTCAATAATAGGAACCAGCCCTCTCCAGCAGGGGGCACCATGCTCACTGTCCATCTGCTTTATTGGGAATCAGCTCAAGCTGTTTAGCAATGGGGTTGTTTGTGGAATTTAGTGGATTAGGCACACTGGTCATTTTAAAAGCAGAGCTTTTCACATTAATTTGAAACGCCCATCCGTGAGGCTATTGGAATAAATGGGAGAAGCTCTATTTCTAAATACATTAAAAAAAAAAGCCAGCAGTAACAATGTAATGAAGGAGGCAGCGAAGTGTTCTTAAGGAGGCAGCTCAGTGGGATAAAGAAGGCAGCACAGTGTGATGAAGGAGGCAGCACAGTGTGATGGAGGGGTGTACAGTGTGATGAAGGAGGCAGCACAGTGTGATGAAGAAGGCAGCACAGTGTGATGAAGGAGGCAGCACAGTGTGATGAAGAGCTGTACAGTGTGGTGAAGGACGCAGCACAGTGTGATGAAGGAGGCAGCACAGTGTGATGAAGGAGGCAGCACAGTGTGACAAAGGAGGCAGCACAGTGCAATGAAGAAGGCAGCACAGTATGATGAAGGAGGCAGCACAGTATGATGAAGGAGAAGGCACAGTGTGATGAAGGAGACAGCACAGTGTGATGAAGAAGGCAGCACAGTGTGATGAAGGAGGCAGCACAGTGTAATGAAGGAGGCAGCACAGTGTGATGAAGGAGGCAGCACAGTGTGATGAAGGAGGCAGCACAGTGTGATGGAAGGGTGTACAGTGTGGTGAAGGACGCAGCACAGTGTGATGAAGAAGGCAGCACAGTGTGATGAAGGAGGCAGCACAGTGTGATGAAGAGCTGTACAGTGTGACAAAGGAGGCAGCACAGTGTGATGAAGGAGGCAGCACAGTGTGATGAAGAGCTGTACAGTGTGATGAAGGAGACAGCACAGTGTGATGAAGGAGGCAGCACAGTGCGATGAAGAAGTCAGCACAGTGTGATAAAGGAGGCAGCACAGTGTGATGAAGAAGGCAGCACAGTGTGATGAAGAAGGCAGCACAGTGTGATGAAGGAGGCAGCACAGTGTGATGGAGGGGTGTACAGTGTGATGAAGGAGGCAGCACAGTGTGATGAAGGAGGCAGCACAGTGTGATGGAAGGGTGTACAGTGTGGTGAAGGACGCAGCACAGTGTGATGAAGGAGGCAGCACAGTGTGATGAAGAAGGCAGCACAGTGTGATGAAGGAGGCAGCACAGTGTGATGAAGAGCTGTACAGTGTGGTGAAGGACGCAGCACAGTGTGATGAAGGAGGCAGCACAGTGTGATGAAGGAGGCAGCACAGTGTGACAAAGGAGGCAGCACAGTGCAATGAAGGAGGCAGCACAGTATGATGAAGGAGGCAGCACAGTATGATGAAGGAGAAGGCACAGTGTGATGAAGGAGACAGCACAGTGTGATGAAGAAGGCAGCACAGTGTGATGAAGGAGGCAACACAGTGTAATGAAGGAGGCAGCACAGTGTGATGAAGAAGGCAGCACAGTGTGATGAAGAAGGCAGCACAGTGTGATGAAGGAGGCAGCACAGTGTGATGAAGAGCTGTACAGTGTGGTGAAGGACGCAGCACAGTGTGATGAAGGAGGCAGCACAGTGTGATGAAGGAGGCAGCACAATGTGACAAAGGAGGCAGCACAGTGCAATGAAGGAGGCAGCACAGTATGATGAAGGAGGCAGCACAGTATGATGAAGGAGAAGGCACAGTGTGATGAAGGAGACAGCACAGTGTGATGAAGAAGGCAGCACAGTGTGATGAAGGAGGCAACACAGTGTAATGAAGGAGGCAGCACAGTGTGATGAAGAAGGCAGCACAGTGTGATGAAGGAGGCAGCACAGTGTGATGAAGAGCTGTACAGTGTGACAAAGGAGGCAGCACAGTGTGATGAAGAGCTGTACAGTGTGATGAAGGAGACAGCACAGTGTGATGAAGGAGGCAGCACAGTGTGATGAAGGAGGCAGCACAGTGTGATGAAGAGCTGTACAGTGTGATGAAGAAGTCAGCACAGTGTGATAAAGGAGGCAGCACAGTGTGATGAAGAAGGCAGCACAGTGTGATGAAGAAGGCAGCACAGTGTGATGAAGGAGGCAGCACAGTGTGATGGAGGGGTGTACAGTGTGATGAAGGAGGCAGCACAGTGTGATGAAGGAGGCAGCACAGTGTGATGGAAGGGTGTACAGTGTGGTGAAGGACGCAGCACAGTGTGATGAAGGAGGCAGCACAGTGTGATGAAGGAGGCAGCACAGTGTGATGAAAGAGGCAGCACAGTGTGACAAAGGAGGCAGCACAGTGTGACAAAGGAGGCAGCACAGTGCAATGAAGGAGGCAGCACAGTATGATGAAGGAGGCAGCACAGTATGATGAAGGAGGAGGCACAGTGTGATGAAGGAGACAGCACAGTGTGATGAAGAAGGCAGCACAGTGTGATGAAGGAGGCAGCACAGTGTAATGAAGGAGGCAGCACAGTGTGATGAAGGAGGCAGCACAGTGTGATGGAAGGGTGTACAGTGTGGTGAAGGACGCAGCACAGTGTGATGAAGAAGGCAGCACAGTGTGATGAAGGAGGCAGCACAGTGTGATGAAGAGCTGTACAGTGTGACAAAGGAGGCAGCACAGTGTGATGAAGGAGGCAGCACAGTGTGATGAAGGAGGCAGCACAGTGTGATGAAGGAGGCAGCACAGTGTGATGAAGAGCTGTACAGTGTGATGAAGGAGACAGCACAGTGTGATGAAGGAGGCAGCACAGTGCGATGAAGAAGTCAGCACAGTGTGATAAAGGAGGCAGCACAGTGTGATGAAGAAGGCAGCACAGTGTGATGAAGAAGGCAGCACAGTGTGATGAAGAATGCAGCACAGTGTGATAAAGGAGGCAGCTCAGTGGGATAAAGGAGGCAGCACAGTGTGATGAAGGAGGCAGCACAGTGTGATGGAGGGGTGTACAGTGTGATGAAGGAGGCAGCACAGTGTAATGAAGAAGGCAGCACAGTGTGATGAAGGAGGCAGCACAGTGTGATGGAAGGGTGTACAGTGTGGTGAAGGACGCAGCACAGTGTGATGAAGGAGGCAGCACAGTGTGATGAAGGAGGCAGCACAGTGTGATGAAAGAGGCAGCACAGTGTGACAAAGGAGGCAGCACAGTGTGACAAAGGAGGCAGCACAGTGCAATGAAGGAGGCAGCACAGTATGATGAAGGAGGCAGCACAGTGTGATGAAGAAGGCAGCACAGTGTGATGAAGGAGGCAGCACAGTGTAATGAAGGAGGCAGCACAGTGTGACAAAGGAGGCAGCACAGTGTCATGAAGAGCTGTACAGTGTGATGAAGAAGACAGCACAGTGTGATAAAGGAGGCAGCACAGTGTGATGAAGAAGGCAGCACAGTGTGATGAAGAAGGCAGCACAGTGTGATGAAGAAGTCAGCACAGTGTGATAAAGGAGGCAGCACAGTGTGATGAAGGAGGCAGCTCAGTGTGATGGAGGTAGCACAGTGTGATGAAGGGGTGTACAGTGTGGTGAAGGAGGCAGCACAGTGTGGTGAAGGAGGCAGCACAGTGTGATAAAGGGGTGTACAGTGTATTAAAGGAGGCAGCACAGTGTGATGAAGAAGGCAGCATAGTGTGATGAAGGAGGCAGCACAGAGTGATGAAGGAGGCAGCACAGTGTAATGGAGGCGGCAGCACAGTGTGATGGAGGCAGCACAGTGTGATGAAGGGATGTACAGTGTGGTGAAGGAGGCAGCAGTGTGTGATAAAGAATGCAGCACAGTGTGATGAACGAGACAGCACAGTGTGAAGTTGGGGTGTACAGTATGGTGAAGGAGGCAGCACAGTGTGGTGAAGGTGGTAGCACAGTGTGATGAAGGAGGCAGCACAATGTGAAGTTGGGGTGTACAGTGTAGTGAAGGAGGCAGCACAGTGTGATGAAGGAGGCAGCACAGTGTGAAGTTGGGGTGTACAGTGTGGTGAAGGAGGCAGCACAGTGTGAAGTTGGGGTGTACAGTGTAGTGAAGGAGGCAGCACAGTGTGATGAAGAGCTGTACAGTGTGACAAAGGAGGCAGCACAGTACGATGAAGGGGTATTGAATTGTGCGATATTAAAACCAGCTTGAAAGCCATGTAATAAGCACATTTATACAAAATGAAAATAAATAAGTGGATTAATTGTCTTAAAATAGTAATAGTACAAAGTACCTATTTATTGCTGCATAGGCATAAGAGACAAACAATTGAGTTGGAGGTAGAGAAGTAAACATTAAAGCAAGCTACAGCTCCAACAATTAAACAGCAAATAGAGAAAGTGCCTGATTTAGAGTAGGCCGTAATTTTGCAGCCCCAAAGTAAGCATATAATTGTTGTCTAACGTGTCTGTTTTGTGTTGCATGTACCTTAAGATAAATACATTAATCATCTATCTAGGTGTTCACAGAATATTTTAAAATTTTCATTATCTTTAATCTTGATAGAAATAAAGAATTGTCAGTGTGATGCATTCCCCAGGCTTCACTGTTGATTGCACACAGTGCCTTGGCTTCCTTACATGAATGTATTATGTGTATGCAATTCCTGTGTCCTCCCAGGAGTATTCCATGTATGGATATCTTACTAAGTATTTCAATATCTTCCAACATTCTAAATAGACAGGTGACATAATATTATATGCTTTGCTTTTACTGACATGCAAAGGACTCCTATGTTCAATCATTACTCATAATATTATTGCTATGTGCCATGCGTCAATAAAAGCAATACATACTTTTGTTGTTGTTTATCTTTGATTACATGAGTATGTTGAGTTGGGCGCATCTAAGCTGATGGTCATCACTATCAGTTCACAACTCACACCAGTGATCGGAGCCGGATCATGTATAATATAGTTCTTGGTGACTGGCCCGTCTTCAGGGATGTGTCACCTTCATGCGCTCACAGATCTTATGCTTGTGAAAGTGATCTTTATAAACCCAAACTATCAGCTTAATTATGTGCCAGTATACCAACATCTGCTTCGTCTCTAATACCCCAACACTACCAATGGACATTGTCATTTTAACATATGTAATAAACAAGCTGGATAAAAGAACTTAGTTTATTTTATTTAAAAGATGAGAATAATCAGTGCTGCATTAGTGCTGTATCATCAGCATGACTCATGTCGTTAATATTTTTATTAATTAAAAAAAGACAGCATTGCCCCATTATTATATCCATGAAAAGCCCTTTTAACTAGCCAGTCTGGAAAAATGTGAAGTTTGGAGTCCCTACCTAATCATAGTAACCAGATAGTGGAGTGTTTACAAAACCAGGATTCATCCTACTCTTTTAACTAAACATATCATGCTCATGGGTATATTTACTAAACTGCAGGTTTGAAAAAGTGGAGGGGTTGCCTATAGCAGCCAATCAGATTCTAGTTATTTATTTAGTGCATTCTACAAAATGACAGTTAGAATCTGATTGGTTGCAATAGGCAACATCTCCACTTTTTTTAAACTCGCAGTTTAGTAAATATACCCCCTGGAGTTAGTATATCATTTCTGAAATCCTGACTAGGGTTCCTGGGTAAAGTCTTTAGGGATTATGTAAAAACAGTGTAACAAACCTGTCTGTGCAATCCTGCCATCTCTTTAGGTGTGCATGCCTGAGCAATTACTATATAGGCTCTCCCATGTTAATGTGTATTATGAAGTTTCTCCTCTATTCAAACTCACTCAGTCTATTGTCTCTGGTGCATGAGCCACAGACTGTGTTTGTATTTGTTCTGCTTGAGCATTATTCTGTCTGTCTAACTGTTACTGCTTGTCCTACACTACTTGGATAATATTTTATTTTTCCTTTCACCAGCAATAGGCTCTAAGTAAAATAAAAAAAAGTGTGTTTATGAAAAATCACAGGTTGCATTTTTGGGATATGTTATCTATATCTTTGGACTCTAGATGAAATCCAACTACAGACTTCTTGGCTTTCTTAACAGTTATCATTAATTTATTAAAAACTATAAATTCTACTTGCCAACTTGGGCAAGCTGGCGCTCGGGAGATTGGGGGGAGGTGGGAGTGTGGGGGCGGGGCTCAATGAATCACATCATTCCCCCAGCCCCCTAAATTACATCACACCGGTTTAGCCATTTACAGCAGTGGGCGGGGCCACATTGACACATGAATTGCATCATAAGCCCCAGAAATTCGGAAGTCTCCTAGACATTCCGGGAGAGTAGGTAACTATGCTATAATACAGTGATTACTTCCTCCCACCTCTCTCTAAGAAAGTAGGGAAGATGGCCTCCTGAAGCTACTTTTGTTTACATCTTCTTATTGCATCACAATGATTTTGAATCCATAACTACTGAATAAAATAACCCACACTGTGACATTCAAAATATACCAATCAGCTCTCAGCTCCTATCCCTGTAACTGAGCCCCTTTGGGCCAGTCTGTATTCAAACTAATACCAGAGGGTGTGTGTATTAGATGTGAAGAAAGAAATAAAAGAAAAATCATTCTAACACTAGGGGCTAGATTTACTAAGCTGCGGGTTTGAAAAAGTGGGGATGTTGCCTATAGCAACCAATCAGATTCTAGCTTTCATTTATTTAGTACCTTCTACAAAATGATAGCTAGAATCTGATTGGTTGCTATAGGCAACATCCCCACTTTTGCAAACCCGCAGCTTAGTAAATCTAGCCCTAGGTCCTTGTTCAGGTTGTATAACTATCTGTAATATAGGGAATAAACTTCAATTCCAATTCATATTATATGCTTTATTACAAATATCATCATCATCATTTATTTATATAGTGACAGCATATTCCGTAGCGCTTTACACAGTAAACTAATAAACAAACTGGGTAAAACAGACAGAGAGGTGAGAAGGCCCTGCTCGCAAGCTTACAATCTATGGGACAATGGGAGTTTGATACATGAGGTTAAGTCTACATTTTGCAATTCAGTCCAGCCAGACTGCAAAGGTAAAAGTGACTCATAAGGTAAATGATCCTGTCACACAACAATGTTGTTCAGGGGGTAGTTGTCTTGTGTGAAATTGTGTAATGGATGGTAATAGGGTAATGTAGTGAGGTTAAGAGGGTGATTGAGGAATATTATAAGCTTGTCTGAAGAGGTGGGTTTTCAGAAAACACTTGAAAGTTTGTAGACCAGAGGAGAGACTTATTGTGCGAGGGAGAGAATTCCATAGAGTGGGTGCACCCTGAAAAAAGTCCTGTAACCGGGAATGGGAGGATGTAATGAGGGTGGATGAGAGACGCAGATCTTGTGCAGAACGGAGTTGCCGAGTTGGGAAATATTTTGAGGCAAGAGAGGAGATGTATGTTGGTGCAGCTTTGTTGATGGCCTTGTAGGTTAGTAAAAGTATTTTATATTGGATTCGGTAGAAAACAGGCAACCAGTGTAGAGACATACAGAGTGTTTCAGCAGAGGAATAATGATTTGCAAGGAAAATCAATTTTGCCGCTGCGTGCATACTAGATTGCAAGGGTTTGAGTCTGTTTTGGGGAAGACCAGTAAGGAGGGAATTGCAATAGTCAATGTGGGAGATGATAAGTGCACGAATTAAGGTTTTTGCAGTGTCTTGTGTGAGATATGTGCGAATTCTGGAAATGTTTTTAGATGTATATAACATGATTTAGATATAGAGTCAATGTGGGGAACAAAGGATAGGTGTGAGTCGAGGATTACACCTAGGCAGCGAGCTTGAGGGGTGGGATTTATGGTCATGTTATCAACAGAAATAGAAATGTCAGGTATGCTCTTGTTGGTGGGTGGAAATATTATTAACTCTGTTTTAGAAAGATTGAGTTTGAGTTGGCGAGAGGACATCCAATACGAAATGTCAGACAGTCAGATACATGGGACAACACAGATGTCGAGAGTTCAGGAGAGGATAGATAAATTTGCGTTTGCCTAGAAAAAGCTTCTAGCGAAACGCGCGTCGGCAGACGCCGCGTTCACTACTCACACTAAATTCTCTTTGGTAGTTATAGATAGCCAGTGCTATTCTCATATAGAAAATACCTAGTGAACCCTTTCGACGCAGCTTACATAGAATCATTCAAGACATTGAGAGCAATTTATGAATTTTAGAACGAGTGTAGCTGTATACGGAATGTATTACTTCAAGTACCGTACCTAAGGCATTAACCTGTAGATGGTTAGTTAGACTCCTCATGCTGGTTGAAGCAGGTTATAGTTGATAGCACCCACGGATCATACTGTAATCATTATAGTGTCTCTCACACGTTTAGATCCTGCCACATTCCTAGTCCTGATGTTATAATAAGGGACTAGTGATTTTGACTAAGCCTCTTGTACAAGAGGGGATTAGAGAATGATCACGTCTTAATGAGGGGCAATGCTAAATTATCAGCCCAGTCATACATGAATGCTTCTGGGTAATGTAGTACAATCAGTGCTCTTAGTGCTACAATTATATATCAGCGGGATCGGAGGTACTGTTCCTCCGGGGGTCATATATTGGGTTCCTATTCTTGCAGGTCAATCCTTATTATCATTATAGGGTATACAATAACATCAATCCGAATTATTGCCATCCTACAATTTACACCAATTGTGTCCTGGCAAGTCTATGACACTGATGTCACAGCTTACAAGGAGGGAATATATTCCCTTTATTTTCTCAGTGTAGGAGGTTATTTACCAAGCACTGTTACAAAACACAATTATCAGAGAATATACTACTGTAATCAATCTTATATTTGTTATATGTATGAAATTTAGAAAGTTCAGTAGGTAGCTGAGTAGCAACGCGGTGGACAATAAATATTGTCCTTTTATCAGTTTTATTTCCAATCATCTTTATCCACTTATCACTTTTTATATTTCGCTATTAGAATGTTTTAATAAGTATCAATAAAGGAGTATTTAACAGTATTTAGAATACATTTAGTTTTATATCTGCCCATCTGAGTGCCCCAATTTGATAATTTCTTTTTCTCTTTAGCCATGTTTAAATTTGGGTATCATCCGCATAGAGATGATATTGAAATCCAAAGGAATTTATTAGATTTCCAAGAGAAGCAGTATAGACAGAGAACAGCAGAGGACCTAGCCCTGAGCCTTGCAGTACTCCAACTGATAAAGGAAGCGGAGCAGAGGTGGCCCCTGAGACATTAACAGTGAAAGAGCGATTAGAAAGGTAGGATGAGAACCAGGATAGAACAGTGTCTTCAAGACCTAGGGATTTGAGCATTTGTATGAGAAGAGAGTGGTCAGTGGTGTCAAATGCAGCCGAGAGATCCAGGAGAATTAGGAGAGAGTAATGGCGTTTAGTTTTAGCAGTGATCAGATCAATGACCACCTTAGTCAACGCAGTCTCTGTGGAGTGTTGAGAACGAAAGCCTGACTGAAGTGGATCCAACAGGTTGTTTGCAGATAGGAAGTGTGTGAGGCGAGTGTAGGCAATTCTCTCTAGGAGCTTGGAGGGGCAAGGGAGCTGAGAGAAATATTCAAATGTCTTCCAAATATCCTCATTAAAATCTTAATCGTCTCAATCAATTAAAGCCTCAATTATTTTACTGTTTGCAAAAATCCTTACCTGTGAACAATCAGCAAGGATTTTAAATTAGTTACATCCCTGATTGTAAAACCTCTGCTCTGAACCATTTCTGCCTGTCTAGCCCTTGGCATATTTACTACAATTAGCTGCTGGCTAATGAGGCTAGTTGTGAGGTGACAACATGTGGGTTCCATTTATACCCCACACCTGAGAATTAGTCATCACCAGACACTTGCAGCATACTTGGTTCACATCTAAGAAAATATACTACAGCCAGAGCATCTAAAGAACCTGACAATGTATGGAATGTTGGCTTGAGACAACTCCGGAGCTTTTCTAGTTGATCCATAGAAACATCATAGTGCCAATGGATGACCTGAAAATTGAAAATTGCATCTAGGTGCTGATATCCTAGTATAGCAAAAGTCCTGATCCACCAAGCAGTAGGACAATCACCTCAAATCTGACCTCTCCAGCTTACATAGGGACAGTTAGGAAGTATGATATTTACCCTTATATTGCTATTTTGTGGTGGCACAAATCATTTTTTTATGTCTCACCTGATTTATGTTTTTCTACCACTACCATCTTATGCCTACATTTATAACATTTCATATCTATTTGTTTTAGTGCTCTCGAGCTGCCAGGTTTTATAAAACAGCAGACAAGAATCTGGTGCCTCAGCAGACCCTTCGCTCCATCTTGGGTCTGTCCTGATCTTAATTGCTGGTGACAAGGACAGGCAGTGTGACCACATGGGATGCATTCAAAGCAGGGACCTCAGGGCTGGTGTCAGAGTCACAATCCACAAGCACAGACACCCAAACAGACAAACATACAGATGGAAACAAAAGCAGAAAAAATTACATTGACATTCCTCAGCTTTATGCCCTTGGCTTCCTGGTTTACTTTAAATGTATGCAACTGTGCTGCTGACTCTGTTATGTCTGTTTATCCAGTATTCATCCGGATGTGTGCTTGCATATTATTGGAATGATTTAAATTATCTGCTATAATATGTTATCTAAAACAATTGTGTATATGATTGAACATATACAGGACAATCAGTAAGCAAATTAGACCCATTTGATACAACTAATGGTTAGATGCTGACATCAATACAATAATGGTACCACCGAAATAAATAACATTAATGGTACTGAGTTATATGATTGATTTTACTATGTAGATAGATAGAGATAGAGATTGAAGGTATCCTGAATTTGGTCTGATTTGAATATATGTTCAGTGGCAGCATGTATCAGAATAAAGCTTTTCAATTCAAAGTTACATCTACCATGAACATAGCATTGCTATTTCAGCAGACCAAGCAAGCAAAGAGGGTGTGTCTTGTTTTTCATGAAGAAGTTGGATAAATCATGGAATGCAATTGATATATGGTATGGATATGAGTATGTTATTGGCCTATCTTTGTAGTGTGCAAGATGAGCATCCAATGATTCATCCAATTGTTCATTAAAAAAAAGATACACACCCTTTATGCAACATTTAGTCAGTACTACCGCACATATACATTGTACTGCACCAAAAATAAGAACTGAAGGCTGAACTAAGCAGAAAGGAAGCTAAAATCTGAGGCTGTACCACTAAGCCATAGCTAGTCCTCTGGGGTCAAAAGTTTAACTGAGGGGTAGTACACCCATCTGATGTTCCAGGGGAGGGCTAGGTATAGTCTATAAGATTGATGGGCGGAAAGTAAATCATTCTCTTGAGTTTGGGAAGTTATAGCTTGGCTGATACTCAGGTGTCTGTAATGGATTCTCAGGCTCTTCTATGGTAACGGTATCCAGTTCCTGGTATTTTGGCGTTGCTGGTGGAGGTCCTGGATGGTGAGTGCTGTAAAACACAGTGCAGTTGACAGCCAGTGGTTTGGGCGCACATTACGGTAGTGGACATGCTGAACCCGCCTCTTTTTGAGGAGTCAGCTATAGTGTCGGCCCAAGTACCGCCCCTGTGGGTCGGCTTGTGGCTGCGTTCCTTTTATCCCAGAGGGGTTGTGAGTTCTGTAGTGCCCGGGACAGATGGTCCCGGTAAGGTACATATGAGCACCCAGGGTGTGTTATGGTTGTCACCCCGTTTGCGGATGTCCCATGGTTAATGATGAGACATCCTGGTTGCCTGGCGGATGTCGTACCCACTACTCTTTTTCTCCACCAACATATTTGCAAATAAACTCCTTTAAATTTTTCCACACTTATGTCTTGTGTCAGTCATTCAAAGTAATTAAATGAGTATTGAGACGCTAAGTGAAGTAAGGAATATCAGCCACTAAGCATTTTAATACTATATTTACTATATAAAAGGAACAGCCATAGATCCTAATGGCAGTATAGATGTAACATTTTTGCAAACTTTTGTTTCATAAAACATCACTATTTCTCTCTTCCAATCTAATTATTACTCTGAAGGGAAAGTACAGTTTAGAACCGATGTATACTTCAGGTAGAGAGGTGCTGAATGACAAATATACTACAGCATAACTGGTCTCACATATTGTGACTTATTTAGTAATACGGTGCAATGTACACAAAAGTACTAACTCAACCAACCCATTGCATGCTTGCTTTCTATGTCCAAATTGCACAGCACAAATGAAATATAGAATCTGATTGGTTGCTATGGGTTATAGCACATGTATGTGTATTGAACCAGGGGCCTGATTCATCAAGGTACGCAAACTCATACGCATCTGCTAAACAGGACTTGAGCTACGTAAAACACCACATACGCAGCGCAAACAGAGCAGATACGGCATTTAAAGTCAACTCAATATCAAACTCCAACGCAAATATAAGGCTTTGCGTCACTCAAAGTATGAAACATGAGTTTGCATACCTTGATGAATCAGGCCCCAGGTTATTAAATAAGTCCCACTGTTTCCATAGGTTGCGGGAAGGAGTTGAGTGGAGTGAGAGTGTTTCTTGCAAAATATTAAGTGGGGCAAAAAGCATTTGTGGAGTGAGATTATTGAAATGAGATAAAGGAGCATTCCCTGATGTGCAGAGTGTTGCACTGCTATTTCCACACCACAAAAGGATTTGAATTTTGCACCAGCTCATTGCTGCCATTCCTTAGTCGGGCTCATTATCTTCTTTCATATCACTCTTCATTTTGCTTTTATGCTGGGCATCAATTGAGAAAAATACTTCCACAAATCACAAAGAGAAAAAGAATATTCTTACTTGGAGGCACTCAGATTCCTAATCAATATATGAGTAAAACTAAAAGATCTATACTTTACTGATCTCGGTAAAAAAAAAATGTATAACACACTTCAAAATATCAGATCCATAGTGATACATTGAAATAATAGTAAATATGCTTTTCGGTAGAAAAGCGTTAAAGTGTTTATTTAAAATGTTACTCTATTAAGATCATTGTGGGTTCCCTTTATTTCCGTTTAGAAAGATTTAACAAATCAAGTAAAGATTTATTATCTTATTTTTTTATTAGCATTATAGCACCATTAAATAGCGTACCAGATTAAAACATAGATTCTATTGACTGTAATTTTGACTATATAATAGCAGATTTTAATTATTACGTTTTAAGTTTAATGTACATCAATTTAGCTCAGTTGATCTACTAATTCTTTCACAAACATAGTCTCTTCAAATAACTCATATTTGGTAATTTCCATAAGGAGTAATTAAATTGTACATATCCTGTATGTGTTACAGTACAATCAAACCTAATTTGCCTCGTATTCCCCTATATGAATTATTTATTCTAATTCTTATACATTGCATCTACCTGTTTATTGACTCCACGCTAAACATTTCTTACTGATCAATTGCACATCGTTCATTCCCTATGTGTCTTACTCTTTCTATTGCTGATTCCTTCACCGACAATGCAGTCTCTTTAATTAATACGTACTTAGTGATTTCCCCTAGAGAATCATTAAATTACTAATGTCTTATATCTATTGCAGTGTAATAAAATCCAAGCAGGCTCACATTCCTGTATATAGATAGTTTACCTAGGTTTTATATATGGTACCAGTCTATGAATTTACTGCATGGTAAGTATTTATTATTGATTAGCTATTTCTCATTTGCTCCCTGAGTTCATGTTATTCTGCTATTTATACTATGATTGTACTAACAGATTTTGTGTCTGATATTTTCTATTGATCACCATCAGGGCTTCCATCAGAAATTGTAGGGTTGAGTACAAATTACACTGGCACCCCCCTCCCCCCTCTTAAATAACTCAATCTTCCTCCTGGGTCCAGTGGATGTGGAGATGTAGCAGGGAGCCATGATACCCAGATCCCCAGATTGCCCTGCCTGCCCTTCACATATCCCTCAGACCTCCGCACATACCCCGCAGACCTCATGCCTCTCAGTCCTCACCACTTGACATCAGACCTCACCACATGCCCCTCAGACCTTACCACATGCCATCAGACCTCACCACATGCCCCTCAGACCCCACCACATGTAATCATACCTCACCACATGCCATCAGACCTCACCAGATGCCAACAGACCTCACCACAAGCCCCTCAGAACTCACCACATGCCATCAGACCTCACCACATGCCCCTCAGACCGCACCACATGCCAGCAGACCTCACCACATGCCCCTCAGACCTCACCACATGTTCCTCAGTCCTCACCACATGCCATCAGACCTCACCACATGCCATCAGACCTCACCACACGCCCCTCAGACCTCACCACATGCCATCAGACCTCACCATATGCTATCATACCACACCACATGCCCCTCAGTCCTCATCACATGCCATTAGACCTCACCACATGCCCCTCAGACCTCACCACATATCATCAGACCTCACCACATGCCAACAGACCTCCCCACATGCCATCATACCTCCCCACATGCCCCTCAGACCTCCCAACATGCCCCTCAGACCTCAACACATGCCATCAGACCTCACCACATGCCCCTCAGACCTCACCACATGCCATCAGACCTCACCACGTGCAAACAGAGCTCACCACATGCCATCATACTTCACCACATGCCCCTCAGACCTCACCACATGCCCCACAGACCACACCATATGCCAGCAGACCTCACCACATGTTCCTCAGTCCTCACCACATGCCATCAGACCTCACCACATGCCCCTCAGACCTCACCACACGCCCTTCAGACCTCACCACATGCCATCAGACCTCACCATATGCTATCAGACCACACCACATGCCCCTCAGTTCTCACCACATGCCATTAGACCTCACCACATGCCCCTCAGACCTCACCACATATCATCAGACCTCACCACATGCCAACAGACCTCCCCACATGCCATCATACCTCCCCACATGCCCCTCAGACCTCCCAACATGCCCCTCAGACTTCAACACATGCCATCAGACCTCACCACATGCCCCTCAGACCTCACCACATGCCCCTCAGACCGCACCATATGCCAGCAGACCTCACCACATGCCTCTCAGACTTTACCACATGTCCCTCAGTCCTCACCACATGCCATCAGACCTCACCACATGCCCCTCAGACTGCACCACATGCCAGCAGACCTCACCACATGCCTCTCAGACCTCACCACATGTTCCTCAGTCCTCACCACATGCCATCAGACCTCCCCACATGCCCCTCAGACCTCACCACATGCCAACATACCTCACCATATGCCATCAGACCTCACCATATGCCATCAGACCTCACCACACGCCCCTCAGACCTCACCACATGCCATCAGACCTCACCATATGCTATCAGACCACACCACATGCCCCTCAGTCCTCATCACATGCCATTAGACCTCACCACATGCCCCTCAGACCTCACCACATATCATCAGACCTCACCACATGCCAACAGACCTCCCCACATGCCATCATACCTCCCCACATGCCCCTTAGACCTCCCAACATGCCCCTCAGACCTCAACACATGCCATCAGACCTCACCACATGCCCCTCAGACCTCACCACATGCCATCAGACCTCACCACGTGCAAACAGAGCTCACCACATGCCATCATACCTCACCACATGCCCCTCAGACCTCACCACATGCCCCACAGACCGCACCATATGCCAGCAGACCTCACCACATGCCATCAGACCTCACCATATGCTATCAGACCACACCACATGCCCCTCAGTTCTCACCACATGCCATTAGACCTCACCACATGCCCCTCAGACCTCACCACATATCATCAGACCTCACCACATGCCAACAGACCTCCCCACATGCCATCATACCTCCCCACATGCCATCATACCTCCCAACATGCCCCTCAGACTTCAACACATGCCATCAGACCTCACCACATGCCCCTCAGACCTCACCACATGCCCCTCAGACCGCACCATATGCCAGCAGACCTCACCACATGCCTCTCAGACTTTACCACATGTCCCTCAGTCCTCACCACATGCCATCAGACCTCACCACATGCCCCTCAGACTGCACCACATGCCAGCAGACCTCACCACATGCCTCTCAGACCTCACCACATGTTCCTCAGTCCTCACCACATGCCATCAGACCTCCCCACATGCCCCTCAGACCTCACCACATGCCAACATACCTCACCATATGCCATCAGACCTCACCATATGCCATCAGACCTCACCACATGCCCCTCAGTCCTCACCACATGCCATAAGACCTCACCACATGCCCCTCAGACCTCACCACATGCCCCTCAGACCTCACCACATGCCACCAGACCTCACCACATGCCCCTCAGACCTCACCACATATCATCAGACCTCTCCACGTGCCAACAGACCTCCCCACATGCCATCAGACCTCCCCACATGCCCCTCAGACCTCCCAACATGTCCCTCAGCCCTCAACACATGCCATCAGACCTCACCACATGCCCCTCAGACCTCACCACATGTCCATCAGACCTCACCACATGCCATCAGAGCTCACCACATGCCATCAGACCTCACCACATGCCATCAGAGCTCACCACATGCCATCAGACCTCACCACATGCCATCAGACCTCACCACATGCCATCAGACCTCACCACATGCCCCTCAGACCTCACCACATGCCATCAGACCTCACCACATGCCCCTCAGACCTCCACACAAGTTCCTCAGACCTCCCCACATGCCCCTCAGAACTCACCACAACTCTCTCCAACCTCCCTAAATGCTCTTTACCACAGAAAGAGAGAGTTTAGTCCTTTGATGCACATTTCGCAGGTACTGAGAGGGAGAGAGAGAGCTATCCTGTATATTGAACTGACAAGGAAAGCATCCTGGTGAACTCTGTCATTTTCTGCTACAGTGGGCATTTTCAAAATAGACACACCAGACCCTGCACAACATGGATACCTACACCACATTTTATAACACACCCACCCTTAACAATAACACCCATTATAACACATACACTTAATCACCCAGTGTCATCCAGGTCCCACATAGCCCAGGCTGCATCTTCAACCCTGGAGCCCCCGGGTCTCAACAGATTTTGAAATTAAAAAACAAAACAAAACATTTTCCATGGATGGCAGGTCTCCTGGCCATTCTGGACAGCGTACAGTAGTACCTCTTGTAACCCCCCTGATGGCAACCCTGTTCACAAGGGTTACAGCATCCCTGTAGATACAAACACAGCAATGCAAACATGCCAGCCACAAGCCTTCAGTGCACATTGTGAATTTGTGATAGTCTACAAGAGACCAGTTAAATGTTTTCAGATAAGGTTCCCCACAATGCGCCAGATAGCGGAAATGTGTATACATAAATATATATTGGTGCAGTCCACCAAATGTTGCTCTTTAGTTATTTTCCAGAACTGGATCAAGACTTTACAGAGCTCTATTTATGGTGCATGACAAATCTCTATTGCATTTATGCTTTTACCCTGCATAGATTTAAATGTTTAGAGAAGTTCCATGACTCAGTCATGAGGCCAGTGATGGCCTGACAAATCCACGTTGAATGTGGACAGCAAAAATAGGGTTAAAAAAGGAGATATAAAACCCACAACACAATATGTGACTTGTTTAAATTTATATTTGATCCCATCCCTGTACTTACCTGTGCAGGCTGTGCTGCCTAAATCTGTGGCACAATCTTGCAGATATCCTTTGTTGTGGAACTTGCAGAGTGAGCAGCAGGGAAGCTCTTAGGATTACCTCATCTCATGAGACTGAGCGTTCCGCTGCCACTCTGCAATGATAGACAGATTGCCTGTCATGGATATGTCACTGCCTGGACAGGCCCCGATGAGTGTGGACAGCTAATGCTCTCCCTGTCTCAACAAAGGAGAAAAAAGATAGTATAAAAAAAACTCAGAATAAAAAAGGTCTATGCCCAATCTGCCACCGGCGAGGCCCCTAACAGATGGGACCCCTTACACCTGTGTCCTCGTATCGCCTGATGGTGGCCCTGATCACCATTTCTGGAACTGGTCCTGTAAGAAAGCATCTCTATCTAAAAGAGATTTCCTGCATTAGCGTCATGTTTTCCTATTTATGTTTTGCTTTCTAGCTTTTTCATGGGCTAAAAGGGTTTCAGAAGAGTTTTGGAGGCTAAAAAGAATTGGCCAGCATACTGAATACAACAGCACATCGGAACGGAAGACACTATGGGATTCTAATCTTACCTCCTGATATCATAGGGCATGTTATTACTTGCTTTCTTCCATCCACACTGAGGGGCCTGTCTCAGTAGTGCCTCTGTTCTTTGTTTGTGCTTTTTGGACTGTGTTGCCATCAGCCTGTCGCTATATCTGTCTCAAGTGAACATCCTTTATAACAGAGACTGTCTGCTATCTTGAATCAGTGTCAGAGATACTTTTGCATGACCATTGACTTTCTACTGCCAGAGATTTTCTGCTACACCGTGTATCTCCATATTATCCTGCATATAATTTTGCTAGTTCAGCACTGTGAGTCTATCGTTATTCCATGTCTGCTGCTGAGTTTCAATAAACCATCTTTTATAATAAACAACCTCATACTTCCTGCCAGTATATTTATAATATGGACACACTCTTATATTTATTTATTTTAGTGCTACAGATATTAGATCATCAAGTTGATGATGATGACAGCCATACCTCTACGCCAACTGCATCTAAATGCCAAAGCGTATTTTTGCTCCAGCCAAATGCTGGTATGTAAATTACACTTGTGTTAATATATGTACAAGTAAAAATTCACTCCTAAAAATGTACCTGTTCACAAGCTTTTTTATATGCATTCTGAAATCTAGAATGCTATCACAACTCTAGAAAAACGCTAGAGTAATGAGTATGGTGGCACTAGAAACAATGATTTCTAATGTCACCCCTGTTAACAGTGGTTTTCTTTGTGTATCAATGTTGTAGTGTCTACTGCGAACCACAGCTTCTACAGCAGCAGACAAACACTATCAGTGGCGTTATTGGCAGACTGCCTGTGAGTTAATTAGGAGACACTAATGCATCATATGTTTATGTGACTACATTGGGATGAAAAATACCTATATTTGCTGTCCTGTCAGGGAGACAGACAGAGTCTGGAGGTGGTGGAGACGAGTTCCTAAAAGGTCACACTTGAAGAAGTGAGCCGTACATGGTTGTGGCTGGTCTCTTAGTGCTGAGTGCCCGCACACTTTCTCTGACAAGTGGACAGGCAGTGTGTGTGAGTTTTACATTATGTTTTCCTTTTTTATTCCTTTAAGAAAAAAAAAATGAGCATTAATGGCAGTGTGAAGACTAACCAATGCTGGTAATGCATATTTGATATTATACAAGGTTGTGCAGTATGGTGCTGAGATATGTATGTAAGCATGTTTATGTGTGTGTATATATCATATATAAGAGCCTAGTCTACCCCCAGGAAAAGTAGTATCAGATCTGTTTTCCAGCAGGTATGTGGCATGGGAAGTGCTGATATCATGTCAAGATAAGTACATTATATCATGGCTGCTCACATTACTTCCAGCCATTTATAAAAATCATATCTAAGATGCCACTTTCATTTAAATGAATTTGATTTTATAAAATAGATGGTGCTTATATAATGTTTGAACAACCTGGCCTGTGCTGATATAAATGCCTAATATAATATATATCAGCACTGCCATTTATAGAAAATTCTATTTGCATTATTTAAAACATATAAATGATGGCAATGCAGATTTGATTTTAATGAATGTCTGAAGCCAGGCAAAGTGAGTAGTGCTGATGTCGTTGCAGATTACATTTATTTGTATCTACATCCAGAGCCGTAACAAGGATGAAAAGGCAAGTGGGACCACTGGCGCAAGGCTAATTGCTTCATTTTATTCAGTCACAATGGTGAGAATGGAGTGGGTCCTAGTTGGGTGTTGGGGAGTGTTCTAGTGCTGTAAAGGGCTAACCACAATCTCTGTAGCCTAGAGATACTCCCTCGGTGAATTGGCTATGCCCCATTTTCATCGGCACCAAATATCTCTATAATTCTCTAGTTATGGCTCTGCTTCCTTTACATGCCACATAAACCATTTAGTGGTATACGGATCATATAAGAGAATGGAGAGTGTTAGAGGTGTTATGCACGTTTTGTCGCTATCCAATAATGATTGTTGAATCTCGATTTGTGTTTCCAAAGCACAAAGTAATTTATTATCCAAAAGTAGCAGAATAATTCAAGCGAAATAAAAATAAGTACAGCCGGTACTTATCGCAGGCGCCCTGGATCCAGTGAACAGTCATTCAGGTCTGAAGGCTGTGGTCAAAGAAGACTGGTCACTAGCTCGTCGCCTCTCTTCCCCTCTGATTACCTCCTCTCACGCACGTATCCAAGACTTCTCCCGTGCCGCTCCCCTCCATTGGAACAAGCTCCCCCGCTCCATCAGAACTTCCCCTAATCTGTCCTCTTTCAAACGAACATTAAAAACCCACCTTTTCCTTAAAGCCTTCCAGTCTCATGCCTAAACTCCCACCGGTCGGCTACCTATCTTTCTCATCCCTTCTTCCCTTCTCCCCCTTCCTCGACTCCGTCTCTGTTTCTCCCGTCTCTCCGTCTCATCCATGTGTCTGTCTGTCTTCCCCTCCCTTTAGATTGTTCGCTCCTTTGAGCAGGGCTCTCCTACCTTCTGTTTCCATCACTTTTAACTGCGCTCTCCAGCTACTCAGCTCACCTCCTCTCAGTCCCTCTGCCCTCTGTCTCCTCTCGCTTCTCTCCGCTCCCCTCAGTGACTCTCAACCTGTCATCTGTGCCCACCCTCTTGGGCCATAGTTACCTGCCTATACTCACTTTTCCCCTCCCTCCCTCTCTTTCATGCTGTGCCTGAGCCCCCAGAGTTATAGTGCTTACTGTTACTTGTACTGTGCTGTTTCACCTTGTACTGTGCCATTGTTTGTCCTTGTACGGCGCTACGGATACTTTGTGGCGCCCTATAAATAAAAATTAATAATAATAATAATAATAGCTCCAGACCCCTGCTTATATGCAGTCAGTGAATACAGTAAAACAATGCAGATGATGTGGTTTGCTTCTATTGGTGCAGGCATCAGGAAGGTCCAGTGTACTGCAGGTCATAGACCAGTTCAAACCAAAATGATGAATAGGGGATTAAAATGATACTAAACATGACACAGTCCCATCAACCTGAACCTTGAGTTTCACTAACATGCATATAACTTATAATATTAAACATAAATACTGCTATATTTTGACATAAATAACTGTGTTGCAACTACAATTAATGTGTACTAATTACAGATGTGTGTGTTTGTGTGAAAGTGTATAAAAGTGTAAAACCTGTTATTGCCATGTGTTGTGGCTGGATACGCCCTTCCACGCCGTAGCGTGCTCTACGCATATTTTCAGACAAAGACAACCAAATTTGCTCGATATTAATTGAAATGACTTTATCCAATTTGCTGACTTCGACAGAGGGTGGATATCACTTCTTAGGCTTTAGCCATGCCTGCCATGAAACACCCCCTCAGACAGCGTAGCTCTGCTTGCAACAGATCTTTCATCATTTAACATGTTGTAACAAATAGAGGACATTGGTTCATTAAATAGTGAGAGGTGACTTTACACAGAAGTACTGCTTAACTTACTTAATTGCTGATACCCTATATATATATATATCTATATGTATAATCCATGGCTTACTAACTAGATCCATATCTTGTGCCAAAAATAGTATGATATGTCATATCTGGTGCCAACAAGAGAAAACTGAGCCATATGTTTTTTCAATCTAAATATGCTAAGCCATATTCGATGCCAACAATATGCTGAACAATATCTTGTGCCAACATTAATATGTTGAGCCACATCTGGAGCAAAATATATATTGAACCCTATATATTGATATGCTATATCTGGTGCAAAATGGAAATAATTGAGCTGTATTTGGTGGCGACAATAATATGCTGAATAGTCCATCTTGTGGTTTTGGTTTGTTCCAGCAAACCAGCAAATGTGTGTGTGTGTGTGTGTGGGGGGGGGGGGGGGGGGTAGGAGGGGCACCTGGCTGTTTGTTATCCACATCTTGTTTATACCATCTTTCTAAATCTTGGTTCACCTTTGACACTAATGAAACATACTTGAGCTGGAAAATGTCTAAGTATTGCCGTGTGTTAGTGAATCACATTGTTCTATATGCTACACCCACTGCCCATACTAAGACCTAACTCTCGGTAACTTTAATATCCCTAATAATAACTAAATGCTAACAACACCCAGTCTTATAAGGAAATTATTTGTTCCTCTAGATACCATGACATTTTGTACATAGGATCATATCATGTCTGTGTGTTGCAGTAAACAATGTTCTTGTATAGTCTAGTCATTTGAACTTGAATATTCGATAAAATTGTAAGTTAAACAAAATAAATAAAAAATGTCCATGTGCTTTACTCGGACTGGTTTAATATTCTCATCTGCAAAAGCTCTGACTGTGAATGGTTTTTACTGTTATTCATCTGACACACTCAAAGTCTCTCCATGATGTGGGTAACAACCAGAGCCATAACTAGAAATTTAAGGGCCTGGGGCAAGAAAGAAAAATATCAGCCCTTTGCTTTCAGTTTTAACCAAATTAATCTAAAATATTAATTTCCCTGCTACCCTACCCTTAAGTTTTGTACCTTGGGCGGTTGCCTTACTCGCACAGTCCTAGTAATGTGCAGAGCCTCTTTCCCCTGACAAAATACTTGATTTACAAACATTGCCAGATGTGGCGGATATTGACTATTGCACTTTATACAGGAAAATTCTTTTACAGCTGCAACAATACCAATGCAATTAAACCATTACAATGTGTGATATATGTATTTAATGTATAAATTAGGTCTGGCCAAGCAGTAAAAAATAAAAATTGAAATAAATGAAGGAGAGGTCCCAAAGAAATATTAGGCAGGACTTTAATGTGATATTTTTATGTGGCAGGTCCTAAAATGGGTAGGTGGGCATCTATTTATGCATGGACAAAGAGTCACATTTGTGCAAAAATAAATCCTCTGCACGCCTGCATATTCATGAGTTAGTAAATTAGCCTTGATGAATTACGAACTGCTGGTAGGATCCTAAGAGCCAGTCTACCAGTAAAATAAAATGCTGCCAATAAAATTCTTCACCAGAAACCCGAGCCTTTGGGCCCTTATCCCTAATTCATGCATATATCAAAGCAAGGCTATTGGTTACAGTTTGGCTGAATAATTAGACAATACATATTTAACATTTAAATGCCGTAATATTAAGGTGAAGGAATAGTTACCATAAAATACTTTGATTTACAAATCATTATACACAGTATTGGTGTTGTACCCAGGTCTTTAATAATCCACTGGGCAAGCACCCAGAATACAAAGTTAAATTAAGTCAATGTAAAATATGGTCAGTGCCCACGTGCTCCTGTGCTAAATTGTTGTTGTCTTGGGCTCCAGACACTATATGCCTATATCACTTTAATAAATGTATCTGCACCTCACTCCAGTCACTCTGCACTCTAAGTTGCCATCATAGCACAGCTCCCGTTAGCAGTAGAACCTAGGACTATACCAAATATGCGCCACTATTCAGACCCTGTGTCATTGTCAGCTCCTTTTGCTACTTCAGACACTCAGCTTTCCCTCTCCTGGGCCACAATAAACCCCACTGTCACATTAAGATAAGCTTCTTTATCACCCAGCTCCATGCTCCATTGCAAAATTTGTAACCATCAATATCTCACCTAAGCTGTATATTGAGTGGTTTTAATGATCATGAGACCTCTAGTTTCCCACAAACTCTAGGAATTTCAAAAGCAATAAGCACCAAGTGCTCCAACACTGCACACCAAGTATAGCCTTTATAATTAATGATACAGTATTTAGCAGAGAAATAACAGTAGAAAAACTATATCTAACTCGTCTACAACTAATATCATTTACCCATTTATATTTCTAGGTAAGTGTTTATAAGAACAACACCCTAGAGAGCAAGCTAATTAGACAATAAATATTATAGTAGTAAATCGGTTTTGGAGATATCAGTTTTCTGTACTCCAGGAATATAACCTGCAGTTATTAATATAAGAGACAATCTGTATTTCTCTATGGCTTTTGTGTTTAGATATTCCCAACATTAAGAGACCTGTGAAATTTGCCCCATTTCAGAGCACTGACTGGCAACAAAATCAGTGATACTGGCATCAGCAGACCTGAAGCAGCACAGCCCACATTGGCTTACCATGAGCATAGAATTCATAGTGGTCTCTCAAACCTTCTGAAGCTTTATATTATTCTCATCTTAACATTAGGGGGTATTTTATTACATCTTAACATTTTCATCGTTAATCTCTGTTTTTTTAATTTTTATAGTTTGTGTGTGAACCTTGAGTTAACAGAAAACATCTCCTGCAGTAGAATTCTGCAGAGAAATAGGTCTTTCCACAGGACACCCCTTTTCAATAGCCAAAATAGCAAATACTGTTCCCCTTTTTTGCTAAAGCATTTCTGATGTCCCTTTCTTAAAGAATGAGTTATGGCCCCCACTATTATTGTCCCTGAGTAAAAGACTTGTTCCTGTTGTGAATTTCAGTACCAGTAAAGCAGAAACAATAGTTAGTGCATGGTTATATATTGATTTCCTAGACTAAGTTAACTTCTGTAATTACTTTGGTTTACTCTAGCTATCAGACCCATCTTTCTATAAGCATTTAGCAGGGTAATTTAAATTTATGCAAATAATTCCCACTGCAGCCTCAGTTACTACATGTTCAGTAAAGCAGGAGGTACCTTAATGATATGCCAAATTCTCCCGCTGGCATCCACTGCTCAGATGCTGCATAATTTGTCTTAACCCTATTGATGCTAAAGAGGCTTTCAAAATGCTACAGATCAATGTGCTGCAGGTACCTGTAGCAGGAAAAGATTTAATGAGAACAGTGAAATATGGAGAGCAACGTTTTTCTAAATATTAGGGTAGAATGAGTTCTTTAGATCCTTATTGCCCCCCTGATATATTTCTATTAATATCATCATTCCTTGTAAAGGTAATGAGGCAAGACAAAATAGCAGGACATCCGGCTTTGTCATATAAAACATACCACATATATAAATAAATATATATAAATCTATCCATCTATATATATATATATATATATATATATATATATATATATAAAACATTATGTAGCTCCCCTCATGCTGCAAAAACAGCTCTGACCCATCGAGGCATGAACTCCACAAGACCTCTAAAGGTGTCCTGTGGTATCTGGAACCAAGACGTGAGCAGCAGATCCTTTGCATCCTGTAAGTTGTAAGGTGGGGCCTCCATAACTAGGACTTCTTTTACCAGCACATCCCACAGATTTTGAACCCAAGTCAACACCTTGAAGTCTTGTTCTTCAAACCATTCCTGAACAATTTTTGCAGTGTGACAGGGTACATAATTCTGCTTATGTAGAATGATGGGGTGTACTTGGTCTGCAACAATGTTAGGGTAGGTGGTCCGTGTCAAAGTAACATCCACATAAATGCCAGGGCCCAAGGTTTTCCAGCAGAATAGTGCCCAGAGTATCACCCTGCCTCCACCGGCTTTCCTTTTTTCCATAGTGTATCCTGGTGCCATCTTTCCCAGGTAAATGACACACACACACACCCAGCCATCCACGTGATATAAGAGAAAACATGATTCATTAGACCAGGCCACCTTCTTCCAGTGCTCCATGTTCCATATCTGGCGCTCACGTAGTTCATTGTAGGTGCTTTCGGAGGTGGACAGGGGTCAGCATGGGCACTCTGATCGTTGTGTAGCTACGCAGCCCCATTCACAGCAAGCTGAGATGTACTGTGTGCTCTGACATCTTTCTATCATAGACCGCATTAACTTTTTCAGCAAGTTGGGCTACAGTAGATTTTCTGTGGGATTGGACCAGATGGGCTACCCTTTGCTTCACCACTTTTGGTAGGCACTAACCACTGCATACCGGGAACAGCCCATAAGACCATCTATTTTGGAGATGCTGTAACCCAGTCGTGTAGCCATCACAATTTGGCCCTTGATCTTTATGTTTGCCCATTTTTTCCTGATTCCAACATTTTCATCTTCAAAAACTTACTGTTCACTTGCTGCCTAATATTTCCCACTCACTGACAGGTGCCATTGTAACGAGATAATGTTATTCACTTCACTTGTCAGTGGTTTTAATGTTGTGGCTGACTGGTGTATATAAAAGCAGTACAAACTTACTCAATCATTACTTATGAATAGGTCCAATCCCATCATTCCATCATTTAATCATAAACCACAATATTAGGGAGACAAATGCTTAGGTAGGGAAGCATGGCAAGGCTCTGGCTGCTGTCCAGGGTGCTGAAGATGAAGGCTGTGTGGGAAATTTGTTTTAATGGGTGTTGATAACAATTTTTATAATTGGGTTCTAAAATTAACACTAAAAATTAGCAGTCATAAGATTCTGGTGTCTGCAAAGTGTTGAAACATCATGCCAGATTTTTAGAAAGCAAAAAAAAATTAAATAGACTTGTTCCCGCAAAGAAACGGAAAAGTACCTCTATATTTTTCACTAATTTTCATATATCCAATGTTCTATATTGTCATAATATAATATTATCATTAAAACCACATTAATTATTTTCCAACAACGCTGTGGATGGACAGTGAAAAAGCAAAAAAAAAGTTAAATGCATTTTAAACCTGGAATAAGTGGGTTGCACATTTTATCCATTAAAGCAGCAAAGGACAGAACCCAGAAGTGTCAAACACATTTCAGCACTGAGGACGGGGTGAAAGGTTTAGACTATTTGAATATATTTCCTTATCATACACACATATAAAAATGACAAAAATATTTATTAAAACAGTCACATGTTCTAGGCCAAGACGCCTTTGACATCATTAGACGGCCCTGCAAATATTCTGACCAGCAAATGTTTAATTTTTTCCATCTGCTACTGTGTGTAACACATTTTCGGATTGGATGCTTCAGTCAATAACCTAAATTAGGGATTAAATAGTTATGGCAATAAAAGTAGGAATGTACTTAAAATAGAAGGAATAATATTAAAGGCCTTGAGGGAATACATTTTTATTACATTGAGATAGAATACATTTAAGAAACCTGCGTGACAGGTGGATCTGTACGAGCAGGATTTTTTTCTTATTTAATATGAGAAAAAAATAATATTTACCTGCTTATATTTGCATCTCCTGCCTCTCTGAACGATAATAAGATGCATTATTTTCCATTATTATTATTTCCAGATGCTAGAATTTGCCTGACTACACAATAAGAGAATTTATCATGAAAAAGCTGTAATCACATTTAACTTTAAAGTTTTACTGTAGCATTGTTTTCTGTACAGTGTCAATGTTGGAATGAACATGTCAGTGAGCCCTAAAGATCTTATAAACCTCATCCATATACCACATTAATGGAAGACAATATTAATAGTCAGAGAAATTTACATTTAAATAGTAAGCAAATTTACAATTTATCATTAATATACATCAAAGGTTATGTACTACTGATGTGAATATTATACATAAAACAACTTGCATGTTCATACAAAATATGTCCACCTTGTTCTCTTTCCTTTTTCTGCCGCAGGTTGGTATTATAGGAGGAAGGTGCTTCTCTCAGTGGGAGAGGGAGTGACAGTTTGACAGACTTTCTTTAAAGAAATGCACTACCTGGATCAGGTGATTGACACATATGAGCAGGGCCAAGGATGATACAATGGTTCAACTCATGACATTTAACCTTATTAGATCCCATTATGATTTTAACCTAAATATGTAGGAGGGGGCTTAAGCTATCTGTAACGGAGTGGAAATTTTAGCTGCAGTGGAATGTCAGGTTAACACTGGACATTCTATTTTACCTTCCTAAAATCTGAAATTCCCAATTATGGGATTTAGTTGTCCTTATTAGGTTATATCAATACCAGTGGTCGAAGTGGACTGGTATATGGTGGTATGCCATACCACCACTTCTTCTACTGCCTTTATTGTAAAGCTATAAAATTCCATTCACTTACATTCTCCATACCGTCACTTCTAAATTTCTATACTGCCGCTTCTAAATTTCCACTTCGAATACTGATCAGTACACAAATAGATTCTGTCTACTGCTGGGTAATAGATCTATGATTGTAAATGCATTTTAAAAAGAAAATAATCCCCATCCAATCCATTTAAACCATAGCCAGATCTACACGAACCGCACCACATTCCTGTGAATCCACACCCATTGTCTGACAGACCACACCCATTTTAGAGGTTAGAAAATTTGGACATTTCTGCCAAATCAGAACTATATAGAGATATATGAAGGAACAGAAGGCTATGTTTTTCCAGTGTTTTGAAGAAAGCAACTTTGGAACTCTCTCTCTCCATTAGAGTGTTGCTCAGGCAGCATTCCTAAATGTGTTTTTGAGGTCCCTTAATGATAAGTTAATTTATACATTATATTGTATAAATACTACTTCTATCTTTATCCCCAGGAAAATAGCAAACTAACACTTGGGGTCTCAGCTATAAATGTTACACATTGCTGCTCTAGTTTTGGTACCCAGTACTCTACTACGATGAATCTACAATTTACCTAAAACTAAGAAACTTCTTTAGGAAACAAGGTAGTAACAAGTTACCAAAGGAAGGAGAGGTGAAGTGATACAAAAAAAAGCCAAATGTGCAAAATGAAATGAAACATCAGGACAATGCGAAAATATATGGTGTTTGTGAGGAAACGAGGTGCTACTGGACTGAGAACTTTGTTTTCATCACCCATTTCTCATGATTTAATGTATTTTTTAATCCTTGGCCCATTCTAAGTATATACACCAGAGCATCGGTGTATTATGTGTATTATTATTTCATGTAATTAGGTACATTTTGCCCTTGCTATTACCTGCAATATTGTATGAAGTATAAATATAAAGAATATTGCCATACTGTGGGAAAATAACAGGACAAAAGCAGTAATTTTGCCTGTGTTAGCTAATGTAATTACCATTTGTCTCAAATGTCTATTGTATGAGGTGCAGCTGAGATTTGGTTTGTAATCAGAACAATGACTGAGTTAACTAGTTGGCAGCCCATGTTAATTAGCTAGGTCAACAGGTAATCTGAAAGGTAATGAGGTTAGAACGTCTAAATGATATGCATTGTGCCTCCACAGTAATATATTGGCTGGAATAGCATGGGGAAATGTATCACTATGTATCAATATAAATGTTATTGCATCAAAATGTATCACAGACTTATATTGTGTAACACTGCTGATACAATGTGTCAAAAGTCTTATTGTTTTATGTAAGCATGCAGTGTCATTCCTTGATGTACTATTGTAACCCCATGTGTAGTGTATCCAGCCAAAACAGCTTATTGAGTCAAGCCATTCCATTATACAATCAAGATAACAGGGACAGTTGACTGAGAGACCCTTTCTGTAAGGGGGAGATTTGAGACATTTGACCCTACTTCCTGTGTAGACAGCGAAGAATATAGGGAGAGGAGAATGCCAGGGGAGCTATTCTAGCTTGGAGGATCCTGGTGTACAAGACATCCGCGAAAAGGACTCTGGGCCAGGCATTGTGGTGCCACTGGAGGTAACCCTACCAGGACAGGATCGGTGTGAACCAGTATCCCAGGCTGGGTGACACCATAACTGTTATGCTAATCGGTAGTGGTAATATTGCGGGAGGATAAGACTCTAAAAGACCAAGATTATTACTTTGGAGTGCTGACTGCAAGAGACTGCTGGAGGATACATGCTACCATTTACCCTGTAACTTGTGAATGTCTTGTGGTGTTGTGCTCTCATAATAAAGTCTTATTTTGGATATATTCTGGTCCACCCATGTGAGTTGAATTCCACAGGGGGTAACTGTCATCCCAGCTAAAGGTCTTATCCTCACAGTGTTTTTCTGAGCTTAATTAAAATGAAAGTCCTTGGGACAATTGTACACAAACTCCAAAATTGGAAACATTCAATATACTTCCAAAACTATATTCACCTGGAAAGGAACATGGGCTATCTTCTCTTGTGGGTGCTGACCACTGGATGGATGGATGACATCATTAAATGTACAGTAAAATCTAAAAGTGTTAAAAAAAATGCACATAAAACAGGATACTTTAACTCAGGAAGTCAGTGAGAAAGTAATCAATGACAAGCAGGCAATCAGCTATAGTGAGTGGTATGATTGTGGCATAATAGAGTCAAGGGTTAAGATGCAGAACATCACATGGTCCCTTTCTTTTATATGTTTTGTGTTTGTATTGTATTCAAAGTTAACTTTTATGACAATGTTCCTTAATTAACTGACCTTTTGTCTCTGTAGCAACTTTAAAGATATAACTCATTTTTTCTTTCAAATGTTTCCTGGGAGCAATAGTTGCACCATACAATAATATGAAGTTTGAGCGGGTCCAAATGTGTTTGTCCCATTAATTGTCTTCTAGAGTACTTAGACATATGTCTCACTGTTATAAATAAGGGTTAGGTACAGAGTTTCGATAGTGAAAATTCCGACCCTGAAGAGACCTACAAATAAAATTTATCTGTAGGTCTCCTCGGTGTCGGAATTGTGGTAATCGTTTTAACAATTACCACTGATAAATAGTGAAATAAATTTTATTACGTTTTCCCAAGTTTAATGTATTCTCTAAGAAGCAAGTGGAGGTGATCATGTACCAAATTAAAAGATGCAGGTCACTTTTATTTTTTTTTACTATACTGCAAATAACTTGGTATATACCTCATTAGGCATTTTCTTTGTGCTTCAGAGAAAATGCCGATCTGCAATATTTAGTAGAATTTTAAATGTAGCCAAAAAAGGAGGCAACCTCGTCAAAATGAAGTTTGTGAATTACTCAAATTCATGAACAACTTTACTCCAATAAATTATGTATTAGAAATGGCTGAGATATCATATATCCTAAATCATTGTTTATAAATGGCATCTAAACATGGGGGGAGTTAAGTGCCTGAAGACCATTGGGTCAGTTCTTAGGCACCCAATTATTTGTTACAAAGCTTTCATACTATACTTTGCATCAATGTCCATATTCAAGGGGGAAAAAAAGCTTAGCAAAGTAAAATATATACCTTTGTTTTCTAAGTCTTATAACTTTGTTAGACCTTGTACAAAGTAAATGTTTGATTTCTCTGTACTTGGGAGAACTATTACATTTGGTAAAAAAAATTCTTCATTTGTATTAATTACTTAATGTTTGCTGATTTTGCTGCTATCAAAAAATGTATTCCCACTGAAATTGACACATTACCAAAAGGTCAACATTGGTCTTTTCATGAAGGTGTGAGCATCAACAATTATTAAGTAGTTTTTCTCCTTTTAATTATATAATATAACTTTAAATAATGAAATATTTTTGTTAGCTCTTCATGTGCAACAGAATAATGTAGTTGTAGTGTTATTTTTATATATTAAATACTGCATTGTTTATATGGTCTGCCAGAAAAATATTAGAGGAAACTATTATTGATATATGTGTGTCTCTATTGATAATATCTAATAAAACCACCCTTCTACCAAGGCATGCACTTAGGGAGGGTTTCCAGGTCCCAACTGAGAATGGGGTGTTTGATGGCACGGCATGCTTCCTGATGGCTGGCGCCTCCCCCGGGACCAGCCACCTTACTGTATGCAGTCACAGAAAATCCTGATTTACTCCTCCCCATCTTCCTCCTTATCATGCTTTTATGCCACCAATGGGTCTATCTCAGATTTAGCACTAGCTAATGGAATTTAATCTGCTGTATCTCTCTCAGTGGAATACTTGCCATGGTCTACATCTGTTTATACCAAGCCTTCAGATCACCAGACTCATTTGTCCACAGCAATTGGCACACCACTTGACAAATGCGCTATACCATGTGAAGACAGCAAGAGAAAAGAGTCTGCTTCTGCAACATATGAAACAAAGCTTAATATAATATGGGTAGTGGGCTATTTAATGATTGGTGTGGGTTATTTATTTGATGGTGGAGACTATTTAATTTAGTAATTGACTGATGGAGTGGGGCTATTTCATTTAAAGGATAGACATATTAATTTAAGATGGGGTGATGGGACCATTAGTTGAATGCTTGAGTGGTTTGGAGGCTATTAATTGAATGTAGGACTAAGTTTTGGGAAAAGTTCGGTTATTTATTAGGTATGACTACTAATTATTTAATGTTGGGGCTAGCTGTGGGAAATAGATCTATTTATTATATGTGTATAATATTAATTTAGTGTTGTAGCTGGTTGAAGGCAGGGAGGCATAATTAATAAACATGGGTACTAATGATTTAGTGCCAATGCTGTTTGGGTGAAAGGAGGCCTAGAATGTTCACTCAGTGCTAGGCCTTCAATATTTCATGTCCGGTAAATTTATGCCTTTTTCAAAACAGGGCCCCAACATTCTAGGATCCAGGCAAGCAGCAAAAGAACTTAAGACATCAGCAGTATCAGGTAGTGAAACCTGCAAGAACAGGTAAAAGAGATCAGGACAGGCTACCAAATGTCTCAATTCTAGTGGAGCAGTCCCAATTTTAGCTGACTGCAGCGGCAGTATGTGAGGTATGTCCCACTTCAAACTGCTCTGCTTGTGAAGGGGGAAGTTGCATGCACCTAATAGTTGTACACTCAGCATTGCCCATGTATTTGAAAGTAATAGGAAGGGTTTGCAGGGTAGCCTAGCACTGTCTAATATAATCGCCATGTCCCTTTCATGATGGCTGTGCCCAGTTTGGTGGCATGGCATGGCAGGGAAACTCTCTAGAAATCCTGCATTTGCTTCTTGCAACGCCTCCTTCTCCATTTGCACTCCAGAAAAAATTATTCCCCCCCCCCCCGTAAAACAGACAATGACCACATAAATGCACCATTTCCATATGTTAAATACATTTTTAATACTGTATTTACTCATGCAAAACAAAATTTATTTTTTGGACATGAAAAGCACAAGATTTCACAGTCCGCATTTAGCTCCTACCATCAGAACGAGCTAAATGCAAAATCAAGCACATTTTTCTACATTGCAACACAAAACATGATTTACACTGCAGGCCCACTGTGAAGGGGGGAGCCGCAGTGTGCGCGCGTGTGACGAGCTTGCGCGCACACGTACATAGATCAACTGCGCATGCGCCACTTGTGCATGCACACTACCTACAGTGCACTCGTCGATATCGACGCATGCATGCCCACACTCCAACAGTTATATAGCAGAACTTACAACAGTTACATAGCAAAATCCCACTGTGTCGGCACATACCCAGTGGGGAGAAACGCCAGGGGTGATGACATCATCACCTCTGGACACACACACACAACATCCACGTGAATCACCACACACATGTTGCCGCTGGTGAGGCTGGGAGATTACAGGTCTGTACTATAAAAGCCTGACCCAGGACTCCCCCTTGGTCTCTCTGCCTGCCTACCCCTGGACAATGAGCAGTACCCTACACTACACCAGGAACACACTATACTACAGGAAATAGACATTATATAGGAATACACTATACTACAGAAAACCTACACTAAGCTACAGGAAAGGATTCTATACTACTGGAAGGTTCCCTACATTGCAGATAAAGAATTGAATCCAGGAAACAAGGATTTGATAAGGATCATTGATAAAATATATATATGTATATATATATATATATATATATATATATATATATATATATATATATTTATATATATAAAGCTATATGTGTTTGTAATGTGGATTTAACTATTTATATACATATAACTGTGTAGCTACTGTCTGATATCTGTGATAGTTATATCAATATTATACATACTAATTCTTATTAAGGATACATATGTAAAGCAAGGATAATGTAAGGAATGAAGGTGGTGAACATAGGGTTAATGTTATATTTATATACTATGTTATGTTGAACAACGTTCTGATATATGTGTGAACTATGAATGCAGGGTTTTCTATATTAACAGTAAAATATTTTTATTTAAATACATACATATGTTGTGAGTATTGTTTATTTATAACGAATATATACTGTGAAGTACTGCTGAGAAGTCTACACAGGTGGTGACAAGGAAGTGAGAGGTAGATGAGAGTGAGGATGGAGGGAAGGAGGGGAATGAACTGATTACGGTGGCTGGCCCTGGTGAAGTGTAGCAGTGTCCAAGCCTAATTATAGGTTGGGTAAAAGGGAGAAGAAAAAAAGTTCCTGAGTTTTCAGATCCCTGGACTGCAGCTTGGTTCCCACATGCCTGGATCTGGCCCTCCTAAGGCCAGCCCGGGCAGTCTACTAATAACCAGCCTGGTGGGAATATACAAACCTGACAACCTGACACAACACGGCATTGCTAAGTCGCCAAAAAACCTGGGCCGAGCGCCATAATCTACATTACTACAATTATACTTGTTCATAATATGCATATGCAAACACTAATGAAAGATAAACATTGTGTTAATAGCAATAGTATGTTTAAGTCACAGAGCATATCAAGTATATCAAATGTGTTGCTATAAATAATTTGTAAACCGTATTAATATTTTTTTGCTTTTAAATTAATGGCCAGGTTCTTAGTGCAGGTGCACTGCCCATACCTTTCCTACTATATAAGTAAGGAATACATATAACCTGCCTTTCATATTAAGTGTGTGTGTGGCGGAGGTGGGGGGGGGGGGTGGTAGGCACTAACATTAATTTGGTCAAAATTGACCTGGTTTGTATCATCGTGTCAATTATCCTGATGACTTGGGGCAATCAATGTTCTTCATATTTCAATTAGATTTGGAGCTATAATGAACAGTGGTTTATTTCCCTAACAATAACTCTTTGTACAACATCTTATATTCTGTTAATATTTTATAGGAGACAAATATTATTTTCCATTTTTATTGTATTATAGCAACTACATAACTTCATCAACTTGTTTTTCACTATTGTAACTTTTCAGACCCAATAGTGACATCCAGTGGACAGATTGCACATAACTGGGAACTTGGTATAAAGCGTGCTATAATTATTTTTGAAGATATGAGGGGGTATATTTACTAAACTGCGGGTTTTAAAAAGTGAAGACGTTGCCTATAGCGACCAATCAGATTCTAGCTGTCATATTGTAGAATATACTAAATAAATGATAACTAGAATCTGATTGGTTGCTATAGGCAACATCTCCACTTTTTCAAACCTGCAGTTTAGTAATATACCCCGAGGTCTCAAAAACATTACATAAATAAAAATTAACAAAAATAATACTAATCTTAAGTATATTGTTGGCAAAACGATCTTCATATTCTTTGGTCACCTACTTATTTGTAAATATAGCATACAACTAAAAATACATTAATATGTATGTAATTTGAATAACTGATGACACCTTATATTGACAGATAGTTGGCAGTAGATTGTCATTTATATAGCATCTTGCAAAAAAAAATATATAAATGTCAGCTATTGTGTTTCAAACATATGCTCAGACCCCCTTAAAGGCTTTTATGATTGCCCTAAAGGAATGTATATGGGATATTGTAAAGCATAGATGCCTTTCTCAGCCACTAATTGATTTACATGCCATCCGGTGACAAGTTTCCGAAAATGTATATTGGTTTGGAAATAGACATGAAAACTATTGCTGTAAAAAGACGTTAGACACATATGGTAAAACATTTCTGGCATCAATGAGCAAACATAACACTACTTTGATACTTAATTATGTTTATATGATATATTGATGCTTTGCTCTTTCCTCTAGCATGTAGGCAATCCTCTGCAAGTGCAGAAATGAAATAAAGATCAATCTGGTCAATTGCTTCAGCTCGTTGGTGCAGGTTAAACCAGTTCCCATTTTTACAATTAATTTATTTTTTTATTGAAAAGTGCCTTAGTCTATTCCGATAGTCTATAGCTACTGTGTTTGGCAGAATTAAAATGTATTGAAGGAATGAAGTGGAGGCCATTTATCTTTAGGATTGTCTGTGAACCACGGAAACCTCTAGAGTAACTGTGCAGAGCAGAACATGTAAATGCAATTCTATCGAATCAAATAGATTATGTATTTGGGTTGGTGTTTGATAAATCATGTTTGCACTCAACCCATGTGACCTCTGAGAGCCATTTGTGGTTTGCCCTGTCACTCCTGCATTGGTCCAAGGTCACTGGGGAACATGGTTAGATAAATCATTCATAAGACACTGATTTGATAGAAAATCTTTCTTTCAAACTTTAATTAAAATGCTGTTGCATGCTGCCATTTTGCTGCACTGTTCGTTTTAACCCTATTTTTTATTTTAACCTAAATATTGCAAGTTATTTGTATGATTACATTTGTGCACCACTTTACCTAGCTCCTACAAAAGTGTCACTAACATTGGATGAGCTAAACTGTTTGCATTAAAAAAAAATAAAAAAAAAATGTACCTTTAATGACTGCCAGTAAATTTACTGACATTCCCTGCTGAACAGCAAACACATAACATATATACTGTAGAGACATTAGTGAGATTTTGATTTTGGTAAACTATAGTTGACTTTTCATGATTTTGTTGTGCAAATTATTCTTGAGTCTGGGACATGAAAATATGTACATTTCCTACCAAGGGACAGAACAATACATCACCAGTGGCTGAAAGTAAAGTTTGTGTAGGACCTGGCAATGCCGCTCTAGCATGTCTCTTCTGAGCCTGCACAGAATGGTGCAAATACCCAGAGTGCATGTGCACAGAAGAGGCTACCCTCTGGTCTTCTGAGAATAGAGCAGGGGCCTCAGGAGGCAGCGGGGGTCTGGGAGGGGTGAAGTGACCAGGTATTGTCAGGACCTCTGGTCCTCATAGTGGCTGCACCCCCTACAGTTCCACTACTGCACCTTGTAACATAAAAGGGCTTCTGGCTTCAAACAACTTGAATTTGCATCCTATTTAAGGACAAGAAAAATAAATTACTCCCCCTGATGATATGAACAGGCCTGGATTTGTGGGAAGACTACATAGGCCAAGGACTGCAGCGGCAAAGTTGCCAGCCTGCCAGTTGTTTCATTGTTTTAGAATTTAGTGCACATCAAAACATACCACATGGTTGATAACTTTAATTACTGGTTCAATAAATTTATATTGGTATAGAAGTGTTGTATGGGACGTGAAGGAGGGTAGGCCGTGGAGCTTTACACCATTGAGGATGGTGAGTTAGTAAAAGGACAGCACGGCAAATCCTAGGGGGGCAAAAAAATGTAATTTGGCCTGATTATAAATACATGGCTGACAAAACACAGAAGGATCGCTGGAAAGAAAAATATACTTATTCAATAAAGCTTGCATAAGAAAATGTACAGCCTAATAAAGGAAAATTATGTGACGATGGATAACAACTTTAAATGACCAGTCCAATGAAACTATTTTGTTCCTTATATTATTGTTCGGGGGTAAACATAGCTTGGAGCTAAATTTGTCAATATTACCTTAGTTCTGACAAAACAGTCCAAATAAACTTGGGATAAATAAACTTGACCTTGGTTCTCATACTGGAGGCCAATCCATACAATGGTTGTCCTCATTTTTCGCTCAATAAATTATTTTAAAAAAACTGCTTATATGCAAAAATGTCTAGCAGTTTTATGTGTGTTCCCTCAGTACATTATTTTTCTTTGAGTCATTATTATACAAAGAACCACACTGACTGTCTCCCCGTACCTTATCTAATCAGAAAACAATATGCAATGCTGTTTGGTTAAGACACCTTTATTAAAATTGCCATGAAAAAAATTGTTCTGTTTATTATAAAAGAGAGTGTGGCAGATTCTGACCTGTGTGATCAATATCAGCAGAATTGAAAAAATGGAAATGTTTGTTGGCTGTTGTGAGGAAGGGGAGGGGGTATTGTTGTACCTCAATGATTAGCATAATATGGTTATCATTGGAACAAGGGGACTTAAAGTATGCAAATCTATATCCCGTATGAGGAATGGTGAATATTGTTTGCATTAATCAGTATTAAATGTGCGTCTTTGCAAACAAGGAAGAAAATATAGATCAAAATAGAAACTTGACAGTGTTTCACTGAAATCCCCACTGTTTTCTCATCATTTAACACATTTACAGCTCGGCCAGTTTGCACCACAGCAAAGGAGCGACATTGTTTTTTCATGAATTTCAAATGCTTCAAGATCACAGATTCTAATAGCAATTTTCCTATCTTTTTTAACTTTTCATTGTTACAATGTTGAAAGTTTTCTGCTGTGATTGCATATTCTGATTTGAGTTATTTAATGTCTGAAGGTTGCAAAAGGGGCAAGTTTATTGGACCTGGGAATGCAGTTTAAATTATAAAAATAACTTTTAATATGTGAGGTTTAGTTATAATGTTGTGCATATACTAATGTGCATAGCATGGCTTTTACTATTGTTTGTTTAATATTATTTGCTATTTGCATACATTTTGCAGTGGAAGAAATGTTGAAACAAACAAGTATTGCCTTGTATCCTCAAGGTCACCTTAAAATATCTCATTTACAACCTGATGTTGAATAGTTAAGTTGTTGTGTTATTACATACTGTTAAATGAGGGGAAAGGACTTTTTTATTGGAAAGTATAATTATGTAAAATTATAATGTTATCATATTAATACAGTGCTCAGAATATTTGGCCTGGTAAGCTAGAGGCCCCTGTCTTGAAGAGCTCACAATCCATGTCGATTGGGAGTCCGCATAAAATAACAGTTGGCTGATTAAGGTTATGTCATATGGTGCAAGACTGTCAGTAAAATAATACAATGACTTTAACTGTATATAGATGATTAAACGGCTTCAAAATAAGTTCTGTGTATTAAAAAGTTAGGTTAATTGAAGCTGTCCTGTATTTTAGCAATACTCTTAAAGTCAGCTTCTAATGCTACTCTACTCAATTTATTAGCAGATCTACTTATTGTTTAGTAACGTTATCATTTGTACAGGTGTTATTACCATTTAACTTGCAATATTTTCCTCTTTGGCAATATTCACACATTCATATACACTTTAGTACATTACATACTTAAAATGTATCACAAAACATATTGAATAAGGGATCAAAAGCCTTTTTTTTTTGGATAGGTGGCCCTTAGATGCAATGAACTTTTTGACATGTAACAATCCACACCAGTCCTGCATTGTGAGCAGAAACCCATATGCATTGGCAGCATTTTTCTTCATAGGGATCAGTAAACCTTAGTGTACTAGTGCCTTCCCCACATCTCTACTGCTGGGAAAAATATAACGTAGTAATGGTGGTAAAGCCGTCCATGTTTACTAAACATTTGTGTAAAATGGAAGTAGAGGATATTCGAAGTTAAAAGTAACAATTGTTCTCAATAACAGATTAAATATGGCTCTGCATTGGCTCTGGGTATAGAGAGTTGCATAGAGTGTCCCAGAATAACCAAAAACGCCATATATCTGGATGGGACTGATTGGATTTGTGGCCACAATGGAAAACTCATTTGATCTAAACTCACAATCTGCATTGTGCATGGTCATTGGATGGCTAAACTAAAAGGCTTCCATGTCATCCAGTTGTTTGGTCTGATTGGATTATTGAGCTTGTTTCCATAATGTGGATCAATTTTGCTGCCAGATGCCTTTATTTATGATAAAAGCAGTTGAAATGTCCTGATAAAGTTAGTTGAGTTTTGCATGTAGCTCAGAAGTGCTATTTTGATGTAATGCAGGCTTTGATTTAGAGCTTATAGTCATAAGTTATTCTTGGAGGAGTGCGGAGTTGCTTATTGATTATGTGCACCAAATCTTAAAACAGCAAGGATGAGTGATTTGCTGAAAATTATGGTTTCAAAACCACTGTTGGCATCTTGACACCTTGGATGCATATTTAGCTGGACTCAAGCACCAACAATTAGATAATAAGCACAAAAAATCATGCAAAATATGGCATAAAAAAATCTGTGCGCAATTTAAAATAACGGGAAACATTTATTTTTATAGAAAGAAACTAATGCTAGATGCTCATAGCCCCAACTAGTTACCAAGGGCATAGGGGACATGGGCGATTTGCAGACATGGTTAATGTATATTATTGTCATGTCTGGGCAGGTTGAGGCACAACTAAATCAAGAACAATGGGAAGATGTCATAGTTTTCACTAAAAGAAAGTAGCAAGATACTGTTAAACCCTAGTTTTCAGGGCATACATCCAAATACATCCACCAGTTTGAAATAGATAATGATTTAATGAAGAAATACTTTAGTGTGATTAAACGTAGCAAAAGATAACATATGATCAACAATACAAAAACAAATCTAGGAAACAAGAATTGGAATATGGGCAATGGGAACTGTTACTGTAAAGCTACTATATAGAATGATGAGGCAGTCCAGGATACATTGGTATGCAGTCACACATCACAGGTTTAAGACAATGGTAAGTCAAAGCGAACACCGATAAACCATGAGAAGCAAAGAAGATGATCCAGACTCGGATGGCCCTAAGATTTAAACAAGGCAGATTTTGGTTCAGGTTAAAAAACTTCAATTTTGATTTAGGCAAACATAGGACCTAGGTAGTGTTCAGGAACACACACTCTCATCTGGCATCAGCTCCGTGTTGGAGAAACAGAACAAGTTTTGCCAAAACCAAGATCTCCTGCTCCTAACTAGTGGGAGTAGAACAGGATGTAGACTGTTGAGGTTTGCTAATTTAATATGTTTGAAACAATGTCATCACAATAAACTAACAAAACCACTGTCAGGCTCCATCATGGGTTTTCTAAAGCTGCCTAAACAAAGATAGATTTTGTCATTGGTGCCAATCACCATAATTAAGTCACACTTGGTTCGACCAGCTGGAATACTAGAATCCCATGGGATCAATGCTTTGGGTCAATGATCATGTTTACACTAACATGCTAACTATTTCTAAATCAGTAAACCATATTTTTAATACTGACCATATTAGACTATATTGTTAATGATAAAAACAATTGCAGTGTTTTATAGTAAAAAATGACTACTAAATAATAGCAAACTAAATCTGCTTGTGGCTAGACAGCTTTACATCCAAGCTTACAAACTATTTCTACATGATATAACCCTTAAGCAAAGCAGAAATAGAGCTGTGCATGAATTTACCATTATTTCCACTCTTGCCACACTCTCTGTAAAATGAATAAGGGAGTTGCTACTTGTTTACTGTTCTCACTGGGAGCACTTCCTCTCCCTGCACCTCATTTAAATGTGCAATTAATTGCTCAGCATCTCACTGGTAGCTACACAGTAGAAGCCACAGCTTGTTATAAAAGACATTATCTCTTAATAGAAGCAAATATTCTAGTTGCAATAAAATTGTGATTTTGACAAATAGAATGCAATCTTATCAGTCACTAGCTCTGTGCAGTATAAATATTATTATATCCTATTTTCTCTTACAAAAGCAATAGTTATATTGGGAATATCTGTTTACCTGTCTTTTAAGTCTCTCCACATGTGACACTGCATGATCAGACACTCTTTGGAAGAGCAAGTCTATTGTGAAAACATTAATGTGTCCATCACATGAATAAAAATGAGGTCACTCAAGGCTATTTGCTTTTAATTTTTTGTATACAATAAGTTATTTAAAAAATAAGTATTCATTGTTGCAGTAGTATACATCTCAGTATATCTCTATACATACATTTGTCTTATCAAATTACCCTAGTGTTCCGCAAACTACCCCTTGAAATACCTGGAAGCTGAGTTGTTGAAGGAATAAAGGCAATTGAATGAATCTATTGTAAAATAATCTGTTCGCTAGAAAGTGGTTGATAGAGTCACATGTGTTCCGGAGATACAATGAACAATAGTACAACGCCAGGACAAGTTACCAAATTCTAAGCTAGTGAACTAGGTAGTACACAAATAATGTTTAGTAATAATACATACCGTATATACTCGAGTATAAGCCGTCCCGAATATAAGCCGAGGCACCTAATTTTACCACACAAAACTCTGAAAAATTATTGACTCGAGTATAAGCCTAGGGGTGGGAAATGCAGCAGCATGTTGAGTTTTGTGTCTTCGCTGCCCCCCTACACACACACACTTTTGTCAGTTCTAATGCTAGTCTCCCTCCATTTCTGCGCTGACTCATATATTCTTATATGGTAGCATGGAGAGAGAGAGAGAGAGAGAGAGAGAGAGACTGGATTGCGGGGCACTATTAAGGAATAAATAAAACAGAAACCACAATACGCACACACTATTTCTAACAGCATGAACGTACATTGTTCACCGTTTGATTACCTGTCCCAATAGAATGTAAACTATACATAGTTACCTTGGAAAGAAAGTGTATCATATTCCTTGCATTATCGGTGACTTTCCCCATTTATCTAACGGCATTTGGAACGCAAGTTTACGTTCCAAATGCCAAACTTCCTGTCAGTGGAACCGAGGAGGAATTTTTTCAGCATAAAAAATGTGCTGAAAATGTAGGCTTATACTCGTGTATATACGGTGCTTTAATAATGTATGGCATATACCCAAAGTATAGATTTCTTCTCTTCTGGGTGGGTAAGCACTGAGCCAACATGCCTGAAACCACTGCTGTATTAACTGCTTTATGTTAACAGGTTGGAATAACACTGTACAAGGATATTTACAAATAAGACCCTTTGAGTTTCTAACAGACATTAACAACAAAAATGTCAACTAAAGTAGATTGTTCTTTTAAGGCTATGTACACATGAGCAGTGTGTTACATTGCACCTGCATTTTGTTCACTACATGATGAACAGAGCATGAAAGTGATCATGATGAATAATATGCCCACCAATAGTACACGCTGCATCCATGATCTGTTATCCATTTACTGCTTTATAGACAAAGCAGGAGAGAGCATTATAAGAAAAGTGCAATTAGCATTCAAGCTCATTCTTGTTTTCTTTATAAAGTCTATATGTGTGCAAATAGTGTTAAAAACTCAACTTCAGCTATAGTGCAAGTGGGTGTTTCCCGGTATCTAGTCATTCCAAGTCAAGTGCAGAAAACAAAGAAAGGACATGCCATATTGAGCTGAAGGCCAATGGAATGCTAATCTATAATACTAAATCTTATTTACCTCAGGAAACATCATAAGGAAAGGATAACTGGGACAGGTACTGGAGAGAGATGACAGTCTTACTGCAAAGACCTTCATCATCATCAGCAGCAGATATTTATATAGCGCCACTAATTTTGCAGCGCTGTATAGAGAACTCACATCAGCCCCTGCACCATTGGAGCTTACAGTCTAAACTCATACATACACACACAGAGAGATACCAGTGTCAATTTGATAGCAGCCAATTAAACTACTAGTATGTTTTCGAGTGTGGGAGGGAACTGGAGCACCGCTAACAAACCCATGCAAACACGGGGAGATTATACAAACTCCACATAGGTAAGGCCATGGTCAGGAATCGAACTCATGACCCCAGTGCTGTGAGGCAGAAGTGCTAACCACTAAGCCACCATGCTGCCATGACCTTAGAGAGAGTCAAAAGAAGCAAATCCCCTGTTAGCTTTACGGGAATCTTTTAGAGTTGAATGTAAGTTGATTTGCATTTCTTGTGTAACTCACATTTACTACTAATGCTTTGAAGCTGCATCTCTATGCTGCAGATGGGCGTAAGTATACACATTTGCAAGCTTGAGGTAGGCCTGCCGTCAAAATATTGTTGTGTTTTGAGTTGGATGTATACTTAGGTACGTGCAACTCAATTTTGCAACCTTATCTTTATGTGCACATTTGAGACAAATTCTAAATGAGGCGCTAGGAAAGTATAAAAGTAGATAGACTATGTGCATGTGTGTAGAAATGAAGAGAAACCTATCATTTTACAGTGACAGTAAAATCATCTGCTATAAGAAGGGACTGAAGTCGCTTTGATCCTGACAGATCTCATTATGGACCCACGCTCTCTGGAAATTGAGTACAATGGGGAGAACAAGATGATATCCATGAATCACCTGGTGATGAATCTCTGGATGTATACACCAATAGTTTGGAGGAAGAAAACAGTAACAGATAACACTCCCCTAATGTAAGTTAATTGTATACAAATGTACAATGATCTAGACCATATTGTCCTAAGGGGATAATGTAAAAAAACATTACTTTTTAACTTAATTGTTGAAGAATAATGTTTAGTACACTAGGAAAGTGTGATCATCCTAACCTATTTTGAAATAAAATAAAAGGATGGTGAGACTTAGTGCTATGCACTGGACAGGAACAAGGATTTAAACTGCATAGGATGAGAGGTGTCTACTCATCTGCTGATTAGACAGAAAAAACTGCAATCCAACTAATGTAGATCCTGCATTCAGTATACATCTTCCATTGTGGTAACTTTAATGTATAGGATGGGAGAAAAATTCCCAGTGCTGAAAAAGTTTAGCTTCTCCTCCTTCCTTTATAGCAATTGCCTTGCTAGAGCTGGGGACTCCTACTGATGTCCTGTACAGGGGTGCTTTTAGAGAAAAAGTGTTTATTCCAAGGTGGACAATCACTTTTAAGACAAGGTCACAATGTCATTTTAGAATGCCATGATTGACTGACCAGAAAACCATGACAAACACTCAGCCAGTATAAAATTAAAGCAAATAGGGAACACAGTTACCCTGTCATATCAGAGAAATTGCACTGTCAAGTATTGCAATGTGTGTTATGTTACTCTAAGTATAATGAAATATATTGTACTATAGTTACTTTATTTGTATGTGAAAAGTCTTGTAGAATGACCTATAATGGCAGAATTCAAGTACACATACGATGTCTTTGTTACACATCATATTTAATGAAAGGCTAGTAAAAGATACATATTCATTGAGAGTAAGGTTTAGTTATAGCAAGTAATGATAAGCCTGTTTACCTTGTCAAGCTGTAATCAAACACTGAGGACCCTCTGCACTTACTCTCACTAACCCAGACACAAGTCTTGCTCCATTAGTTTGCTCATGCGCTCCATGGCAACTGATGGATGAACTTATTATATGAAACCAAATTTGTAAAGTGTTTCCATGTAGAGGCCTGTAAGACTCAACAAAAGAAATAGGACCGGCCGTGTCCCTCCACAGTGACATGCTCCTGACTTTGCATATAGTAGTCAAGTGTGTTAGGAACCCCAACAGCCAGCAACACAAAACCCGGAGTCTACTCAGAAGTCTGGTTTTCGCTGCAGCCCCTAGTGGTGGGGACAGACTTGGCCGCAGACAGCTGATGGTCGTGAATTGTGCGCTGACTGGGGAGAACCCAGCAATAGAGGATAGGAGCAATAGCAGAGTGAGGTCCAGGCAAGGTCGAGGCCGGCAGCAGACAGAATATCCAGTACACAAACCAGGGTCAGAGATCACAGGCAAATCAGCAGCGTAGTAGTCCAGGCAAAAAGGTCAATGGGCACAGGCAATCAAACGAAGTCAGGAATCAGGCAAAAGGTCGGCAACAAGTAATCAATCCAATGGTAACAGCTACCAGGAACAAGCAGGCTAGTCAGCAGCAAAGCAGGAACTATAACCGGCAGGGGAGGATTGCCCCTCCCTGCCTTAAATACTAGCACTGGCCAATAGAAATGTCTGAGGCACAGGAAGGTAACATGGGACAGCTGATTATTCTCTAATTTGCGCACGCGCCCGGCTGCACTGGATGCCGGGACGCGGCGCTACACATCAGGAGCGTCCAACGGTCGGGGTAAGGCGGAAGTGATGATCGGGACGCCAGGAAGCAGAGGGGAGTGAGTCGCGGCGGTGCCCAGAGCCGCCGCGGCTCGTAACAGTACCCCCCCCTTGAGGAGGGGTCAAGGAACCCCGACAACCTGGTTTTCCGGGAAATCTCCTAAAGAACTCAGTGAGTAACCTATCTGAGTGTAGGTTTCTTTGTTGTACCCACGACCGTTCTTTGGGGCCGTACCCCTTCCAGTGGACTAAGTAGTGAACCTGACCCTGGACTTTCTTTGAATCCAGGATTTCCTCCACAATAAATTCTTGATGTCCATCAACCGAAACTGGTTGAGGTTTGACTTTTTTGAAAGATCGATCAGGTTTCAACAAAGAACAGTGAAATGTACTGGGAATTTTTAAGGATTCCGAAAGCTTCAGTTTGAAGGCCCCTGGATTGACTTGCTTAAGGATGGTAAATGGACCAATAAATTTAGGTCCTAATTTCCTACACGGTTGACGGAGTCTAATATTCCGAGTGGAGAGCCACACAGAGTCTCCAACCTTTAATGAACAAGTGGAACGATGTAAATCAGCAAAAACTTTGGACCTAAAGGAAGCTCAAAGTAAAGACTGGTGCACAGACTTCCATATGTTCTTGAGGCGGATGGCCATGGCTCTGGTTTCAGGTGGTCTATCAGTGGCTAGATAGGATAAGGAGTTGACTCTGGTATGGTACCCCAGGTTGCAATAAAAAGGAGAGTACTGGGAAGATGTGTGGCATGCGTTGTTGTACGCAAATTCGGCCCAGGGAAGGAGGTCAGCCCAATTGTCATGGTGTTTGGAGATATACAGCCGAAGGTATTGCTCCAAAGATTGATTCACCCTTTCGGTCTGTCCGCTGGTGGTAGGCAGATGATAAACTGAGGCTGATGCCTAGGAGCGAGCAAAAGGCCTTCCAGAAGACCGCGATGAATTGTGAGCCCCGGTCCGACACAATATCTTCCGGTAGTCCATGGTAACGGAATATATATTTGACAAACAAGGTGGCCAAAGAACAGGCAGAAGGTAACTTGGTTAAAGGAATAAAATGGGCCATTTTGCTGAACCGGTCCACGGTTACCCAGATGGTGTTACACCCAGAGGATAGAGGTAAGTCAGCGATGAAGTCCATGGACACATGGGTCCAAGGTCTGACCGGAACAGGTAACGGCAGTAATGACCCAGAAGGGGAACTCCGGGAAACTTTGTTCTTGGAGCACAGGTCACAGAATAAAATATACTCTTTTACATCCTTAGATAATGATGGCCACCAGACAGAATGAGATACAATTTCAATGGTTTTGGCAATACCAGGATGTCCAGAAGCCTTGTTGTCATGACACTGGGAGAGTACCGACTTTCTGAGGTGTACAGGCACGAAAAGTTTGCCCACTGGTGTTTCAGAGATGCTTGAGGTTGATATTGCTGAAGGGTTTTACCCAGTTCCTGCGTGAAGGCAATCAAAATAGAACAAGCAGGAATAATGGAACAGGGCTCATAAACTGGATTTTGAGAAGAGATAAAGTTACGGGAAAGGGCATCCGCTCTTAGGTTCTTTGAACCATGCCGAAAAGTAATAATAAACTGGAAACGGGAGAAGAAGAGGGACCACCGCGCTTACCTGAAGTTCAATCTTTTAGCGGACTCAATGTAGGATAGGTTTTTGGGATCCGTATAGATTGTGATAGTATGTTTTGCTCCTTCAAGCTAGTGGCGCCATTCTTCCAATGCCCATTTGACGGCCAGTTACTCACGATTTCCCACATCGTAATGTTCTTCAGCGGAAGAGAATTTTCGAGACAGATAAGCACAGGGATGAAGGCGGTGGTCCTTAGGATCTTTCTGAGACATTACGGCTCCAACTCCAACATCCGAAGCATCAACTTCAACAATGAAAGGGAGGTCTGGATTAGGATGTCTCAGAACTGGGGCAGACATGAAAGCACGTTTCAAGGCTTCGAAGGCGGAAACTGCAATAGGCGACCAGACCTTAGGATCAGCACCTTTGCGGGTGAGAGCTGGGATGGGGGCGATGAGAATGGAAAAAGAGCTAATAAACTTCCTATAATAATTGGCAAATCCCAAGAACCTTTGGATGGCCTTCAAATTAGAGGGTTTTACCCAATCAAGAATAGCCTGTACCTTTGTGGGATCCATTGCAAAGCCTTCATGAGAAATGACATACCCCAGAAAAGTGACCCTGGAGACTTCGAAGTCACACTTTTCTAGTTTAGCATACAGATGATGATGACGGAGCTTCAAAAGTACTTGTCGAACATGTTTCCGGTGTTGCTCTAATGAACGGGAGTAAATCAGGATGTCATCCAAATAGACCACTACGAAGGAAACCAGGAATTCACGAAGGACATCGTTGATCAAGTCTTGGAAAACAGCTGGAGCATTGCTGAGGCCGAAGGGCATAACGAGGTATTCATAATGGCCTGTTTGAGTATTAAAGGCGGTCTTCCACTCGTTGCCACTTCGGATACGTATCAGATTGTAGGCCCCTCGTAGGTCAATTTTGGAGTAAATTTTGGCTCTCTTTAGTTGATCGAAGATGGCTGAAATAAGTGGCAAAGGATAAGTATTTTTAATGGTTATTTTATTTAACCCTCTGTAATCAATACAAGGCCTAAGCCCAGCATTTTTTTTAGCCACAAAGAAGAAGCCTCCTCCAGCGGGAGACTTGGAAGGCCGTATGAAGCCTTTTTGCAGGTTCTCCTCTACATATGATTCCATGGTTTGGGTCTCTGGAATAGATAAGGCATATAATCTTCCCTTGGGCAACCTAGAACCAGGGACAAGGTCAATAGCACAATCGTACTCCCGGTGTGGAGGAAGAACATCTGCTTCTTTTTTAGAGAAAACATCAGAAAATTCATGGTAAGGAAAAGGAAACCGTTCAGGACAGATCTGAGTAATTCTGAGTGGTAAAGACAAGCATGAGGAAGAACATCGAGGACCCCACTTGATGATTTCACCCTTGGTCCAGTCGATACAAGGATTGTGAAGAACAAGCCAGGGGTGGCCCAGAATTAAAGGGACCGAAGGACAATTAATTAGATACAGAGAGATGGTCTCGGAGTGAAGGGCACCCAACTTTAACCTGTATAGAAGGTGAACGATGATGTATTTCACCCTTATCTAGACGATTTTCATCCAATCCAAAAACAGTGATGATGGATTCCAAAGGAACGGCTGCGAAACCCAAAGACCGGGCAAGGGCCAAGTCCAAAATGTTTCCGGCAGCGCCACTATCCAGACAGGCTGGGACAGAAATATCTCGTCCATTAAAGGTGAGCTTAGCAGGTACAAGCAAAGAATTTTTTGAAGAGATGACTTGTAGGCCTAAGTGGACACTCTAAATGTTCACTTGGCCCCGTCTTTTCCCGGTTTTTAATGGGGCAGGAATGGAGCAGATGGCCCTTCTCTCCACAGTACAGGCAGAGACCCAAAGTACGCCTCCGGGTTCGTTCCTCAGATGATAGTCAATATGCTCCCAGTTGCATAGGTTCGACTTGGTCAATAGCAGCAGTTTGCGGAAGCATAGTAAAAAAGGTGGAAGAACTTTCCTTTTCAGCCTTCCTTTCTCTGTATCTCCTGTCGATTTGGATAGCTAGCTACATAAGTTCTTCGAGGGATCCCGCAGTAGGGTACTGGACCAAGGAGTCCTTTATTTGCTCAGAGAGGCCCAGACGGAATTGACAACGAAGAGCTGGGTCATTCCATGCACAGACTGAAGACCAACGCCTGAAATTGGAACAATATTCCTCCGCGGAACGTTGCCCTTGTGCTAAAGATCGAAGCTGTGCTTCGGCAGAAGCCATTCGGTCCGGGTCATCGTAAATCAACCCAAGTGCTTCAAAGAATGCGTCCACAGACTGTAACTGAGGGCTGTTGGGATCTAGGCTGAATGCCCAAGATTGCGGATCCCCTTGTAGGAGAGAGATAATTATCCCCACCCTCTGCTGTGGAGATCCAGACGCGAGTGGTCTCAATTTGAAATAGAGCTTGCAGCTGTCACGGAAGTTACGGAAGAGCCTGCGATCTCCCAATAAGCGATCAGGTAAATGCATCTTGGGTTTCACCACGGAGGACTGAGCTTCTTGTGAGGCTCTAGACGCTTGTTCTTGGGCAGCCTGCAGCTGGGACAGCTCCTGGACCATCTGGGACAAGGTCTGGATTTGTCCTACCAGCACTTGTGCCGGACTTGGTTCCATAGGACCGAATGATACAATTCACTCACTCCAGTATAAAAAAATTTTGGCCGGTTATAATGTTAGGAAGTCAGGAATCAGGCAAAAGGTCAGGAATCAGGCAAAAGGTCGGCAACAAGTAATCAATCCAATGGTAACAGCAACCAGGAACAAGCAGGCTAGTCAGCAGCAAAGCAGGAACTATAACCGGCAGGGGAGGATTGCCCCTCCCTGCCTTAAATACTAGCACTGGCCAACAGAAATGTCTGAGGCACAGGAAGGTAACATGGGCCAGCTGATTATTCTCTAATTTGCGTACGCGCCCGACTGACCTGGATGCCGGGACTCGGCGCTACACATCAGGAGCGTCCCGACCGCAACGGTCGGGGTAAGGCGGAAGTGACGTCCCGGTCGTCATGACGACGGCCCGGACGCCAGGAAGCAGAGAGGAGCGAGGAGGAGCAGTGGCTCGTAACAAAGTGCCAAGGACATAACCCTTGGTTCAACGCATCTCATTGAAAAAAGACTACATCTCTTCATCCAGAAAGTGTAAAGTATCATTGTCCTACCTGCCAGTTTGAGTCCTTGGAGTTTGACTTCTGCTAATGTAGCTATCTTTTTGTATTGCACTGGTAAAGATTATCTTTGCATCGTGCAGTAGGCTGCACTAGACAGAGTGGGATAAAATAACCCTGCACCCAAAACAGATGTAATTTTATGAATCAGGAAGATAACTACCAGGTATCTTATTTGCTTTGTTTTGGTAATCTCATCGGGTATTAACTCTAAGTAGCTTTACAGTTACTTTTATTATTATTATTTTTTGTTTATAAGGCATCACCAAAGGTCCACAGTGCTGACATACTCTATACATGACATATACAGAAAGCTGTGATCAATTTAGACATTACATGATACATGAAGAGCAAAATACAATGATCAGACATAGTAAACAAATATACAGATAAAACATTAATGCAAATTATTAAAGGGACAGTGAATAGGAATGATGGTACTGACCAGCATGAAGTAGGCCTCTGCTTAAGAAAACAGGACTAGGGAAGCAGGCCAAGAGGTACAAAGGGTGATGGAATAGTAGAAAAAGAACACAAGAAAAGAGGATCATGAGAGCTTACATTCAAAAGGAAAGGGGGATATACATATAGGGGCATATTCAATTAGCTGCTGAGTGCCTTTGTGTCCGTTCAGGGGTGCAAGGACTAACCCACAATTGTGTAATTGAATATGCCCCATAGCGTTTTATCGATTGGGGGAGTGGTGGTAAAAGCTGAGACAAGAGAGTTAGGAGGAAGACTGATAGGCTTGACTAAAGAAATGAGTCTTAAGGGTATACTTGAGTCCTTTGAGAGTACAGGCTAAGCTGATAGAAGATATACAGGAAAGAAAACAGGTAGCGCTCTACTCTATATGGGGACAAGAGCAGCTTCACTATAGGGAATATCCCTTTCCTAGTGGACAACAAAATAGTATAATGATAGCGCTCAATTGTCCTCTAAAAGTGAATGGGTGATAACAGTGACGGAACTAAAAATGATATTACAACAAAATCGAGTTAATATTGATATGTTAGTCTGAGTGAAAAACAGATAAGCTAAAAAACAACAAGTACATGCTTTTCAATACAATAAAATCCATAGATAGAATATATGCAATATATCAATCATCCATGGAATTGCCTGCAACCAGGGGTTCTATAATAGGTAGGCATGCTTGATAGACATAGACCTATTTCACTTATTGTAGATATGTCATCTGACTCCATTATATTGGTAAGCCATAGTGCAGTAATGATACCCTGTCCCAGTTCCAATTTACGTGCAAGTTTGGAATATAGAATGCAAAGGCCGACATTTTATTCCACCTATGTTCGGTTTGTTTTTTTCTTTATCTATACTAGACTAGATTCACAGACCTTATGGGGTTTGTCCTTATCCACGGATCCCCTGTAATAGTAACGCCTTTCCTCCCCTTTTATAATACACATTTTAATTATTTCTGTTCAACTATATGTATCAAGAGTATAAACTCATATATAGATCTATGTCTATATTGAGATAGGGTCCGCTTTACTTCTATACATGACAGTTAAGCTGTATTACAGGCTATGGACTGTTACGGGGAGTGTTCACATTTAATATTTAATACTGAACACCTGTAGACGGACCTCGATTAGCTTAAAGTTCACAAATGTCTAATGAAATTCATCCATAAAAGAACATAGAAGCTGAATCTATGTTGCGGGAAGTGTTCACATTTAACATCGAACACCTGCAGACGGACCTTCGATCAGCTTAAATAGAAAGGAAGAACTTACCTCAAACAAGCCTTGAGAAAGATTCAGTTTGAATCGAAACGCGTTGGTAAGAGGTTTAGGAGCGGGTGTCCCTCACCATATACCTTTATTCCTAAGAGTTGCAGGCGATTCCATGGATGATTGATATATTGCATATATTCTATCTTATGCGGGTAAGGGTACATCGAATGAGGAGACTCGATTGGATTTTATTGTATTGAAAAGCATTTACGTGTTTGCATATTGAATAAACTGTTTTATTTTAAAGTTAATGCACGATTAGCATTTTCTTATATTTTCCGCGCCCATTCACACACCTGACGGATTTCCACTACGAGATACCGGTGATATTCCAGCATATGATCATTAGAGGATCATACGGAAGATATCTGCATAAGAGAAACTAGTGCAAAGTCCACAGGGTTGTAGATCGGCGAGGAGTCAGAGGGAGTGACCGTCCGCCGTGTGTCTTTCCTGCCTGATGATTGGAGTGATCGGAGCTACAGGAGTAAAAGACACAGCGAGCATCCCACACTGAGTTGATGATCAAACCCACAGAACGATCACCGGGAAGTGCTACATGCTGTTGTACTACCTGCGTCTGTTAAGTGCATTTCCCTAAGGGGTTTCTCGTGTGAATTCGGATGAAACTAGATGAACACAGCATATAAAGTCTACCTATGTGGAGATACTACATTTAGAAGTTTTTTATAATACTGGACTATGTGAAAGCTTATATATTATATATTTTATGTACATCCAATACGAAAGGACTGACTATATGTTTGATTGGTACTAGGCGCCATATGTGGCGGGCTTGTGGTTGTTGTATATATTGTATTTGTATACTCCTTCGTGGATAGGAGTATCCGTACACAGGCAGCCCTGTATCAAAGTCTGCGCTACATTTCTACTTTTTTTTATTGTTGAATAAAAAACAACAAGGCTTTTAATTTGCATAAAAAAAGATGATAAAACTTGACAATCGTTGTTACATCCAAATATAATGGCTACAACTGTAACACACATAAAAACAAACACATAAACCTTGATATAACTAAGCTGATAGAGCATGGGATATCGTTCTACAGCTGGAGAACAGCCCTATGTTTAATTGTGTTTGCATATCTATGGATAGGTTGCTCATATACTAGTCAGGAGATTGTTATTTGGCATACATGTTTCCTGCCATCAAACCTTGCTCTCTGTGAGGATTAGAAAAGAAAACACCTCCTGAGAACAAGGCCTGTCTGCAGAGCTGGATTAATCTTATGGGGGGCCCGGGGCACTTAAGACAGGAGGGCTCCCTATTGTGTAATATGGTCTTCATTTTAGACAAATAAACAGGCAATGCTGTGTGCACTACTGTTAGTTGCATGCAGCTCTGCATCACAGCATAACAGTGTGAAGTAGGACATACCTCCCAACTGTCCTTGCAGTCAGACCAAATCCTGACTAAGTGAGACAGTCACCCATATTCTGGACTGTCCCACCATATTGAGGACAGTTGGAAGATGGTCCTGCTCTCTTCTACCTGCTCTTGTCACTTTTCCCCACCTGTGGCTGCTGGTGTCTTAAGCTCAGTTGTTGCTTGTGTAGATTCTGGGATGTCGGGGCCCTGTTTTGAAGAAAAAAACAGGTACATAAAGTCTAGGAGTCGCCAAACAGCAGAGCCGTAACTAGGGTGGTACGGGCGGTGCCGTCGCCCAGGGCGCAAGCCCAAAGGGGCGCAGCAGCCGCCCGCTACCAAGCTCTATATGTACAGTCTTTGACTTCCGCAGTGGAACGCATGTGCGTTCCACAGACAGGAAGTTCGGCATTTGGAACGCAAATACCGAACTTCCTGTCTGTGGAACGCACATGCGTTCCACTGCGGAAGTCACAGGCACATTCTGTATTGACTGAAAGGCTCCGCTGCGTCGTGTGTGCACTCTCCTCTCCTCTGACATTCCCAGGAGTGAGGTTTACTATATGTTATTGTCACCTTTCAGTATTTGTAGAACTAAATGTAATTATATGATTAGTGGTTGGATAACGTTCTGTGTTTTGTATGTCTGTCAGTTTGGACGTCAGGCAGGTGAATAATGTGTAGCTGTAGTTATACAAATGGCTGCTGTTCTGGTGATCACAGACTACATGGACAATGAATTACTGCAAATCAGGTCTCACTTTATCATAACTATTGACATGTTTGTAAGTGGTGAGTTTGTTTCACTATTGTGGTCTCTGTAATCTGCCAATAATTGTATTCTCTTTACCTTCTATATTTTCATTCACATTTCCCTATTTCTCTTTCAGCTTTTGTTTACAACTGTGTAGTATCTCTATTCTCTCTCTCTCTCGCTGCCTCTGTCTCTCTCTCGCTGCCTCTGTCTCTCTCTCGCTGCCTCTGTCTCTCTCTCGCTGCCTCTGTCTCTCTCTCGCTGCCTCTGTCTCTCTCTCGCTGCCTCTGTCTCTCTCTCGCTGCCTCTGTGTAACGCCCCCTGCGGGGAAAGACAGGAACAGACGCAACAGAAAATAACTCACCTTGTAAACGATGGTCACCTCCAGTCCGCTTCTGATTTCCCAGCTGCGATCCGATCCCAGCAGATCCGCAGCCACCTCCGATCACGTCCCTCTAAGATAGAGGCAGAGATTACGGCCGTGCCTACCAGGTAAGGGCTGTCCGAGACTACGGCAAAGGGCAAGGACACGGTCAGTCCAAGCTCCTTGCCGCCTCCTCACTTTGTTCTTGCCAAGACGCGGGGGACTACAGGCACTGAAGGCCAAGACTAATCCGAGGACTAATCCCGCCTCAAGTGCCTCACACACCTGCCGGTGAGGGCCTAACCGAAAGGAGGAATCGAGCGTGATACTCACCGGGACACTCCCACTTCCGATCCGGTTCTCCTGCACCTTCCCGACTCCTGCGGATGACAAGACACACAGCCTCCCTCTACGCTCTCCGTGAACTAAGATGGCACCCACAAACTGGACTAACTACAACGGCGACCCGACCCTAACAACGTTCTAATGGTCGGCAACGCAACTACGTCAAACACTAGGACTAACTAAATGTGGTGCACTAACGGAACTACTAGTTACACGCTACGGGGAACACCAGCCGGTGTTCACAGCCTAAACCGGAGGGCGGTTCCTAACCCCCTCACCCAGGTCGTACCAAGAAGCTGCCTTCTTGCTATGGAGTCACACACAGGCCCTAAGTACGGGTTCTTTAAGCCCGGCTGAGGCTCAGTAAAACAGCACACTAACCCGCGGGCCGACTGCCGCACGGAACAGCCGATCGAACTGAACCGCCCGACTGCCTGTACTCGGGTATCTCACACGTGTCCCCACGTCCGGAACCACAGGTCCACCTGCACGGAACCGGCCTTGAGGACCCTTGATCAGAACCACGGCCGCCCCTGGAACTGCCTCAAGGTGTGCTGTACTGCCACCAACTACTCAGCCACCCCCTCTGGGTACCAGTGTGACCCCGGGGACCTAAGGGACAGGGAAACTACATGTGTTCTCCCCTGACTATGTGTATGCTGGTACTTACACTTGTCCCCCACAGCACGGGTTAACACAGGAAAACCACAGGAAACAAGAGCCTACCTTTAATGGGGGCCTGACGTCTTGCCCCTGGACACAGTTAGAAAGCACACCAAAATACTGTAATGTAAACTACACTCGCCACACAGACAGAATAAATACAGTCTACAGTACTTTGCCGCTACTTACCCGAACACACCGCTGCTAGCCAATCAGCAGGTTGCTACAGCACCACGGGAGCCTACGCTCGACCGTACCTCCTAACCACGTGTGCTCACCTCACACAGGACCGCGCCTACTCTCACGAGGCTCCCACGCCTCTACCTCACACCACCAGGGCCTTATGCCCTACACACCATGGGTCTCTGCCCAGCTACACACAGAGCCTTCTGCTCTGACTAATGGGCCTCAGCCCCCTCTCTACCTCAGGGCTCTGAGCCCACTCACTATGGCCTTGTGCCCCACTACCTAGGGGTCCTAGCCCCTGCCTGAGGCCTGTGGCCTTCCTAACTAACTGAGGGCCTTGTGCCCTTGATAGCAGATGGGCTACCAGCCCCTACCCAGGCCCTCTGGCCTTCCTATGGCCTCTAGGCCACTAACTACCTAAGGGCCTTGTGCCCTTGTACACCTGGGGCTCTGAGTCCCCCTCTCTAACTAACAGGGGCTTGTCCCCTTTATATAGATATACTAATGGCCTAACTGGCCCACTACTACGTTGGGGCCTAGTGCCCAGGTCCCTGGGCCTTGTGCCCCTAATTCACAGTGCCACGGGCCTTGTGCCCGAATGTGCCCACGGGCCTAGTGCCCGACGTTGTTGTTGAGTCTACTTACCTGCTCTGCGCAGGATACTCAACTTGACACGCCGTCTTCTGTTTCTTTCTTCTCCGGGCCTTCCAGACCCTCCAGCCGGCGGCGCCTCTTCTCCGCTTCGGCGCTGTTGAAGGCTGCTTGGCGGGGGCGCTCTCAGCCCTGACAAGGGCTCCCCGCCGACGTTCTCCGCTCCGGCGGCTTGATTGAAGTCTTCTGGCGGCAGGGTAGCTCACGGCCCTTACAAGGGCCCCCTGCCGCCGCTGCTGTTGCCTCAGTTGCTGGACGTCTGGACGAGACGTCCTCTCTCTTCCCCGCCGACGGACTTCTGCCAAAATGGCGCCACCCGGCGACTTATATAGTCGCCGGCGTGACGTCATCCGCCGGCGCAAGCGCTGATTGGCTCGCGTCGGCGCCAATCTTTTGAATGGCCGGGCGCGAGCCGCGATTGGCTCGCGCATCCGGCCGCTGATTGGCCAGCGGGGAAAGATGAGCCCTGATTGGCTCATCCTTCCCCCGCGCACAGGACCTGCAAAAAAGAAGTTATACTCACCGCCGCTGGATCCGTCCCTCTACATTTGTCTCTCTCTCGCTGCCTCTGCCTCTGTCTCTCTCTCGCTGCCTCTGTCTCTCTCTCTCTCTCGCTGCCTCTGTCTCTCTCTCGCTGCCTCTGTCTCTCTCCCTCTCTCTTGCTGCCTCTGTCTCTGTCTCTCTGTCTCTGTCTCTCTGTCTCTATCACTCTTTCTCTCTCGCTGCCTCTGTCTCTCTCTCTCTCTCTACAAACTTGCACCCCATATGCACATGCAATTGCTGTTTTGTGTGTTATTTTTTTGTTTGAGATTTTTCACCGGACATTGGTGACCTTCAAAACGAACTGGTGTTTATTGGGACTTTGAGCCACTTCAGCCTGTTTTTAATATAATTCTTAATTATATCCTTTATAGGGGCCCTTGAACATAAGCTCTAAAAAAGTGTTTTTGTTGTTGGGTTTTGTTTGTTATCCTATAGTAATGCTCCCTGCCCCATTGGGGCTTACAGTCTAAATTCCCTAACAGACAGACACTTTTTTATTAGAGTATTAAGTGCATTAGATATTAGAATACCGTTCGCTATATATTTTCTGCATACTTTAAATGGTCATTAGGGCAGAGAGCCAGTTGTTAATTTATTTCAATCCCACCACTGTATGTATGTATATATATATATATATATATATATATATATATATATATATATATATGTATGTATGTATGTGTGTATATTTGCATTTGCAAATATGTGTAACAGAATTCTTTCAGTAAAGTGCTAGCCACACCCACACATTAGGTTGGCCACACCCACTTGTCAAATGCCACTCCCACATAGATGGGGGGCGCCGGTGCCCTGTCTCGCCCAGGGCACTAAAATGTCTAGTTACGGCACTGCCAAACAGTCCTGTTAATAAATCAATAGCACGCCCTTTAATAATTAGGCTTGCCTCCCTGCAACAAACCCCAAATTTGAAATTAAATAAAATTAATACTATTCACATTTATTAATAGAACTATTTTTCCCAAGCAGCCCCAACATTAAATTGTGTACAAAATTAATAAATAAACTTATTTCCCTTCCCACCAAACAGCCTGGCAATAAATTAAATAGCATTTACGTTTAATATAACTATTTCCCACAACTATCACTGGCATTAAATAATTAATATTTACAATTACAATTAATAAATAGCCCTCCTCCCTAAAATCAGTCCCATATTCAATTAATAGCCCCAAACCACCTCATCTTAAATTAATAGGACCCAATATTAAATAAAATTTCCCCACCATCACCCCACAAATAAAATAGCACTCATTAAATACTTAGCCCCCACTTGCACTCCACCATTAAATAGCCTACCTCCCACACTATATTAAGACCCCCCTTCCCTTACAAATATTAACATACTGCCCCCACACACACTATATTTATATACTGGCCCCCCACATGCACATACCATCATCATCATCATCATAACCATTTATTTATATAGCGCCACTAATTCTGCAGCGCTGTACAGAGAACTCACTCACATCAGTCCCTGCACCATTGGGGCTTACAGTCTAAATTCCCTAACACACACACACACAGACTAGGGTCAAATTTTGTTAACCTACCGGTAGGTTTTTGGAGTGTGGGAGGAAACCCACGCAAACAGGGGGAGAACATACAAACTCCTCACAGATAATACCATGTTTGGGAATTGAACTCATGACCACAGAGCTGTAAGGCAGAAGTGCTAACCACTTAGCCACCGTGCTGCCCATACTATAGTTTAATTTATATACTGCCCACACACACACACAATATATATACTTCCCACACACACACTATATATACTGCCCACACACACACTATATATACTGCCCACACACACACACACAATATATATATATACTGCACACACACACACACACACATACACAATATATATATATTGCACACACACACACACTCACACACTATATTTATATACTGTACTCATTCTCACAAACACCACCCCCCCCAGATCTTAACTTACCTTATGCCCGACAGGCAGGGCAGCTCTTCTCTGCTCCTCTGCACACTGTTAGCTACGCACCAGCTAAGGAAGCCCTAAATACTCAAAAAAAAAAGCAAAAGCATACTTGAGCTTATAGTGCCGACAGAGCAGTTAAACACGGAACGGAAAGAGCCTGATAGAGGGGAGCCCAGGGCACGTGCCCCCTGTGCCACCCCCCTTAATCCGGCCCTGCCTGTCTGTTCTGTCCAGTTAAATTCCAAAGCTAAGGATATTGTCATATTGAAAAGGGTCATTAAGGAAACTGTATCTTTTTTCTAATTTCAGTGTAGAACAAGAAAAGTTTTCTTCAGAATAGAATGGCATTATATTTGTATGCTGGCTAGCAGATGTGGAACCTGTGCTCTCATATATAAGGGATATTGTACTTTCATCTCTTGTAATTCAAAATATATTTTTGATCTTGATAAAAACATTAGAAAATCAGCTGCATCAAAATTATTCCATGAGTATAATTGTATGGCTTGGAACATTAGGTACTCAAATATTCTGTGGTATTATTGTTGTATGTTCTATTAGGAGATTGTGCTTGTTTATTGCAAAGTAATACTTTGCTTTTTTTTTTAAATCAGGTAATTTTTATTGAGTTTTATATATAAAAAAAACAACAGAGCAAACAAAAGCCACAAAAAAACAAGCCACCGCATGTCAATTAAGACAGACATAACAAAACATAATTTTATTGCCAGCGATAAACCTGACGGTGGTAGGATGCTGCAGCTCTTTACATAATTTTTTAGATTAGCAGACCAGCTGCTGTATTGATAAATTTTAGCGATAAGGGATTTTTTTTATCACCGTAATAAGTGGCATTGATTTTTTTTTTACACGTCACCATGAAGGGGTTGTTCATGGTAAATAGACCCCTATATTTTTGAATTGGATCTTTATTGCTTTTTGCAGAAATAAAATTCAAGATCCCTGGTCACTTGAGAATGTTAGTCTAGACCAGCCTTATCAATATTATGTTGATTTAAAAACACAAATAATCAATAAACATTGTTTTAAGTGTTGTTCATGTGACAGTGGTATTTTTTAATATAGTGAGAGACCTTAAAATGTCAGATTTGTGATTACATAGCATTATTTACTTTGTATAGCGATACAAGCTCCCCACATAATGGACTACACACCCCTGCACTGCTCCAGAGAAGCTACAGAGGAGAAGCAGAAACGTCACAATGCCAGCTGCAAGTGGGCCTTCAGTCAATGACTTTTATTGGTGCCTCTGGCTCTTTAGTGTTGTGGAACTACAAAGCACAGCATGCCCTACTAGAGGGCAAGCTGGAACTTGTCATTCGAAAAAAGCTGGAGAGCCATAGGTTACACTGTATCCAGCCAGCCACATAATACACTTGTGGAACTGTCATCGCAGAGATGAGCCGCTGGTTGTGCAGGCTTGCTTTGTGATAGCTAACATTATTCTGTTATTAGAAACTTTTTTTTTCTTGTTTTGTTTTTATTTATTATACTCATTGGGCTTGTATCTAGGGCAGTGTGACCTCCCAGGGCGCAATGCCAAGCTTTTGTCACGGCTGAGAGAGACCACCTACACCTACCAAGGTAGGGGTGGGGGAGGCAGTGCCTGTAGAGCCCTCTCTAATTCAACTGCTCCATATCTCTCCAACCTGATCTCCTCTCACACTCCTTCTCACCCACTGCGTTCATCCAACGACCATCGTCTCAACTCCCATCTGATCAGCACCTCTCATTCCCGCATTCAAGACTTCTCCCATGCTGCCCCCCTTCTCTGGAATGATCTCCCCCATTCTATCAGGCTTTCACCTAGTCTGTCAGACTTCAAGCACTCCCTTAAAATTTACCTGTTCAGGCTAGCCTACCCTTCCTCTGCCTAACCCTGCCCTCCTTCATCCCTCTTCTCCCTCACTCTGACTAACCTTTCTATACCCCCTCTCTTTCTTACTCCCTGCTCCTCTCCCCTCAGTATTCTTGTCACTCTGTGTCTCCTGTCAGTCTCCCCCCTCACCTTTAGATTGTAAGCTCCCTTGAGCAGGGCCCCTTGAGCAGGGCCCTCCCAGAGCAAAGTTTCCACCGAGGAGATTAGTGAGTATACTTTGCTTACACAGCGGATCATTCCGTACAATACTCACGCCCAGTGGACTTATCTGTTCTTCCCCCTGAGGGGTTCCAGGACATCCAACAGACCTGGTAAGGAGCCGCATTTTCTATTTCTTTCTGACAAGGAACTTTTCAATACCTATACCTACTGTGTGGACCAATTAGGATCCGGACACTAGTGCCACAGCATTGGGTTCCTGCTGACGCATTTTGTCTCCTTGATGGGACTTTCTCAAAGCTATCTCCGACCCGACGGAGTTAGCAGGTGCACGCCTAATTGCCAGTGAAGCTAGGAACGCTGAGAGTAGGAACTTTCAATCTCGCATTCAATTCCGACCCGACGGAGTTAGCAGGTGCACCTGCGTGAACGTACGGCCAGAGCAAAGTTTCCACGGAGGAGATTAGTGAGTATACTTTGCTTACACAGCGGATCATTCCGTACATTACTCATGCCCAGTGGACTTATCCGTTTCCTTCCCCTGAGGGGTTCCAGGACATCCAACAGACCTAGTAAGAAGCCGCATTTTCTATTTCTTTCTGACGGAGGAACTTTTCAATACCTATACCTACTGTGCGGACCAGCTTCACTGTATATTTGCTATCTTCCTAATAGGAACTGCCTTCATTTAACCCTTCAGGAATTTCGTCCTTATTCCCTGTGATTGGGATTTTGGCATATTTGCCTTTTTGGACAGTCTCTCTCTATATATTTCTATTATCCGGATCCAGAACTACTTGTTTATATTATATTCTTTACTTCACCAGTATTGTCACTATTGAGGGATTGTGTTATCAATCATCTGAACTGTGTTGATATGTTTTTATACATTTTTTACATTTGCCATATCAGATATATTAAATCTGTATTTATATTTATTTTACTTGGGAGTTATTACTCTTCCAGCGCCGTTATTATTTTTCATATTCACAATTATATATTGCCTGGAGTTGCTGCTATCATGAACAACCGGGATCGTCTTTTAGGACATTTCATCTCTAGCCAAACAGGCCAGGTAGCTACCACCCACATCTGCTTGGGAGTATTGATTATGTCTTAATAACAGAAGTTTATGGTTGGTTTTATCAAATAGTAATTGGACAATTCTACCTGAGCATGCAGCCACTTTAATCTATCAGACCTTGAATGAAAGTCAATGTACAAAGCCCCCAGATCACGACACTCCTGCTCCAACTCAATTTCTTTATTCCTATTACACATTTTAATCCCCACTACTCTATGTATAAATGTACCCCTTAAGAAGGCCTTAAATGAATTCCATAGCCTGCGTGGGTGATCCCCAACAGTTAGAGAGAAAGCAATTCAGAACCAAGACCCATCAGCATCAACCAAAAATTTGAGCTTCCAGAAGCGTATGCCGTGGTCAGAATGGAGATTACTGTTTGTTGAAAAGGAGTCCTCCAGTGCCTACACTGGTGGAAGGGGGCAGTCCCTACTCTAAATAGGATGTCTGTGCAGAGAGGATACACTCACTGCAGCGGACACCGCCTCTGGAGTGTGAACGTGGCAGACCATAATGGCGTCTCCGCAGGGAGGGACCAGGCACATGCCTCACAATAGGAGCTGCTCAAGCACCACCGCTCTGTCCACCAAGGAGGGTAAATGCTGCCAGCACAGTTGGGAATAATGATGTCACACAAATTAGTACACCGAATGCAGTATGTGACTTCTCAGCTGACCAAGGTCAGCATCCAACACCACTTCAATGAGACCCCACACTGCAAGAAAGGTAGTCAGGGTACAGGGAGGTCAGGTAGAAACAGAACATCTAACTCCATGCTAAGCCAAGCCAAGCCAAGCCACAAACCCATCTGTACTTTGCGTTTAATAGGGTCCTCTGATCACTCAACATTTAAAAGTGCCTTAGCTGACTAATTTTGATAGTATGTACAGTTACTTACTCTGAAGGGAGTACTAAAGAATTGCCCATGTGAGAAACAGGCTCTTTGAAGATCAAAGCCAACTACTGATTTGATCTTGTGAATTGTTTATTGACATACTGAAGCATAATTTGTTTAAAAATTGTATTTGTTTAAATTATATGTAGAAGTCTGTTGTAATAAAGGGTATTCACATTATAAGAAATGTTTCTCCTTGTACGCAACCTCCTAGAATTGATGCACCTATAATGTTAGGCTGTATGTGTAGTGTTTTTAATGTAAGTGTAATGTAAGTTTAATGTAGTGCTTTAACATGTAATTAAATACAAACACCTCCACATTCGACTTTTGCCACTTTATAAATCCAATATGAATCTTCTATCCTGCAGTAGACCAAAAGGAAATGACAAATCCGAATAGAATGCTGTGACTTGCTATAATAGAACCTCAATGCAAATTAATGGATTACAATCAACTGGTAGTGTCAATATACAAGCAGCCAATCAGAAGAGACCAGATAGTGCTAATGGTGTCATCATCATCTTTACATCAGGGGGTAAATGTATCATACCCCGGTTTTTTCAACTCGCCGGGAATCAGCGAGTCAACAGCTAAATTTTAAAGCAGCGCTTGTCTTTACAAGCCAGCGCCGCTTTAAATTTTAGCTGTCAACTCGCCGATTCCCGGCGAGTTGAAAAAAACGGGGTAGAGATACATTTACCCCCAGGTCTTCAGTACCCGCAAAATATACACCTGCTAGGAAGCATATCTGGGGAGGCGAGGCTCATTAGGTTACATCTCCAGGGGTTTGATACACTTGTGTACACACCCTTAAACTCAACGACCAATTGCCCTGTCTCATTCTGCATCTCCTGGCAAAAGGGATAGCAGGTCTAAGACATACACAAATCTAGATATTGTCATACATACAGCTCTAAATGAGGCCCTACATATCCAGCTGGGATCTATGCTGCACTATGACAAGGTGAGTGAAGAGTTCATAGCTTGCTATTAACAGTACAGTAAATATTAAAACTGAGACAATGCCTGCAATAGAGCATGAGAATGAGAACCATCCCCTCCCCCTAAACATTCAGTTTAGTTAGAGCTGAACTATGATGAGTAAACAGAATGCATGCTTGACTACACAAAATCCATGAGTAAACTCACCAGACTTTGGCCAAGACAGTTTATACAAACATTAACCCCAATCCCAGAATATACTAATATAACAATAATAAGATGAATTAAGAGACAGAGATACCATAGTTCCAAGCCTCTGACACATCTGAATTGGTGATAGAGACATTTCTTCATTATAATTATTAGCAAACACCTATTGTTTTGTCCTCACTGTAAACTTGTCATTTTCTTAGTTGAGGGCTTTAACTATTTCCAATAAAAAATAATATTTTAACCCCATTACTGTTTAGGGTGAATGTGAATTGTTCTCCAATCTATCCCAAGACTGTGAAGGACAAGCCCCACAAGTCCTCCAGTGATGGGGATATAAGAAGATCCACTGATCACTTCCCTACGATGATTGGTGGGTTTTGTAATAAAGCTGAAGCGGAGGAGCCCGTCGTGCATTATGTTGTCACACATGCTCCTATATAGAGAAAAAGGAAAAAGGTGGCAGGGGCAGAGGGAGACTCATTTCAAGACATGAGAGTACCCTGGTTTGAAAAATGGGAGTCCTTTTACCCATGTTTATTTATTGCCTGCTGATTGTTTTTGACCAGCAATCAATAAATAACATTGCTCTTGATAGGAGAGAGGTGGTGTCTGAGAGAGCTCAGATTCCTCCCACCCTCCAGCTCCAAATTACACGGGGTGCTCCACTGTTTTTGTTTTAATAAAAATATATATTTTTTAAGTAAGAGAACTAGTAAATGAATTTAAACTGGAGGTGGAGGTAACTCACGACCCCAACCCCTTCCCCCTCATTTCTTCAAAATAAAAAGGGTGTTAATTTTGAAGAGGAGTGTCCCCTCATTCAAACTTGTGTGCCACATTTTATTTTTTATATGGTGATCACCAAATAAAAGAGACTCAGTTCAGCAGCCTATTAGGAACATTTTAAAGGAAAATAAATGCATGTAGCCAAGTGACCCAGCCCAAGTGGCCCAATACGGGACTGGCCCAGGGGGCATATGCTCCCTTAACCCCCAGCCCAGCCACACCCTGATGTAAATACAAAGGGGGCACACAAAGTGATGTGTGTATATTTATTCTTCTGGTGACCCCTACACTAAGTCAATCCCTACAAATTGGGTACAGTTCTGGTTGTAAGACTAACAGCTATTCAGAAAGACATGACAATCCTTCCTTTTCGACTGTTTGCCCAAGCTTTATATTTTTAGTTAATAAATTAAAAATGTGTTATTTTCTGATATTATTCCACTTTCCTGAAACTACTGTGCCTTCCAGCTGTTCGCTAGAAAGATCAGTGACCCCCTCATTTGATGCAGCACAACGTCTAGTTTTCCAATGGTATTCTTAGTTGGTCTGCGCATATTTTACCTGCACATTTTATGCATTTCATTGAGGACAGTACAAAATAGCAAACAATTTAAAATATTTCATTATCAGTTGACTTTATTAAAAAAAACATATATGTAGAATCCTGATTTTGCGGTTTTGGAAACGTTCATTGATACTAAACATAGAGCCATAAAGTGTTTCTTTGTAGAATTTATCTAAAAAACAAACACACATTTGCTTGCAGTTCACCTTCTTAAAATTTCAATTAAAAAAGAAAAGAGTTTAGCCATTTTTGCTATATTTTCTTTACTGTGTCTAAGGTTATAAACAAAGCAAAGTAGCAAAGTATTTTCTGTAGGAAGTACAGTATATATTATAAAGCATTTCATGAATATTTGCCCCTTTTCCTTGTTATTCCATTAACATGATAATATTAGAGATGTTCACTGACCCCCGTGTTCTGATTTTGATTTTGGTTTTGGATCTGGATCTGGATTAACTTCGTGTTTTGGTTTTGGCAAAACCGCCCTCGCGTGTTTTGGTTTTGGATCCCTATTTTTTTTCTAAGATCCCTATTTATTTTCCTAAAATCCAATAATTTAGTTTTTTTTCCGCCCTACATTATTATTAACTTCAATAACACTAATTTAAAGTCATTTGCTGTCAATTTTGACCACCTCACAGGTCACAATATTATTTTCATACACTTTCAAACAAAGACTGCAGCAGTTCTTGCCAGTGATAAGAAGAAGGCCATTGTCATGCCTGGGCATAAAACCAAAAAATCCACCTCTTATGTGTGGAATTATTTTTATACAAATCCTGACAACAGTTGCCTAGCCATTTGTAGCATTGTAAAGCCACAGTCAGTAGAGGTAGGGACCTTAACCATCTAGAAACCTCATCCATGTTACGCCATTTGAGGCAAGTTCATGAAAAGCTTTTGTGAAAATCTGAAACTTATGCTAAAAAATGACAACAAGCAGTCCAGCATCAGCTACCTCCCTTCCCTAAGCTAGATTCTGACACCTGCAATCTACACCCCCAACACCTTCATCGTCAATATCCTCACAAGTGATCAGAGTTAGTCCTGCATCCAGGTTTCTAAGCCTAGATGACTCCTCCCCTATCCAGAACTCCTTGAGCGCTAGGGCCGCTGCTGCTGCTGCTAGGGGTGGATCTTTAACCCAGAAGCAGACTAACAAGAAGAATACTAGTGGTTTACAACAATTTACTGTTAAACAATCCTTTGAAGAGGAAGAAAGTATGAAAGCTGTCACGCAGTCGCAAAGCGGATCACAGACGCCATGACAACTATGCTAGATTCCAATCTCCACTATTAATGCAGCTGGTTTTAGACAGTTCCTTGAGGTCTTCTGTCCCCATTACCAAATTCCATCACAACACCATTTTACTAGAAAAGCTATTCCTCACCTCTACCAGAAGGTTCGTAAAAATTTAATTATTGGGCTACAAAATGCCATTCTATCCACTGTACACTTAATCACTGATATGTGGACAAGCGGAACTGGGCAAACTAAAGATTATATGATTGTGATATGGTTGGTGATTCGCCTTCACCAGCAGGGACAGCAGCAGCATGTACACAAGAACGTCACATTATTCAATGGCACCCTACTCTGTGTATCATCTGCTTCACTAAGAGGAATATTATTATTATTTTTACTATTATCGTAGATTTATAAGGCACCACAGTGCTGCACAGCCCTGTACAGTAGGGAAGACAAGGACATACATAAAACAAGACATATGTAAAACAAGAAAAGACAAGGCAGACAAAATGAATGGAGACATGAAAACAAAAGGTATGAAGGACCCTGCTCATTAGAGAGCTTACATTCTAAAGGGAAGAGGGCACAGCTGAAACAATAGGAGCGAGTGTGGCTCAGAGTGAAAATTGGGATAGTTGTGATGGTGCATTAGTGTGAATAGTGTTATCAAGGATAAGGTCACTTCTAAAAAAGAGATGGGTTTTCAAAGAGCATCTAAAGATATGAAGGCTGTGGGAAATTCTGATTGAGTGTGGTAGGGAATTCAATAAGTGGAGAGCAGCATGGGAGAAGTCTTGAAGGCGGGAGTGAGAGGTGGTTATCAGAGATGAGACAAGGCGCAGGTCAGAGGTAATACCGCTGACAACCTATTTGAAAAACTAAGGGATGTCATTGCAACATGGCTTATCGTGCTTGGACTATCCTGAGGATATGTGATTTCTGATAATGCCGCCAATATTATTAGAGCATTACAGAGGGGGGAATTCAATCACATTCCCTGTTTTGGTAACACAATCAACTTGGTGGTAAAGAACTTTTTAAAAAAAATGACAATGACATGCAGGAGATGCTGTCTGTGTCCTGAAATATTTAGGGTCATTTTCGGGATCCTGCAACAGCATCAAGGAGAATGAAGCAGGTGCAAGAAGAATAGAATTTAGGGGGAATGTACTTTAGTCTATCGTAGTGGAGAATACTTTCCGTGTTGTGCAAGGTGCTGAAACCACTCGAATTAGGAAAAACTTAGCTTTCCCAAGACACCCAGTGGTGATGCAGATAAGTCTGCACAACATTTTGACATTTGGTCTGGTCTAAAAAAATTACTACAAATTCCATGAGGAAGGCCTTTACCGGCAATTACATCAAACTACACAGACTTCTGTGATGGTGGATTCCAGCATGGATGAATTAGTATTGTTTGAGGATGATGTACACACTGATGAGGGTGATTACAATGACAGTGTAGATTGCAGGTGCTGAGATCTTGCTGACAGAAGGGAGCTAGCTGATGCTGGTATGTTTAGTAAAATTTTGGGTAGAATGGCATAATGGCAATTTATGCTTTTCTACAGTACACCTTAACCTTTATTAGAGAGGTGTTTTTTTCCTTAAAAAGGTACAAGCTTTTATTTACATTTTCGTTTCCCTAACTTAAAACCACTATGCACTTGAACAGAGGCTTTAGCACATGAGGTAGAGGGATTAGTATCATCATGACTGAGACTGGAGAGGGACAAGAACAATGCCACCCCTCCTGTTCCTGAGCTACGGTACAGTAGAATGTCACTTGAGACTTTGAAGAACACTGACAGCCCTATTATTACAATTTCTGTTTCAGCACTAAACCCTGTCACCTCTCATGTTTCTGAGTGAGCTATGGTACAGTAAAATGTAACTGCAGATTTAGAAGACCAAGCCTGCCAGCCCTAGTCTTTCTATTCCAGCAATGACAATTAACAATGGAGCAATGGAGCTCTCCTCTTTGTCTGTTACCTATATAACACAGTAAAATGTGACTGCAGATTCACACCAAGACTGCCAGCCCTATTATTTGTATTTCAGCAATGACAATTAGCAATGGAGCAATTGGGCAGCAAGGTGGCTTAGTGATTAGCAATTCTGCCTCACAACACTGGGGTCATGAGTCAATTCCTGACCATGGCCTTATATGTGTGGAGTTTGTATGATCTCCCCGTGTTTGCGTGGGTTTTCTCCGGGTGCTCCGGTTTCCTCCCACACTCCAAAAACATACTAGTAGGTTAATTGGCTGTTATCAAATTGACCTTAGCCTCTCTCGGTCTGTGTGTGTATATGTTAGGGAATTTAGACTGTAAGCTCCAATGGGGCAGGAATTGATGTGAGTGAGTTCTCTGTACAGCGCTGCGGAATCAGTGTCGCTATATAAATAAATGGTGATGATGATGATGATGATGAATGGAGATCTTTTTTATATGTGTTACCTGTATAACACCATACAATTTGACTGCAAATTTAGAAGACCGAGCCTGCCAGCCCTATTATTTGCATTTCAGCAATAATAATTAGCAATGGAGCTCTCCTCCTTGTCTGTTACCTATGTAACACCGTACAATTTGACTGCAAATTCAGTTGGCCAAGCCTGCCAGCCCTAGGGTTTAAATTTCAGCAATGACAATTAGCAATGGAGCAATGGAGCAATGGAGCTCTTCTCTTTGTCTGTTACCTATATAACACAGTACAATGTCACTGCAGATTCACAAAACTTCCTTTTACAAGGCAGCGCCGCTTTAAATTTAAGCACCGAAGACGCCGAACTTGCGGGGGTTGAAGAAACCGGAGGTTAATACATTTACCCCCAAGACTGCCAGCCCTATTATTTGTATTTCAGCAATGTCAATTGGCAATGTCACTGCAGATTTTGAAGAACAAGCCTGCCAGAACAATTTCTATTTCAGCAATGACAATTAGCAATGGAGCAATGGAGCTCTCCTCTTTGTGTGTTACCTATATAACACAGTACAATGTGACTGCAGATTTAGAAGAACAAGCCTGCCAGACCTATTTCTATTTCAGCAGTGACAATTAGCAATGGAGCAATAGAGCTCCCCTGAATTCCACTAGAGACTTTGAAGAACACTGCTACCCCTCCTCTTTCTTTTCTACCTATGACGCTGCCCAGCTGCACTAGAAACTGCCAAGAACTGTGCTACCACTTCTGTGTCCCTCTGTATCTCCATGGAGGACGGTACTTACAGAATTGAAAACTCGTGAGATCTGACAATGTCACGATGACATTTTGCCTCGTTTTCAATTCTGAGGGGGGCAAAAGTACACCTCGAATCTGCTGAGTTCGGGTGTGTCGGGTCTCGCAGAGCATCTCTAGATAATATATAATATCTTTCTCTGGATAGAAAAATATATTCAGTAGTGTGTTTTGAACAGCCAGAACAGTCAGCAACTTCCTTACTGGATCTGGACACTGACAGCAATGATGTACAGTAATTTACAGCTTAACAGTTTTCACATATTCAGCTGTTTCCTTTATGACATGGTTGATATAACAGCTGCAAATCAGAAACCAACAGTGTGCTTTTATATCATCGAGCTGTCATTCAAAGCGGTTAAACAATACAGAACAACCAGGACTAGTAGTAGCAAACATGAGTGCAAGATTGATAAATTGTAAACCAATCTATCTACAATACACCTGAGCGAAGCATATTTTATTTCTGTGACTGTTACTGCTATAAATAACAAGTGGAACGTATCCAACTATTGCAGAAGTTCACTGGATGAGAAGCTCACTTCCATGGTCTTGAGAAACACCCTGGCCATAAAGAGACTGTAACCATTACAAAGTGCAAGTAAAAAGACTGAAACAACCAGCCAAAAATTAGTGCAGACACATTCTAACAGACTATTTGTGTTGCTCATATCTTACGGTACATGCAGCTCAAAACAACCATGTAAGCACGCAATCTTTGCAGCACACATTTTAAGTGTATGTTTCCGACACGTGTGTCCAACTCCAAATGAGACTAGCAGTGTATCTTCCAATTTAATGGAAGTGCTTTTGTTTTTGGATATTTTAGGCCTGATTCATATTCGCATATACGTCCATTTGTATAGCGTATCTTGCATGTAATAGCTCTGGACATGCTCAGAAATGCACCTTACGCCAATGAAGGCAATTGCATGTCCGAACACAAATGACATTTATGGCAGCCTATGACTTGAGGGGTGGGAAGGAGAGGACTAATATAAGGCAATGTACAGAAAGGACTTACTGTACATTGCCGAGGGCTTTCAAGTCCTGTGGCCATTTCAAGTCCCAGGTTTCTCATAAGTACACTCTGTTACAGCTGTATCATTTGCACCAGCTATTGGGCAGGTGCAAGTGCCGACTGATAGTGATGACCGACATGACAGAGGGGTATATTTACTAAACTGCAGGTTTGAAAAAGTGGTGATGTTGCCTATAGCAACCAATCAGATTCTTCTTATCATTTATTTAATACATTCTACAAAATGACAGCTAGAATCTGATTGGTTGCTATAGGCAACATCTCTACTTTTTCAAACCCGCAGACAAGTAAATATACCCCATAGACTTTGTGTAAAAACGACACGTATGCATGCCACTAGCTAGCATAGAACATGTGTATGCAAGTGAGTTAGGCTATAAAAGCTCATTGTATAAACAGTACGCATTAAAAGCATCTTGATTTATGGATCAAACGTAAAAATAATACATTTGAAAACCCATATTTATAGTAATGATTATACTGTTAATAGTTATTTTTAATAGAATAATTTTTCTGTGCATTCTGATGTGACCTTATATTTAGAGATGGGCAAGTCCGGTTCCCCGAGAACCGAACCCACCCGAACTTTGGGTATCCGAGCACCGAGCTGAGTAGCTCAGTACTCTCCCACCCGCTCCGAATCCAAACCGAGGCCGAACGTCATTGTGACATCGTCGGATCTCGTGGCTCGGTTCTCGCAATACTTCAAGATTATAAATACACGCCTCCACAGCAATCCATCGCCATTTGACAGAGGGAGAGAGCAGGGTGTAGTCACAGGCTGATTAGAGCAGGGACAGAGAATACAATATTCTTATTCCAATTGCTGTAACAAAAATCGCTAGAGAAGAGAGGAGGATAGAGGTTTATTTTATTTTTGTAATATTTGGCACTCCCCAGTGCTTTTGGGGTGTCCCCCATAATTGTGCATAAATATATCTGGCTGTCAAAAGTCATATCTGTCAGCAGTATCTACCAAATAATTTTTAGCACTCCCCAGTGCTTTTGGGGTGTCCCCCATAATGGTGCATAAATATTTCTGGCTGTCAAAGTCATATCTGTCAGTAGTATCTTACCAAATAATTTTTACCACTACAAGTGATTTGCGCTCAGAATGGATTCAAAGCAGTCCACATATGATCAGAATGAGCAACCAGGTTCTGTCACCAGTCCTGATGTTAGTGTTCCCAGTACGTCATCTGGGCAAGGCGATGTCAAACTACACAGTGTTTCGAAATCAGTCCAAAAAACAAAAACCCCCAAAAAATTTACTGTGTTGAAGCAAAAAAGAAGTGTTACTGAGCAAAAGTTAAGTGCCGATAAAAAAAAAATTGTCAACATGCCATTCTACACACGCAGTGGCAAAGAGAGAATGAGGTCTTCACCCTTTTCTATTAGTGGCAGATCCCAAAAAGTTACCGAGCCTACAATTGGTGCACAACTACTGTCACGCGTCAAAGCCGAGCTGCAAGATAACAGTAAGGCATTAGAGGATAATGTTTGCTCTGATTCACAAATGACACCAATCCCTGTGGAGAGTCCATCCAACAGTGGTATGTCTAATCGTTAGCATTCTGTTATTGTACCCATAAAGAAGGGCCCTTTCAGCAGTTCTGCTGATGTGTACCTGAACAGCCCGAGTGTAGCCGCTGATACACAAATTGAGGATGCCACTTTGGAAATAGAAGAGGATGAGGGGGAGATTTGTGGAGGTGATGAGGGCGCTAATGAGGATGTTGATGATTATGATGCAGACATATACCAAATTGCCTTTCTCAATTTCTATTTATATTCTAGATTATATAACGGCTGAATAGTTTTCTATTTTACTCCTAGTGGAGAGGGGATCTGATGCAGACAGATACCAAACTGCCTTTGTCCATTTCTTTGTATATTCGAATTTCTAGTTCCACAGTCTGTGCAGGCTGCTTTTTTTTATATTCAACTACAAGTGGAGGGCGGGGGAGGGGGGGCATAGATAGCCACCAAACTACCGTGGTCCATTTAATTTTACTTTCCAGTTCCACAGTCTGTGCAGGCTGCTTTTTTAATATTCAACTACAAGTGTAGGGTGTAATATACACCCAAAGACGATGGCTACATTGCCAATATTCAAAGATGGAGGAGGTAGACAACCAGGTTTGTCTGTATAATTTGCAGACAAGTGTTCGAATTAAGGACGGCCTACCAGGGATTAAACTGTTTTTTTCAGAATTTATTAGCTTTAGAATTACCTCACTTATATAAGAAACTGGTGGAGCACTAAATTAGATTATTTTAGACCAAAATGGTATTTTTTTCAAAAATAGCAAAACAAAACCAAACAAAACCAAAACCAAAACCAAAACCAAAACACGCAAGGGCGGTTTTGCAAAACCAAAACACAAAGGTAATCCAGATCCAAAACCGAATACAAAACCAAAACACGGGGGTCAGTGACCATCTCTACTTATATTGCACCACCTCATCATTTTTCTCCATCACCTCACCCTTCATCTTTATCGCCACATCTATCCAGATGTCTATCCAGACACAGGGATCTCTCTCAGCGGTCCTCAGTATCACACTCCTCTCGCTCTGTCACCCCCGGCAACCACCAACCACTCCCCACTGTCACCCCCGGCAACCACCAACCACTCCCAACTGTCACTTCTCCTTCAAGAAATATATATATATCTTTTCAAAATCTTTATAAACACTTTTAACAATTAACAAATTAAATTAACAAATTAAAAAAACATCTTAGTATACCAAATTTCAGCCCTTTCTGAGGTTTTTTCCCCCCACACACTAAGAATTTAGTAGGTCAGTGTATAACTCCGCCCAGCAGGTGGCGCTGCAGCTTGTTGTTTTTTTTCACACACAGACACACGCCACTAGGCTTTTATATGGTAGATAGATATAGATATAGATATAGATATATATATATATATATATATATATATATATATATATATATGGTTTGTGACTTTCTTTTCTGCTACTACGGGAAGAATAGTATGCTGGACTATAGATTTGCACTTTTCTTCCATCATTGTTGTGCACATTATTTTAAAATTATTTTTATTGCACCATTTGTGCTGTCAAATTAAAATATTACTATCACATCACTTAATTTGGTTTTACATGCTTTTCTTGAGTTACCATAATAATAGACATTTACTGTTTGCGTGAAATAAAATGTACTTATTGTACTGAAATAAAGGCTTAATACTTTACTTCCTCACCAATTAAATATTTTCATCACTGTCATGTGATTGCCTGTGTGTTCTCTAAAACCTGTTGTATACAGTGTATTATTATATAAAATATATAATTTCTCATACTGTCAATTAGACAATAGCCTGAGAGAGGTGACAGTAGCTCACACAATAGGTGAGACTACGTGACTGAAACACCTCCTAACACAACTGTTCATAAACATATGTATTGAAATCACCCACTAAAATAATGTTGTCTAGGGGGATATTTACTAACCTGCAGTTTGCTCTTCTATCTATCCGTTTTCTATAAAATGTAGAAATGGGTGGCACAACATCCTCTTTTTCAAAATATATTAAATTATTTCTCTATCCCCAACTTTATGATAGTGTCCGTTACCACAGACATAAAGTTTTTGTGAATACACTGATGCACTTTTTCCCTTTTCTTGTGATGTGAATTACTGCATAGTGTCTTGGCAATGTACAAGCTGTGTTTCCTTTTAAGATCTGACAAAAAGTGCTGACTTTGGAAAATTCCTCAGTCGATATCGCAATGAATTGCCTGTATATTTCTACACATTGATTGGTAATGGTCTTAATAAGTGCAGAAAGCATTTATGCCTTGTGGCACTCAGTGTATTTAAACAAATATACCTGTTAATAGTACTATGTATTTTCTATTTTCTGTATTTGTGCATCTATATAGCTAATGGCACTAACAAATACAAGAAGAAAAGATGGTGTGTTGCACCTGATAGTGTGTTGTAAAAAATATTCCAGTTGTCTCAGAGAATTATATTTCTACAGTTTGATATTTATTGTCCAATCGATATGCAGTTCTCACATTTGCACAGTGAGTTAAATGAGGTTGCAAATGAAAATCATAACACTCTTTATGTCTCAGTCACCCCCTAAATTTTTGCTACCACCCTAGACACAAGTTCGGAGAAGAGTAGTTTGGACACTTGTAAGATGTGATAGAGTTAAAGACTGTGGATCGTTGATATGTCCCAGCAGTTGTCTCTTTTTTTGATAATTTTTTTCTCACTGAGCCTAAAAGTCATATTTAAGTTGTGATTCCAACAGAGGAGGAATGATGTACGAGCCACTAGAAATTTGGTGGCCCTGAAATTATGGACATCTTACAAAAAGAGTTAATTTAATGTAGGGGGTTCTATTGTAAAGGAGATTAATCTTGGAGCTGGTTATGAAGGAAATAGAGAAAATAGATGTCTGTCAGGCGCTACTGTTCAGAGAGATAGAAGGAGCATGGCAAGGATTCTTGAATCGGTGAGTCAAAGTGGAAAGGTAGATGTTATTGTTGTTGGTACTAATGATTTATCAACCAATGTTATCGGGCCAGTGTAGAGCAGTAAAGTATATGGACACCCCTCCTAATTAGTGTTTGTGGACAGTTCAGTCACACCCAATGCTAACAGGCACATAAAATCAAGCAAACAGCCATGAAATCTCCATAGTCAAACATTAGCAGTAGAATGGATCGCACTGAAGACCTCAGTGACTTTCATTGTGGCACTGACGTAGATGCTGCCTTTTCAATAAGTTAGTTAAACAAATGCCTGCCCTGTTAGTGTTGCCCTGGTCAACTGTATATGCATTTATTGTGAATTTGAAAAGTCTAGGAGCAGCAACAGCTCAGTCATGAAGAGGTAGGCCACACAAGCTCACATAATGGAACCGCAAAGTACTGAAGAGCGTAGTTCAAAACTGTCTTGAAGCAACTTCAGCATAAGAACTGTTCATTGGAATCTTCATGAATTGGATTTCTATGGTCAAGCAGCCGAACACAAGCCTCAGATCACCATGTGCAATGCATCAACTGGAGTGGTGTAAAGCACACCACCCACCATTGGACTCTGAATAAATGGAAATGCTTTCTCTGGAGTGACAAATCGTGCTTCACCATCTGGCACTTTGACAAATGAATCTGGGTTTGGTGAGTGCCTGGAGAATGTGTACTGCCAATTGTAAAGTTTGGTGGAGGAAGGAAACTTTGATACATTATATGTAAGACCATGTCCTGTTTCCGCAATACAATGCACCCATGTACAAATTGAGGTCAAACTTGGTTTCCCAAGTTTGGTTTGGAAAAACTTGACTGGCCTGCAGTGAGCCCTGACACTTAAAGGATGAATTGGAGCATCAAAGGCCTTATTGTCCAACATAAGTGTCAAACTTTGCTAATGTTTTTGTGGATGAAAGGATGCAAACCCCCACAACCATGTTCCAAAATGTAGTGGAAAAGTGGAAAGCCTTCTAAGAAAAGTGTAGCCTGTTATTACTGCAAAGGGGAGATCAACTCCATATTAATGCCCATGGTTTTAAAATGAGATGTTCAACAAGCGCATATGGATGACACCGCATAGTTTTGGAAATGCAGTGTATGTTTGTTTTATTATTATAAAATCTCCATTGTCTTATTGAGCATGCAAACAAAAAAAAACTTGCGCATATGTACATAGAATTGAGGATATTTGGATAATTCTAGAAATTGGTGAGAAGCAGGTTTTTGGAGATTAACAGAGGAAATCACTGAGATGTCAATGAAAGGTGAGGTCATTATTATGGCAACATTCAATTTGCCTAATGTGGAATGGAATATGTAAATTGGTAAATTAGCCTGGAGTAGTGACATGTATATATTACTAGCATAAGTCCAACTTTTACGAGTGACTTATTTCTATGATGCCGTTGTCTGAGCAGGGCACATCATATACCAAATTAAAGGTCTTAGATTGTAGATATGCGGGGAAAAAATGATGTTTTAATCAGTTGCATCGTTTCAGAGTTAAGTCACAAAACATCCGACCGCCATTTACAATAATGTATTATCATTGTCTTCTGGAAAATGTGACAGTTGGCAATACTCCTGTGCACCTGCTGGTTGCTCTGGAAACTGTGACAGTTAGTGAATTCTCCCTGTGCACCTGCTGGGTGACCTGGAACATGTGACATCCTGGGTGGTCTAGAAACTGTGACAGTTATTTGCAGCCACATATATTAGCGCGTATTGCAGGGACCATGCCCAGCAATGTAACTTCGATAGAAGAAGTTATACATATATTGTAGTGTATAAAGAAATTATTTAGTTCCACTAATATAGTGATTGATAATATTTCTTTATTCATTATAGTCCGTTGTTAAAATTTCTATATGTAATGTAGTGTATAAAACAGTTATTTGAATTCTGTTAATAAGGTAATTTAGTCATTATATTTCAGTTTAATTTAAGGTGGTTACTACCGACTTTCTCGAGTTCAATTAGTCAGGGAACCAACATACAATGAAGTTTCCCAAAATTTAGTTCTTACAAAAGGAGAAGCAGTATGAAAAATCTGTCTGTAGAAGAGAACTAATACCACTTTCATACTGCCGCCCCGGCAATATCCCGGGTTGTTAACCCGGGATATTGCCGGGTCACAGGGCAGTATAGATAACAAGATTCCCGGGTCGGGCGGGTTCATACTGCACCTGCCCGACCCGGGTTTTAGAAAAAAAAAAGTGTAAAAAAATGTTTTAATTAAAAAAAAATACATAACTAATGTTTACTTAACTTATTTTCAGCCAGCGGTGTCTCCGGTGCGTTGCCGGCTGTCAGGGGGACCTCTGGGTACTAAAATGACGTCATTTCTAGTCCATTAGAAATTACGTCATTTTAGTACCCAGAGGTCCCCCTGACAGCCGGAAACGAACCGGAGACACCGCTGGCTGAAAATAAGTTAAGTAAACAATTGTTATGTATTTTTTATTAATTAAAATCTTTTTTTTTCACTTCCCCATTTTTTTTTTTTACAGTATGAATGGTAAGACCCGGGAATTACACGGGTTGCACCATTCATACTGCAGGCGAGCGGGGTCCAACCCGGGAATTACCCCTCGCAAAATCCCGGGTCTAAGTCCCGGGATTTTGTGGTTGGACTATTCATACTGCACCAAGACCCGGGTTTTTCAGCGTGCCTCTGCAAAAACCCGGGTTTTTGGTGCAGTATGAATGGGGTATAAGAGTCTAGTGACTTAGGGTCAGTATTGTTTAATATACAGGCAGCAGTGAAGCAAAACAGTACCAAAACAAATCTTTTAGACTTTAGAAAGATTGACATTATTTAGGTGACTATCTTACAAGTTGGGAATTGATTGGTGGAGTGCCAGAACAATGGAATTAACTAAGACATGCTTTTATAAATGCAATAGAACTTTATGGCAGATATGTAATAAAAAGCAAAAGGAATAGAAATATGATAGGGTTCTCCAAAGAAGTGGCAGTTGTTATTAAGGCTAAGAAAACTGCATATAAGAAATCTGGACAGATCTAATCAAAGTTGAATAAAAAAAGTTTATATAGATAGTCTAAAAGAGACTAAACACATAATAAAATGCACTGAAGTGTAAGCAGAAAACAATACTGCACAGTCAGTAAAAAACGGTGACAAAATGTTTTTTAGATATATCAATGAAAAGAAAGAAATAAAAGGGAGTAATAGTAAGGCCAGGAGTGGATTGGAAACTTAAAGTGGTGCTGGAAAAAAATCTTGAAGTGGGCTCATGGGGGTGGGACCAAATCAACTGTAGGTGAAGCCAACACAAAACTAGGCAGGATATAGAATTTGGTTGTAGTAACATTTAGGAAAACTGAGATGTGATGACACAGTGGATTATTTCTAAAGCAATGCAGGGAAAAGGCTGCCAGTCCTGTGTTATAAAAATGTAAGAATCCTTTTGCATGATCTGCGACTGGTTTCTGCATCTGTGCTCAAACTTGTTTAATTGCCTACTAACACAACTTTCCAATATTCCCTTCATAGAAACATATCTGACTTTGTTTAATAAGTTTAACTATTAAGAAACATGTTGGCAGAATCCTATTTCAGTCTGCCAGAGCAGCATTTGAACACCTCATCGCACTGTTGCATCTTTCCCTGACATCAAGAGATGCAAACTACCAGTCAAATCTCTCTTTTAAATAGAAAAATGTGTACTATGTGTTTCAAAGAATGCATTAAATATAATAATTACTATAAATGCCTATCCAGTGTGATCACCACAAAGGCGAAATGCTTCAAGCATCTGCAAGAAAACACTTATTTTGTAACAATTGTGTATGAGCCCTAAATTTGCACAGTGATTGGGGGTGGTTTGAATTAATAACAGTGCAGGGAAGGATGGCAGATAAGGGCATAAGTGGCGGGGAGAGCTATTCCCAAGGTTTGCTGGTGATATAGTTAGTACAAAGGAGGAAGGATTAATGATATTGTCAGTGCAATGGGGGCTGGCCATATCTTCAACAAAGTGATCTGAGAATGGGACCAATGCAAGGTGGAAGGCAGGCAAAGGAATCAATGCAAGAATCACTAAAGCATCCCCAGAGCTGGAATAAGTCTCTAGGGGGTCGGGGCACTTATGACAGGGATAGGGGGGGTTATCATTTTAGGCCAATACACAGGCAAAACTGTGTGCACTACTGTTAGGAGCACACAGCTCTGCCTTCACGAGCAGTGCAGTGGAAGGCGGGACATACCTCCCAACTGTCCTTGCAGTCAGACCAAATCAAGTCAGTCACCCAAATTCCAGACTGCCCCACCAGATTCAGGACAGTTGGCAGACTGCCCTGCTCTCTCCTACCTGTTCTCGCCCCTTCCACCACCTGTGGCTGCAAGTGTCTTTAACTCAGTTGCTGCTTGTCTGGATCCTGGAATGCTGGAGGCCCTATTTGGAAAATAAAATGGGTAAATGAAATGTAGAAAACTCCAACCATCCCCGGCGTTAAATCAATAGCAGCCACATTTAATAATTAGGCCTCCCTCCAGCCCCAACATTAAAATAATAGTACTCACATTTGATAAATAGATCTATTTCCCTCCCACCAGCCCTGACATTAAACTAATATCATGCACACTTAATAAATAGACCTACTTACCTCCAACCAGCTCCAACATTAAATTAATAGTATTCCCATTTAATAAATAAACATATTTCCCTCCTTTCAAAACAGCCCCAGCAATAAATTTATAGCAATTACACTTAATATAACCATTTCCTGCAACCATCCCCGGCATTAAATAATTAATATTCACATTTAATAAATAGCCCTCCTCCCGAAAGTCAGCCTTGCTTTCTATTAATAGCTCCACACCACCCATCATTAAATTAAAAGCCCCTTCACCCCATATTAAGTTAATTAATTTAATAGGCCCCAGTATTAAATGAATAATAATTAGCCCCAACCTAAACTCAAACCTTCCATCATATCACACAATATATTAAAACCCTCCTATTTCTTCACACATCATAGCAGCATACACCCCCTTTCCTCACACATTATAGCTGCATACATCCCCCTTTCCCCACACATTTTAGCAGCATACAACCTGCCTTTCCTGACACATTTGAGCAGCCCACCCCCTTTCCTATCCTTCATACATTTTAGCAGCCCTCCCCACCATTCATGCACAGTTAAGCAGAAGCCCCCCCCATCCCACCCTTCATACACACTTTAGCAGCCACCATCCCACCCTTCACCAGGGGTGGATTGGCCATTACCCTTACCGGGAATTTTCCCGGTAGGCCGATGGCCTAACAAGGCCGCCCGGAGGCCGCCTTCTTTTTTTTTTTTTTGCGTCACCCAGCGCGGTCGGAAGGAGGGTAACAATCCAAAAATTGGTGGTCAGTGGTAAGCACCGGGCAGCCTCACGCATCGCAAAGCTGCCTGATGCTTCAGCACTGTGGGTCATACAGCACTGTGCACCGATCAGACAGGAAGCAGGAAGTATTCACTTCCTGTCTGTCTGATCAGGTCTGAGGAGCAACATTGCAGAGCGCGCCGGCCACCGATACTTAAGGTAAGTGAGAGGGGCATCATCTGGGAAAGCTATATGTGAGGAGGTTATATCTGGGAAAACTATATGTGAGGGGGCTATATCTGGGAAAACTATATGTGAGGGGGCTATATCTGGGAAAACTATATGTGAGGAGGCTATATCTGGGAAAACTAAATGTAAGGGGGCTGTATCTGGAAAAACTATGTGAGGGGGCTACATCTAGAAAAACTATATGTGAGGGGGCTACAGCTTTTTCCCTGCATTGCTTTAGAAATGATCCACTGTGTATTAAGTCATCACATCTAGGTTTTCCTAAATGTTCCTCAACCAAATTCCAAGTTCTAAATCCCGCCTACTTTCGTGTTGGCCCCACCTACATTTGAGTTGGCCCCGCCCACACAAGGCCACTTCAATAATTTTTTTCCAGGGCCACTTTAAGTTCCCAATCCACCCCTGCCCTTCACAGACACCTTAGCAGCCTTACACTTACCTTGCTACTGCTGCTGCTGACTCCTCTCTCTGCACACTTGGGATGACACCTGGCAGGGGGTGCACATCCCATGTGACTTATGTACACAGACTGCAGCCAGCCACAAAGGTAGGGGAGAAAGGAAAGAAGGACGGATCAACAGAAATTAATACATTTAAGGAGGGTGGCTGGGCCCGGAGGATGGACCAGTCACCCAGTACCACATTGCCCCCCCCCCTTCCCTGGCTAGCACCCATTCTGGGGGGGGGCGTTACACACAAACAAGTATAAGTAAAGGATAACAATTGAAGGGGATAAATATGTTGAAGGAGATTTCTGTTCTGGAGGACATCTCATGCATAGTGTAGCCCTGTTTGGGCTTTCATTTCCCAGAATTAGAAAAATGATTACAATGTTACGGAAATTTCCACTTCACATGTGCTGGCCCCCATTCATGCTCAAAAGAGAAGAGTGAGGGCCTCTGATGCAGTAAGTAGATACACATCACCAGAAGCGGAAATAGCCAGTTGTAGGCCCAGATGCAAAAATTCGCACACACGCACACAAAAGCAAAAAACGTTTTGTTTACTTCAAATTTCAAGTATAAGAAATATAAATATATAACTTGTGTCCCTTCTATATCACACTGTGCCCCCTTTCTGTACTACACTGTGCCCCTGTCCTCCTTCTGTATCACACTATGCCCCCATTCTGTATCACATTGTGCCCCCTTCTGTCTCACACTGTGCTCCTGGCCCCCTTCTGCATCATATTGTGCACCTTCCAAATCACATTGTGCCCCTGGTCCCCTTCCATATCACACTATGCCCCTAGCACCCTACTATATCATACTGTTCACTCTTCTGTATCACACTGTTCCCTCCTTCTATATCACACTGTTCCCCCTTTATTTATCACACTGTGACCGTTTTATATCACACTGTGTCCCTGGCCCCCTTCTGCATCACACTGTGCCCCTTCTCCATCACACTGTGCCCCTTCCTCTCCATACACTGTGCTCCTGTCCCCTTTTTGTATCCTACTGTGACCCTTCTGTATCATACTTTTCCCCCCTTCTGTATCACATGGTGCCCCCTTCTGTATCATACTGTGCCATCCTTCTGTACCATACTGTGCCCACCTTCTGTATCACGCTGTGCCCCCTTCTGTACCATACTGTACCCCCTTCAGTACCATACTGTGCCCCCCCTTCTGTACCATACTGTGCCCCCAGTCCTTTGTTCATTTACCTCTTACTTTTCCTTCTTTCTTCTTTTTGCCTTCTGTCTTCTCTCTTCATGCTTGTGGCTCTTTTCAGCGTCGCTCCTCACTGAGAGTGCCGGACGTAATGACATCATGCCCAACTTGCAGGGAGAAGTGAGCAGGGAAGAAGGGAAGAGGATGCCAGGTCCTGGCCACGCCGGATTTGTAAGTATATATAGTGAATGCTATATATAGTGAATGCTAGTTGCTCCCCATAGAATGCCTAAAAATATTCCTAATTTATTTAATGTTGAAAATTCTAATAGGTTACAAACACTAGAGTGGTAAGATATATTAATGCTGTACTACTACTGACAAATATTTATTTCCGAAGAGGTGTTACATGAACTCTTAAAATGAAAAGTCGATAATAGGTTTGAATCATATACATAAATACGTATAAAAAGTGTATTAAGGATATTGTTTGCAGCGCTAAAAAGTTAACCTTTTAACTAATCACTGCTAACAGATACAATTCCAGGTGATTGTCTACTGGCAAATATAGCTTCACAGCACAAAATGGCAATAGGGAAGAATATAGTAACTATAGACCTGTGTGTCTCACATTAATAGTAGGGAATTTAATAGAATCACTTAATAAAAAAATGTTAACTATTTCACCTATTCACTTTGGATGTCCTGTCCCCACTTTAACCTTTCAAAAACTGAGCAAATATTGCCAACTAAAAGAACTGACCTACCTGATATCTCTATTTCTGCTGACAACAAAACAAAAAACACTTTACTTGATGCTCGCTGCCTAAATGTCATCCTAGACTCAGAACTGTCCTTTGCTTCCCTGTTACATAAATCTAAGAAACATTTCCCTAATATGCACATATCTCACACAATACAATGCAAAAACTTAAATTCATGTACTCATTATCTCCCACATTGACCAAACTTTCACCACATCTCCCTGAGTGAAATGTTCTTCTACTGCTGCTACTTATTCCTGTATTGCCTTATTGTATTTATTGACTGTATTTTGCCAAATCCAATGTAAAATATTTCTACTAACATACAAGGCCATAAACAAAACTGCAACATTCATCTCTTCACTTGTCTTAAATTGTCTGTCGACTCGACCTCTCTGCTCAGCCCAAGGTCTGCATCTCTCATCCACACTCATTACCTGCTTCCATTCCCAGGTAGAGGACTTTTTGGGCTGCGCTCACTATGCAGAATTCCCTTCCTTGTACAAAATTTTCCTCTAGCCTAAAAACCTTATTTCTACCATCCCTTTCACTAACTGTCCCAGAAATAATTTGATGTGCTTTACCTTGTTACCTGTGTTTGTATATATTTTTGTTCTTTCTGTATCATGTTGTGTCTTGGGTCTCTGTTTTCTGTATATGTAATGTACGGCACTGCGGACCCTTTGTGGCGCCTTATAAGTTGAAGATAATAATAATAATAATAATAATAACTCCCCTATTCAGGAAAGCTTATCAAATTCTTAATCTTTTAACCTTCTTGAGCTATCCTACCCAATTACCACCTCTCTACACAGTTCACTGAAACTTACATTTTTTCTCCTATACTCAAACAACCCTCTGACCCAAAACCAACATTGTTGTGTGACTTGATTTTAAAGCACTGCTACGTAAATGAATGTTACAAAATAAATAAATATTTTGAGTCAAAAAAAGGTCCAAGTCGGTATGGATTTATTGGACAGAGATCATGTCAAACAAATTTGGTGGATTTTTTTTTTTACTAGGTAACTAATGTGAAAGATCATTGCCTAAAAATGGATGTAGCTTCTTTAGATTTTAGGAAAGCATTTTGTACAGTATCTCACAATAAATGAATTGAGAAGCTGACAATCCTTGGACTTGACTCAAAGATAGTAAAGTGAATGCAGGTTTGGTTTAAGGACAGGAGATAAAGTGTTGTAGACTGTTTAAGCTCAAGTGAAGGGGTGGTAAGCAATTTAGTACATCAGGTATCAGTCCTAGGTCCAGATTTGTTTGTGTTCAACAGAAAACCAAAATCAGAATACAGAATGAATGGTGATGTAATGTCAACAAATGAGGACAGGGAACATGGAATTATAGTTTCAGATTATATAAAAGTAAGCAGTACCATTAAGAAGTAAGAAAAACTGAATTATTTGTATAGGAAGAGGTATTAGTAGCAGGAGGTTATATTGCCACATTATGGGTATGTTGTAAGACCTCACGTTAAGTACTATGCACAGTTCTGCCGGTCTTATCTCCAAAAAGACATTAATAAAATAGAAAGAAATCAGAAAAGGGCTGCTAAAATGGTGCCTGGGTTGCATAACAAAACTATCAGTGAAGACTTAAAGTATAAGTTTGTTCATCTAAGAGGAGAGAAGGGATAAGGGTGATGTGATCATACAGTGATAGAATCCTTCAACAATATCAAAATAGTTTAGGAAGACAGAATTACCAAAAATAAATACCATTAAAATGCATTGTCAAAAAAGGATGGGAAAAGTTCCATTAAATAAATACTGTGGTGGGACTACAAGTCCCAGCAAGCTCTGGCAGTCAATCACTGCTTGGACATGCTGCCCTTTTGGAACTACAAGCACCTGTCAGCAAGGGTCCTGAGGAAATAGCATTGGTTTCATTGGGGCTGGAGGTCAGTACCTGCTCAGTCATTCACATTGATCAGCATGTAAACGGTAATTGGACAATGCATTTCAAATGTATTTCTATGTCAATTTGAAAGTATTGCCCATTCAAATGAATGAGGAAAGCCATATTTTTCAAAACAAAAAGAAATTTGTCAGCGCTTATCCTTTAAACTGCATATCTATGTGTGTCTAGCAAAATAAAAACATGAGGTATTAGTTCATATTTTGATCAAAAGACTTAAGCCTCCATCCCAATGTCAAGGGTAACTCATTATATGCAGGTCCTACACTGACCTATATGCTTTAAACACTATTAAAATGCAGTTAAAATCAGATGCACTCACCTCCCAGGTATAGGGGTTTACATCTAGCAAAGACTGGCTTGTGAGCCACACCCAAATGTGCCTTAAATAGGCTTGATGGACAGCTGCTATGACAAAAAGGCAATATTTTGAAACAAAACCAGAGAAAAATAAGCCCGCGCTCGGTATATCCCACATTATATATGGTACCAGCTGCTTGGCAATAAGCCCACGCTCGGTATATCCCATATTAGTGTTTAAAGCATATAGGTCAGTGTAGGACCTGCATATAATGAGGTACCCTTGACGTTGGGATGGAGGCTTAAGTCTTTTGATCAAAATATGAACTAATACCTCATGTTTTTATTTTGCTAGACACACATAGATATGCAGTTTAAAGGATAAGCGCTGACAAATTTATTTTTGTTTTGTATACATATATGGGCATTTATATTGCCATGCAGCTGGTACCACATACAATATGGGATATACAGAGCGCGGGCTTATTGCCAAGCAGCTGGTACCATATATAATGTGGGATATACCGAGACGCAGGCTTATTTTTCTCTGGTTTTATAAAAAATTTTCAGTTTTAAATTGCCCAGAATTGTCTGATTAAGAATTAATTTGCCATTTAGTAGATTTGAGTGCTTGGCCAATTAATCCACAAGTTTATTATAGTGATTTTGAGCAATTGCAGAACAAAAACTAAACTAAAGTTTTTTTCCAGATAGATAAAGATTATGTGCTTGATTGAGAGTGAGATGTACTGCACGTCTCTTTGCATAGCGTATCTTAGCGGTTTTTCACATTGCACAGAAAATGAAAGTAAGCAATTGCAGCTATTCAGTCCTGCGACTTTTTGGCACTTCTGACTCCTTACGCCTGAAGAGGTTTGACATGGGAGGTAAGGGGTGTTCTAACACAGGCAATGTACAGTAAGGTAAGAGTATGTTACAAACTTGCAATCTAGTAATTAGGGGTTTGGGAATGATTTGCAGAAATTTATTGAGAATTTAGTAGTCGCTCGTCCACTCTGCATCAAGCCCTATGTATTTCTTTATATGCACATAGGAATTCCCTATCCCAACATCTTAAATTTTACAAGAAACAACCTTCAAACTTTCTGAGATTAGATAGAGCGAAATATTTTTAAACTGTGATAAAAAAGGGAGAGTGAGATGTAATTATAAGACAGACTTATAGCGCTAAGACTGCTTCCCTCTCTGCGTAACATGGGCCCTAACCATGTGTGTGAGGTGCGATAGGTTATAATGAGTAGTGTGTGAGCTGTGACAAACTAAATTGGGAAATACAGGAAAACATGTACATAAAGCAGTAGGAAGAGATGGTGAAAAGTTATCTGTGCTGAGTTTAACAAAAAGGTTACTTCATTCTCGCTGCAGAACAAAAAGACAAAATGGACCACGCCCCTCCCATAACCTATCAAATCCCTTCTCATAAATATAAATGATGTTAGGTTGGACCTGTCTATGCTCCAGGTTACCTATTATATATGAGTATAAATCACACTGTGATCATCATATCTAAAGATGTGTTATTTCTTTATTGACTTATTACTGTTATTTCATCTTATAAAATTGAGATGTAATTTGGGAGGATGGTTATGTCCCCGTTACTTTCACCCATCCATCAAGAGTCAGTGCAGGTGTATGGAGAAGCAAAGCCTTCCCTTCTACATCACTCAAACCATCCATAGCCTGCGGCTGCAGTTCTTTTACAGTAAAACTAGCTTAGGAGTGTGGAGAAGGGTGGCTATAGTTATTTTAATGCAGGGATAGAGCAGGGGTCGTGGGGGGGTGGAACCTAATGGCTTGTGGGTGAGGCTAAGGGTTTAAAGCCTCTTATATTACTAATTTATCTTGCTTACAATCTCCAGTTATACAAAATGGGTGCCTCCTACAGATTTATACCTATAATTTTACAAATTGCAACTGTGTGTGTTAGAAACGTGTCAACATCCGAGAAAACACATTTATTGAAATATAATAAACATACAGTATTAATGCCTGTTCACTCTCATGATTTATTAAGGATATAAATGATACTTCAGTGAGCAATATTTTAAGAGAAGGGAAAATATAAATAGGAATCAAATGAATTGGTGGCCAGTGGAAAGCAACAGGCAACCAATTGTGAGGCTGCCTGTGCGCTCAGACAGGAAGTGTTTACTTCACTTCTTGTCTGATCTTATCTGTGGTGTGATGCTGCATAACAACACCTAAAGGTAAGTAAAGGGGATGCACATAGAAAACTATAGTGAGGGGGGGGGCTGCACATAGAAAACTATGGGGAGAGGGAGCTGCACATACAAAACTATAGGGAGGGAGTTATCACGCTTCTGAAGAATATTTAGTGGATCCCTTGTTTCTGTCAGTGAGTGGTACTCACTCAGGAGCGCGGAGTCTAACGGGTAGGGGGTTGTCATCAGTGACCCCCGCAAGGAGGTATGAGCTTCGCTGCTTCTATCCTGCAGGTCGTGACCTCCCGAATGAGCGTTGACAGAATATTGGTGGAGCTAGAAACAACGGGTTGGTAACTCGGGGCAACAGCAGGAAGATCACTGATTTAGTAACGGTCCTAATGGCAATGAAGATGAATTATAACTAGCTGGTCTGTAATTTGTAACGCAGGGTAACAGCAGGAGAATCATAGATACAGCAACAGCTCAACGATAGCGGTAACAAGGATAGGACTAGCTGATCCAAAAATGGTAACTCAGAGTAACAGCTGAGGAATGACTGATACAGCTATAGTTCAGATGAGAACAGTGGTGGAGTAGAACGTCGCTGATCCATAAATAATAACTCAGAGGCTAGCAGATGACTCACTGGCACAGCGGTAGTTCAACCACAGGCAGACATGGAGTAAAACTTTAACTGATCCATTAATGATGATTCTAGTAACAGGTGAGTTACTGAATACAGCGACAGTTCAATATATGAAAATAACAAGGAAATGGAACTTAGCTGATCCGTGAATGGTGATTCAAACAACAGGTGAGTTACTGGTACAGCAGCAGTCCTAGTGTAGAGGCAGCAGTGGTGTTTGAGCTAGCTGATCCGTGAATGATGATTCTAGCGACAGGTGATTTACTGGTTATAACGGCAATCCCAGAGCAGAAGCAGCAGTGGTGTGGAGCTAGCTGATCCGTGAATGATGATTCTGGCAACAGGTGAGTTACTGGTCACAACGGCAATCCCAGAGCAGAAGCAGCAGTGGTGTTGAGCTAGCTGATGCGTGAATGATGATTCTGGCAACAGGTGAGTTACTGGTTGCAACGGCAATCCCAGCACAGAAGCGGCAGTGGTGTTGGGCTAGTTGATCCGTAGATGGTGATTTCGGGTTAGCAGCCAGGAGTACAAGTACCCCAGGTAGTTTGTTAACAACAGTTCAATGTGCAGGAGCAACGAAGAAATAGAACTTAGCCACTCAGTGCAGGGTGATTCGAGCAACAGGTGAGTTACTTGTTACAGCGGCGTCTCAAACGATGAAGCAGCAGAAGCATTCAGCTAGCTGGTCCGTAGATGAAGATTCCAGGGCAGCAGCTAGGAAAACAGGTGCAACAGGTAATTCGTAGGTAGTGTCCGCAGAAGGGAGTACAGCCGATCCAGGCACAACAGGAGAGACAAACGAACGGAAGCCAAGTCCTAAAGAGAGAGTGTGTAACTCGAAGAACAGGCATTGGACAGAGGGACAATGGGAAGTTTAAATAGCGCTCCAAAATCCTTAGCACCAATGGGAACAGGTAGGAGGTAATAAGTGAGTGTAACAGGCGGCACATGCGTAGAACCAAATACAGATGATGCCTTGAAAAAGAAGTTTAGTAACCTAGATCACAGCTTCCAGGAAGAAGGTAACAATGCCAGTACTTGTCTATGGGACCAGCATGTGACAGGGGTGCACATACAAAACTAAAGGGATAGGGGGCTGCAGATACAAAACTATAGGGAGGGGAGCTGCATATACAGAATTATAGGTAGGGGAAGGCTGCATATGCAAAACTATAGGGAACCTTTAATGCTGGGGTGGTGTGGGGCTATTAATTGAATGTGGCGCTGAGTTTTGGGGAGTACGCTTATTTACAAAATGTGAATATAAATTATTTAATGCCGGGATGGTTGTGGGAAAGGATAATTTTAAGCGTAAATGCTATTAATTTTTTGCTGAGGTTGGTTGGAGTTTTCTAAATTTCATGTACGCATTTTGTTTTCCATTTAGGGCCACCAACATTCCATGATCCAGACAAGCAGCAATTAAGACCCCAGCAGCCACAGGGAGTGAAAGTGACAAGAACAGGTAGGAGAGAGCAGGACAGTCTGCCAACTCTCCTGAATCTGGTGGGCATTCCCGAATTTTGGTGTCTATCTCACTTAGTCAGGATTTAGTCCAACTACAAGGATAGTTGGTCGGTATGTCCCGCTTCACACCGTATTGCTCCTCATGGGAGAGCTGCGTGCACCTAACAGTAGTGCTTACAATTTTGCCTGTGTATTTGTCTAAAATGTATCTTAAATGATAACCCCCCTGTCTTACATGCCCTGGGCACCTCAGAGCCTTATTCCAGCTCTGGTGATACTTTAGTGGGTCTTACATTCAGTTCATTGCCTGCCTTCTACCTTGCACTGGACCCATTCTCAGATCACTTGTTGAACATATGGCCAGCCCACATTGCACTAACAATGTCATTAATCCTTCCTCCTTTGCACTTACTATATCACAAGCAAACCCTTTGAATATCTCGCCTCTCCACTTATGCCATTGTCTGCCAACCCTCCCTGCAGTGTTAATGCAAACAACCCCCATTCACTAGGCCCATTTCGGGCTCATACACAATTGTTACAAAACAAGTGTTTTCTTGCCGATGCTATCTCACCTTTGTGGTGATCACACCTGGACAGCCATTTATTATAAGGATTATTTTTAATGCATTTTTGAAACACATAGTACACATTTTTATATATTATATAGAGAGGGATTTAACTGGTAGTTTGCATCTTATGACGTCAGGGAAAGAAGCAACAGTGCGTGAGGTGCTCATATGCTGCTCTGGCAGACTGATCAAATATGATTGTGCCAACATGTTTCGTCATAGTTAAACTTAGTAAACAAAGTCAGATAGGAATTGAAAGGAATTTAGGAAGAATATGTTAGAAGACAACTAAACAAGTTAGAGAGGCATAAACCAGTGCAGATAATGCAAAAGATTCATGTAATTTTATAACATAAGTCAGGCAGCTTTTACCCTGCATTGCTTTAGAGATAACCCACTTTGTCTTAATTCATCACATCTACGGTTTCCTAGATGTTATTAAAACCAAATTCCAGTAGTTCTAAATCCCACCTAATTTTGTGTTGGCCCCACCTACAGTTGTTTTGGTCCCGCCCACATGAGGCCACTTCAATCATTTTTTCCAGGGCCACTATACATTCCCAATTCACCTCTGCCCTAGCACACCAAGGTTTAAATGTATACCTTGATACATTCTAGCATACAGTTTCTTACTAGTGTATTCCGATCGGCAACTCTAACAGTGCACTGTCAGACTGTGCAATGGTGTAATCCAGGCTGTGAACTTGTGTAATACAGGTAACAATTGTTATACAATGCCAAAAACCATAACAATTGGCTTCCATCCATTAGATAACTTCTGAACAACATTTAATATAGAACGCTATGCAGGCTAATGATCACTCTCCCCCATGCCTCTACTCCTAAACTTGGATAGGTCACAGCAAGGATTTCCATTGTGGAAGATGAGATCCTGGGTCTAATGATTCTCTGTAGAAGCCTCCTTAATGTTAGAACGTGAGTTAACATGCTCAAACATTAGCTTATATGTCATTGATATCTAAACTAATGCATGTTCTTTTATATTAAAATTAAAAACAAAAATGAAAAAATGTCCTCCATTGACACACCCATCCATGCCATTTTACGTGGTTTGATTTGCTAGTTCTGTAATATAGAACTGGGAAACACCTAGAAATACTACTGCATTCAGCATCCCCCAGGTCTCCAGATAGGTGGTGCACTGCTCTACCACCCTCTACTACATGGTGGTAATATAACTTTAAAGAGAAAAAATGGAAAATTGGTTTGGTCATATGGAAGAAAACGCATGTGTTCCTAAGGGTACAAAACTAGACTTGAAATGATTTTATTTTTTTTCTGACATGTACAGCTATGTCATGGACTACAATCCTGAAAATGGTTATTCAAAGCATCTGCATAATTGCATTTCCAAAACACAAAAGGAAGCATTTATCTGTGTATGTTTTGCACCTCATGGAAAATAATACATTTGTACAATAATTATGCAATGTGTTTACACATTTTTACTGGTTCATAAATTATCTGGCTGGCAAGTGTAAGTCATCTGGTGGTCCTGTGGATGTCCTGTAAATGTGGTGGTGAACACTGGACTTGATGAAGTTTAAAAATAGAAGAGTATAACAAAGTTAAAATGACCTATTGGTAAGTGGCCAGGAATACCAATGCTGGGCCCAGAGTGGAATCAGGATTGTTTAGTATTATATAAATAAATGTATATATGTATGTAATATAATTACCTGACCTAAGTTGATTAAAATAATCATTGGGGTGGCTGTAGTGTCCGTGTCCCCCATAATCATGTTAACTAGTCTAGTAGAACATGTTTTGGAGGCTGGGCATGGCAGGTAAGAAAATCAGCAGGTTTCTCTTCCTAATTAAGTACTTTGCTTCCAGTTGATAAGTTGAAGCCATGGCTTGGCACACATGAAATACTGGTACTGGGATAAGGTGACCAGTTAGGGAAAAGGTGATAATTAATGCCAACCCTCAGTCGCTATATTATAAACTAGAGTTGTATAAGCACCAATTCCATTGACCATGATATGTTTATATTTAAAACAATCATTATTAAATCAAACTTTATTTGAACAAATCACATACAGTAATCTACCATTTTCCACTATGCATTTAAACATGTAAAAAATGTTTTTTAAAAAGTGACTCATTGGGCCTATCATTGTTCAAGTACTATCATTGTACTAGAAACAAGAATATATGAATTTAATTTCATATAAAGGTGTGGGAGTACTGCACCAGTTTGAGAAGAACCTAACATCACTTCTCAGTCTTGCTGCTAATATTTAGATACTTGAATGGGCTCAATGATAGCCTAGAGTCTAGACTATCATTCAAACATCTCAATTCACACATTCTTACACATGGATATGCAGATTTGGTTATACAGAAATACACTGTGCTACGGTCTCATTACCTACAAGCTGCTCTAACCTTGTCCACATCATTTTCTCCTTGTTCCCTGTTTTAAAGAATTATATTATATAATTATTATAGATCAGGGGTTGACAACCATTCTCTATCAGAGTGCCGGCTAAAATCTACTCAAACCCAGGTGTGCCAGTTGGGTGTGTGTGTGTATATATATATTTATATACACATATATACAGGGCTGCCTAGAGAAATTCATGGCCCCAGTACAGCAAGTTCATGGGGCCCCCCTTAAAGTTGAGCATGGTAAAAAATGTTGCGTCGCCGCTCAAGTGGTCATACAATTGGAGCATGGCAGTGCATCATTGGGGGCATGTCTAGCAGGTGAAAAGCACTGGGCCACCCTCTTACAGAACAATGCATTACTCACACATGCCCCCTTGCCCAGCAGCTTTGCTCACATATGTCCCCTCTGCCCACATGCTTTAATCACACGTGCCTCCCTCTGCCCACATGCTCTAATCACACTTGTCCCCCCTCTGCCCATCACCTTTAGTCACAAATGCCCCCTCTCCAGCACACCTTCTTCTTACCTTATTATCCACTGCACAGCATGGGAAGATATCCAGCAGCCCGCTCGCACTGAGTACCATGAGACTGCTGCAGTCACATGACTTGACGTCTGAAGGTACCTGAGCTGAAGGGGATTTAGCCACTACCAATCCCCCCTGCACTCAATAAAAAAATAACAAAAAGTACTTTTAAACTAATTTTGTTTTTTCAAAGTTAGGTCTCCAGTGGGGCCTCAGGCCACCAAGCAGCTGCTTCAGTAATGAAGCAGGTTCACTGTGGCATACTTCAGTAATGAAGCAGCTTCAGCAAAGCAGCCAGTGATGTCGAAATATAGTAGTATTTATGTGCAATAGTATAAGTTATATGCATATCAGTAAAACATATGGTACACGTTGAAGGAATCAAGTCATGTGTGGTATCATACTAATCCTCTTCGCATTTGCAACTGTACGGTTCACTCTGCGAAGGAATCGCAGAGTGCATACGCAAGTTATTAATGTTAAGGAATTATGGACTATTATGATGAGTAATCTTGGCAGGAAGATCAGAGCTCATCCCCTGGAGAGATAACCCCCTCCTTTGCATTCCTGAGCTTAAACTAGCCTATGATCTGCAACCCCCTGGACCCTCCTGATACCTGGACCAATAGAAGCAAGCCACACCTTTGCATTGTTTTACTGTATCTCTGTTTGCATATAAGCAGCAGCTCCTCATCCAGAGTGCAGTCACCTAGACCACAGACTTCAGGACTGAATGACTGTTCACTGGATCCAGAGCGCCTGCGATAAGTAACGGCTGTACTTATTATTATTTCGCTAAGATATATCAACTGCTACTTTTTGAGAATAAATCTTTGTGCGTTGGAAACACAAATCGAGATTCGACAATAGTTACTGGATAGCGACAAAGTGCTCATAACAGCTGATACTGCTAACACAGCAGGAACAGATACCGTTGAGAATTATGAAATTTTCCCTATAAAAGATGCACAGTGGCTGTGTAACTCTTTAGTGTGGAATAGAGGTAATTACTCTAATTGTGCTCTAGTAAGAAGGTAATTACATAAATTGTGCTCTAGTAAGAAGGTAATTACACTAGTTGTGCTCTAGTGAGAAGTCACCATTATTTGTAAAATGAGTATACTAGACCTGTTTGGAGATCAGGGGGTAAATGTATGAAAGTCAGTTTTTTTCAACTCGCCGGAAATCAGCGACTTTGCAGCTAAAATTCTTGCCTTTACAAGCCATCGTCGCTTTAAATTTTAGCTGCAAAGTCGACGATTTCCGGCGAGTTGAAAAAACCGGACTTTCATACATTTACCCCCAGGTGATACGTACGTTTCCAAGCGTCCTTTAATCAGTAGGAAGGTCATTACAAAATAGTTGATATTAAAAAAAAAGTTCAATTTCAAATTCAGATTCACATCAGCTATATAGCTGCCATGTAAATATAAATAATATAAAATAATATAATGTAGCAATAAATATATTAAGATATTTACTGGTACTTTGTTGCTGCAAGAAAATAAATTCAGGTTCTCCATCCAGCACTGCAGCAATGACTGTGTTAAAGTGTAGATGATACAAAGTGAGAGAGTGAGTTTGAGAGCAGATGAAAATGATGCTTCTGACAGAAAATTGCCTTGGAGACTGGAAGAATGAAAAGAAAAACACGGATTCCATTCGTGCTCATTATACCACAGTGCGGTCACTTTCTTGGGCCTATTTATTAGCCGATGGAAAACATGTTTAGGCACAGCTGCTGAAACAAGGGAAGGGAGGAGGATGCCAGACTGACTACTTCTTATTAAAATTTCTCTCTGAGTTTATTTTCCTTTTGTACCAATGAGTAATGACATGTAACCAGATAGGACTACTGTGGTTGCAAATAAATTCATGGCAAGGACAAATGTTCTGGGAAATCAAACTGGAGGTCTTCAGATACAGAAGAAGGGGTAAAGCAATTTTAACTCTTCCAGTGTCAGAAGTGCACATTCAGAATGGAATGGATTATTTTTAAGTTGTTTTAAGGGAGACTCCTACTTACATTGGGACTCTGCCTTGAATGTTTTTTCCTTTAGACAGATTAGCTTATTTGTACTGCCTGAAAATATATCTGCTGTGTAGAATTTGTTTCAATGCACAAACATGAGCTTATCTGTTGTATTAACCAACAGGTAAAAAACTTAATCAAATCTGCACAAATTATGTATTTCAATGATAGTGGAGTTACCCTTTAAAATATAGGTTCAAGGCTGGCACAGTGGCGTGTTCCTTTACTCCTGTGGTTGGGTTTGGCTAGGAGCTGTGGTTCGAATCCCTTCCCCTGCGCTTCTGACTGTGGGATTAAGCTGCTCAAAACACCAGAGAGTAGGACTTGAAAAAAAATAATTTTATATATCTATAAATATATTAATAAAACCAAAAGAATGAGCATGAGCTCCCATGTAAAAGTGACCTAAGGGAACCCAGCATTTACATAATTTTTAACTCTTACAGTCCTTGGGAACTGATAATCGTGTCCCTTCTTATCAACTACATAACCTACTTTAAGAGAACTAATTGTCTACACATCGTACATGGCATCAGTAGGACTCCTTTGAAGGCCCCCTGTAGGGCTCAAAATAATATATTTTCTAAAATGTGTATATTTTATTCTCTAAATACTGACTAATTTGTCCATGGTTCTTATGCATAAGAGAGAAGAAAAGCCAATTTGCCATTTTTTCCTTGACATACTGCAAGCGTTCACTTATAGATGCAGTAGACTTAATGGCACATTTTGCTGTGTATAACTGTGCATATGATATTGCTAATAACCATTCACTTCAGTGGAAACATATGATAAAATTGATTGATATGAAATGGTGAGTCAAGTAAAGTAAATGTTGCAACAAAGACTTCATTGGTTGGATTTACTGGGAGAACCTCTGCTAATATCAGTGCACCTAATTGCCTCCTGTACTTCTTGAGTGGATATAGATGAAACAGACTCTTTGGGCATTTCCCTCCACTTGGGATTGATACTAGGTTTGTTACTATTACATTAATTTATTAGCCAGCATTGAGACATTTATTGTACCTCTATGTCAGGGTTCAACCTCTGTTGACAACATCTTAAAGCTGGACACCCTATGGATATCTTAGATGTCATTTCTCCTGAACTTTGAAGCAATATGGGCAATGGATTGCCAATAAATTCATTATACACTTCTACATTGCAACCAGAATATTATTGGGATAATCTATATGGTCGAAGATAGTGATTATTATCAAGCTGCCTTATGTTATTAACAATATAAAGCTTCTAAGCTATATAGGGCAAAAGTGCTTGGGAGAGGTGAAAACTTGTAGAAATGTTAATACACAACATCTTCCTAGGTCACATGTCTAACCTTTTATTCACCCACACAGTTTACAGGACGAAGGCATCTGTAGAAGAGGTTATTACACAGTGCGTCCTTTTTCTCATCCCCAACCACACTTATCCCCAGATATGATATGATTTGTATCCTCACTCTGATCCTCTAACTTTTTCATAGGAGAGAGATGGTTGATAAACACAATTCCTGCCCTTCCATCCATATGAACAGAACTATGCAACCTTGACATGACTTTGAGCACGGAGCCTGCTGCACGCAGATGGATGGCAGATTGCTTTGTTTAAGTACAATTGCTTTTCTTTTCAGGAGGAGGCTGCTGGCTAAAAGAAAAAAAAAATAAAGAAAATCAAATGGCTAATACAGTGCTGTGTACAGCAAGTTTAAGCCTGGAGGTTGGAAGACACAATTACCAATGTGACAAAGACATGATATAGGAAAGATGGAGAAGCTCTTAGGACTTTAAAGACCTTCCAAAATAGCCCACTTCATAATTGTCCCATGAAAGCATGGATTTGTTCCCAATTCTGTGTTTATCACTGATTTCCTTTTAGACTGGGAGGTAAATGATAGCAGAGGAGATGCAAAGGAGGAGAGAGACAGGACGGAAAAGGCTGCACAACTAAAAGATGAATAGAGGCATAACTAGTAGAAAGAAATAAACACTTAATATGAAGGCAAGAATTATTCAGGTAGACATAAAACATTAGAAGAGAAAAATGTAATGGTGCAAATAGAAAAGAGCACATGAATCAAATGAGAGAAGAACTAAAATAGAGGATCATAGAGACAAGTAGATAATACAGGGCATAATGTATCTTCTTGTGTGGATAATAAGAGTATTAGCAGTTGAGGAGTTCTGTGACCTGGTCATTGTACTGTAAATTAAGCTATAATATCCTTACAATCTACAGGCTAATGGTAATACATCAGGTCTAAATGTAGTACTATAATGCTATAATCTAAAATAAATTAGTACATTATTACTAATTTGCTACAACAATACAAATAACATTACATTGTCAAGCATCACAGATAATACTGAATAAGAATAGTCTTATCTCCATATAGGAAGATTTGTAGACAATATGCGGGATTAGAGAGGTGCAAAGAGATCAGTCACAAACAAGAACATAGGATAGATAGAAAATGGCATCAGACAGGGAGCAGGAAATTAAAAGTTTTGTATCAGATGACAGTCTAAAAAATAGACTTGGGTGGATGGGAAAAAAACAGACTTTAAAATGACCATGAGGTATAAGACAAATTTAAATAAGGCTTATAATACTTTCCATGTAAGAGGTTTGTGAAATTAATTGGCAACCAATAGATTACTCCATCTCTAAGGATTATTTATCAACTGCAGGTTATACAGATGCACAGCACATTTAATTAAGCACAAAAGCACCTATCTGTCTACCTAGCACATACATAGGTGCAAGCATACTTCCCTTTCTGTATTCACACAACAAAGTACAGTTAAATGTGCAATTCTGAAATGAAACAGATTTTCCTGCAGTATTTTCCAGACAGTTTTCCCATTCTCTGCTGAAGAGAACACTAGAGCACAACACTGCCGACAGTACACTTCATATATTTTCAACCATATCTTTTGCACCCACTACAGGTCAGGTGTAAGTGCCGACTGATAGCGTTGACTGACACAGCATAGTCTTTGAATTAAAAAGCACACATATGCGTATCAGCAGCAATCATATAACAACAGTGTGCACCTAAGATGTACAATAAAAATGCATTTTATTTACTTTACGCATTGAAGTCTTCTTTAATTATGTAATATAAAAAATATATTTAAAAAAATGTGTATTTGAAAAGAAATATTTTTAGAAATTATTATACTGTTAACTGTCGCTCCTTTAAATTTTGATAAAATAAAAGTGTTATGCTTTCCGAACTTTTATTGTATTTATGCATGTGCATATACTGTAGTCTGCTCTGTGTGTCCACATACAGCAAGTGCTGTTTAGGCACAGCATACTTCCAACCAACTTGTTATGCTTGGATTTGAATACGGCCGGAACTATGCACAAGTTGCATGTTCTTTTTAAACAAGAAACTTACTTTCGGTTGGGTTTTTTTCTGCATCTCCTAAAATTGCTATACTGTGCATAGTTTGTGGTTGACTACATTGGAGTGCTTGGATAAAGTGTGTTGAAGGTACTTTTTGGTATACTAGCTACTAGTTGTAGTATTAGCGTTACACCATAGATGACTAGATGACTGTGGCTGGATCCACCATCCCCCACATGAAAATGGTGCAGCATGCCTTATGCATATTATTGTAAATGGGAAAGTGCCATAAAGTGTGTAAAACTGAAATAGGAAATCCTATGTAAATTAACATATCTCCTGGGTCTGGTTCAGGGGGAATGTATCACCTAGACAACTGTATTCCTTACCTAGCAGTGTAATTGTTTCAATAAATAAATATACAGTTCCTGATGCCAAACATTATTATGTAATAATTACTGTGTTGTGAGTGCCCCTGTTGACAAGAAGGGAAGTTTGCCCTCATTCAAACCCATGGCATAAATTAGCTGGTCGTGATCATAAAGGCTTTGTCTTGATTGGTTGGCTCAGTGCAGTCTGCTTCCTTTCCCAGATTGGCCACCTTGCTTTGATATCGACTAGCTGGTAAACAGTACAGTATTTCAAATGCTTATTTGAATGTACGGAAAAGGTGTAGACTGGTTTTGGCTCTATATAAAGAGCACATCTTGTGTTTGTCATCTTTTACTCCTCAGTAATCTTTAGTACCACATAATGTGTAACTGCAATTGTAAGGACCATTTATGAGCAATAAACACCATTCTGCTTACAAGATCCTGCAGGACACATATTACCTGTAGTACTCCTGTAACTTACATTTAAGAGATAAATCTTAAATCAATACCCTGGCTGTCCAGTTTTGAACCCAGAACCCTGTGTTTCAAAGACCAGTTCGGGAAAGCCAAGTAACTTTGGAAAAGGGTAATTGCAGCACAAGGGGATGCCCAATTTAAAATTGAGTGCTAAGCAAGAGGTGTTGACATCCTCTGTATATGAAAAGCTAGATACACAAGGTTCTGATAATCTGGGATGACCAGCACAGGTCACAGGTAGAAAAAGATGATGATGACATTGACCAGGAGAGTTGGCCAGCACCAAATGCAGAGGAACATGCAAGTATCTACTAGAGCCCAGCACCCTCTCACAGCAGCTGCTCTTCCTCACAAGATGGCCTGGAAGCACTGGCTTTTTAACTCCCTAATGATGGCAGGGCTTCTGTGCTATAGTTATAGCTGGTGGCCTTAGGAGATGAGGCAGGTCTAGAGGTGCAAATGTGGAGCAATAATGGGACACCATGGTCTGCAGAGCTCAATGAGCAATCACCAGCTGATGTACCAATATTATAATCCTTTCAACTTCACTATGTTGGAGGATGGTGTTGGAGATATTGATGGACATTTGCAGGTGTTTGAAATTACCTGTAAACGGCATGATTTTCTGAGAAACTAATGTTTAAAATATTTGTTTCCCACATTTTAAGAACATGCAGTGATTGCCTATCATGGAGTAGGGAGGAACAGATGAGTGGGCTAATCCAAGGTATAACACTAAAAATAAGGAGGCTGGTCCTGGAAGAGGGAGTTCAGCTGTCAGGAGGTGCAGCATTGACTGGGAGGAGCAAGTCCCCCATTCTATCTATAAATAAGGGCCCTGAGAGGCGGATTGACTAGGCCCAGACCTGCTAGGCAGTCCACAATATCATCCGCCAGGTATCATATGTCATATGGACCGGTCTCAAACAGATTTATCTAAACTAGTCTCACTAAGAGATAAACTTTGAGCCACATACATGACACAAATATAAAAACACAAATATAAAAACACACATTTTACATACTGGGGAACAAAGCCATCAAATTATTAGCTGGTAAACTAAGGATGACGAGAACCAAAAGCAGAATCTTTAAATTCATGGAAGACCATGGAACATTATCATCTGATTCCTATTATATAGCTATTTGCCTCCTACAACTCTAAGGGGCATATTCAATTGACGGAGAGATCGCTGAAAATCCCGCGCTAAAAAAATATTACCGTTAATACGGTAATATCTCGCTGGATTTCAGCTCGCAGCTCCCCTGAAATCCAGCGAGTAAATTACCATATTAACGGTTTTCCCGCACAGGATTACCGTAATAAAGGTAATATTTTTTGAGCGCGGGATTTTTGGCGATCATGCCATCAATTGATTATGCCCCTAAAGGTTACATCCTAAAGAATGACCACAACAACCCCTAACCAGAATACCTCTTGCCAAAGATATGTCCTGTTACCCTTTGTATGTTTACTGCACCATAGACAGAGGATGAAGTGTCTAAAGTGATTAATTGCTTCTCACTGGAAGAGATGACTCTACAAATAGACGCCAACCCTCACCAATCTATATTATGCTCTCAACCTGTATTTCGTTAGATGGTTTTGCTCAAGCCGCTTTCTCCCAATGTCCAAGCAATGGCCACCTCCTAGGACATTTTCTGGGAGTAACCAGAGTACAAGAATGGAAAACCCAAAATGTCCCAGTGGACGCAATAATTGCTAAAAACAATAGAAACTTTTAAACGCAGCCAACTTTTTTCTGAAGCAAAACCTCCTCATTTATAATGCAAGCTAAGCAAAATAGAATCCCCCCCCCCCTCACTCTCTGGCACTCTGATAACTACATAACAGAAACATGATCCCCCTATGCCGGGGTCCTGATCCCATATAGTGTCTGGCTAACCCCATTCAAGAAATGCAGCCTAACTGTTCTCTTATTATTTTTACTCTGTACTTTTAGCCATGTTATCTATATAATGTGCTCCTCCACACCACACACTCATCCATGTCCTGAACATGCTGTAAAATAAATCAATATTTCTAAAGTGTAACTGGGTGACATGATCTATTGGGTCGACCGTTTTCCTGGCATCAGTTGTCTGTGGCGAGAGAGAGACCATAGTGTCTTAAAGCACTTGTATCAGCACGTTTGAAGGTGCAATACTTTCACATTGGTATAGTTTCTCTGCTTTGATTACTGTAAACTTACTACAGCATTGTATTCCCCTGAAAACTGAGTGCTCACAATTTTTAATCACCCCCCACTCCTTCATTTTTTTCCCTTATGTACCCCATCATGGAAAAACGCCTCAAAATAGAGATTTCTGGACAAAACGTCTCAAAATAGAGATTTCTGGACAAAACACAAGGTGTAATTAACGTCATTAATGTTGTACTAAGACTAAGAAAAAGCAAATATGTCCCATTGATTTAATGTAACGCTTCGGTCCCACAAGTAGTACCTGTTCCGTTACCCGCATGTCATTGGTTTGGAAACTGCCATGTTCCAGCGTCAGACAAACTTCATTCATTTCATTTAGCTATACTCAGTTCAGCACAGATGCCATTGCACTTCTGGATCTCCCTCCTTTTCTCATTGGCTGAGCATTTCTAGAGCACTATTTAAACCTCCTGGATTCCCCTGTCTGATGCCTGTTCTTCAAGCTCACTTCCTGTAGCCTGTGGTTCTGGTTAATGTGCTCCTTGTGGATCTTCCGCTATTCCAGCCTGCTCTCAGTTCATGGCCTGTGTTGAACCATCGCGGCTCCAGTACCCATCTAACCATCTCCAGTGTACTTCATCGTGACAGCTCCGGTTCTCTCATCGCTACACTCAGAGCCGCTATTACACCTGTGACTCCTCAGCTGTTTCCACGAGTTGCCTCCGCTATTCCAGCCTGCTCTCAGCTCGTGGCCTGTGTTGAACCATCGCTGCTCCAGTACTCTTCTAACCATCTCCAGTGTACTTCATCGTAACAGCTACGGTTCTCTCATCGCTATACTCAGAGCCGCTATTACACCTGTGACTCCTCAGCTGTTTCCACGAGTTACCTCCGCTACTCCAGCCTGCTCTCAGTCTCTGCCTGAGTTGAACTATCGCTGCTCCAGTACCACTACTACCATCTTCAGTGTACTTCATCGTGACAGTTCCAGTTCTCTCATCGGTACCACTCAGAGCTGCTACTACTATTGTAACTCATCAGCTGTTACCACGGGTTACCTCCGCTACTTCAGTTTGCTCTCAGTCTTTGCCTGAGTTGAACTATCGCTGCTCCAGTACTACTACTACCATCTCCAGTGTACTTCATTGTGACAGTTACAGTTCTCTCGTCGCTATCACTCGTCGTTACTACTATTGTGACTCATCAGCTGTTACCACGAGTCACCTCTGCTGCTGCAGTCTGCTCTCAGTCTTTGGCTGTATTGAACTCCTGCTGTTCCAGTGCTGCTATTTACAATCGCAACTGTACTACATCGCAACAGCTTCCGTTTTCTCACCGCTATCACTCAGAGCCACTACTACTGCATCTCATCTATTGTTGCTAAGAGTTACCTCGGCCACTTCAGTTGCTCTCAGTCTCCTGCTGTATTGAACTATTTCTGCTCTAGTACTATTAGACCACCTCTATTGTACTTCATCGTGACAGCCCCAGTTCTCTGACCGCAACCACTGTGGACCGCAACTGCCTCGGTGACTCATCGCCTGATTCCCCAGTTATCTCCACTTCCTTGTGTGGTCTGCACAACTCCAATGCTGTACTCTAGCTGTTCCAGTACCTCTACCTATCACCCTTGTGACAGCCTCTGTTTCTCCAGGTTGCACCACAGGACATCTACTCTCCTTGTGCCTCATCTGTAGCTGCCCGTGTCACCTGACTCCTCCACACCGTTCTGCAGTACACCCACTCCGCGACCTGCAGGTTTGATGCCGCAAAGTCCATACCTCCTTGCGGGGGTTCCTGGCGAAAACCACTGGCCTGTTAGACTCCGTACCTGTGGGTGGGCTAAGCAATGTCCAGCAGAGCCTAGGGATCAATTTCCCTTAAGCCAACCGTGACATTTAACAGGTAAAAAAATATACAAAGTATATAAATATATATTTAATTAAACATTCTTCTTGCACCACTGTGGCTGGATCCCTTTTAAATAACTTATTGTATAAATATATTTCAATTATTAGCACAGTGCGCCAATTTATATCATTGCAAATGTACTGATTTTGATTTTGATACTGTCCTCTGTGTATCAGAAATGCACTGATTTCTGAAGCAATAGCTATGGTGGAAGAAATGTTTTTTTGTACCGGTCTGAAAAAAGGTCCCCATGTTAATATCATGTTAATTAGACCATTTAATCTCAGTAGCCAACATGTCTTTTTAGCCTGAAAGCACAGAAAGGGATTAGTTAGCTGTATCCTGCCTTGTTAAAAAAGATACATAAATTATATGACTAATGCTAACAGCAAGTTTTAGGAAAATCATAGATTTATTTATTTTGTAAGTGAAATTGCATTAACTCCACATCTAGAGATATATCACATCCTGATGTTAAATTATCTGATGTAATTTTAGATGTTTCCGCACCTGGTCATATCAGGGGGCTGGGCTTCCCCCTGACAATGTGTGTCAGAATCTGTATAAAAGAAGCTCTGTGTTACCATGTAATCTATCATTTTTCAAATGAACTTCTGGATGATCACCAGTACCACAAACTGGTGTGTAAAAGTCCTTGATCTTGATTCATTAGTGATCTTGTCTTGTGCAAAATTTAAGATGCTTATTTATCAGAAGAAACGGGGAGATAAGAGTGAAGGTAAGATGGGTTTTAATCTTAACTTAAGAAATTCTTCACTTAAGCTGGGTACACACTACAGAAATTGCAACCAACTTTTTATGCCAAGCGATTTTACATGCGATCGATGGTCCGATCGCTCGGTCCATGGACTGCATACACACTAGCCTTGTTTAGGACGATAAAGGGAAGAGCGGACGTCCCTTTAGCGACTTTTTACAGCCATGTTGTCGTGAGCAATGACTGTAATTTCGTACTCACTGTTGTGGATCGGTCGGAAGTTTATACACACTACACAATGGAAACAAAATTGGAATGAAAATATTAAACGGTACGACCAACCAAATGAGGCGACAATCCTCCATTTGGGCAGACTTTCGACCATCGTGTCACTGCACACACTGACCCGACTTTTGAACGAGCGGTCGTATGTCGGCTGATTTAGCCGATTATTGGATGAAAACTGTGTAGTGTGTACCCAGCTTTACGCAGTGGATTTTGCTTCTTATCTCCCTTTTCTGAGCATGCACAGAGTGGATTTGCTTAAGATAAGCAAAAAACGGCAGATAAGATCACTAATGAATCAGTCCCCTTGTCAGGATTTTTGAGCAATAAACCATCACTGCTTGAAGATTCTGCCTGCAACTATTACCAACAGATAAGAGCTTACATTCAAATCCATTATCCGGCTGTCCTGTGTTGAACCCAGTGTCTCTGTGTCAACGCTCTGGCCGCTACCCAGCAGTCTTGATCCACACTAAGCGGTCAGAAGGCACCAGCCAGCCCACAGCAAAGAGGCATTACAGCAGCTATATCAGCTACCCCAGAAGTAAGCGGCTCTGGGCGCTGCAAAGGAGCCGAATTCTCCTACAACTATTGTGCAGTTGGCATTCCCAGTCGGTGAGTGTCTGGCAGCAAGGTTACACCAGTAGGGGTGGTCAGTAACAGTTGGGTACTGACAGTGAGAAGGAAACCAATATAAATTGTGCAGGAAGAACAGCCTCCTTCCCCCCTACTGACCAGGTGGCGAAGTAAGCCAATCCGGTCACAACCACCCTTACAGGTGATTATATTAAATTCAATGTGACAGCTGCGAAGGAGTTCACCCATTAATACATCTCTCTGCACCACTCACATACTACATTTATTCCGATTACCTGTGAGAATGGTGCAGCGGAGAAGTTGCACTATTCTTGATAGCATCAGAATTCATACATATGTACATGGTGGGAATTTCTCTGCTGGTCTGGGTTTTGTAGTACATTATATAACTCAGGAGAAGATCTATCCATTTATAAAGAGATTTGTGATGAGAAGGAGTTGTTATCAAATAGAGCATCCTTCCTGCACGACTCTCATTGAGACCAGCAACAGCAGAGGAGGGTGGCAAATAGTGATATGCCTACATTGAAGCAATTTGATGCAGCTATCTAAGGCAACAAAGCTGGAGAAATTATTAAACAAAATGCTAATTTTGTTTCTACAAAAGTCCAAATTAATGGTCTCTGTTTTGCTGTTAGATGTAATAATTACCAATTTGCCATTGCTTGTCTTTTATAATGTACACTGCTCATATAGAACAGTTTTGAAAGGGATAAAAGGGCACTTCAGTTGCAGCCTCAGGCAGCAAAATAACTAGGCACACCCCTGCTGGTGCCAGCTGGAGAGAGTGTGGCAACTCAAGCTCATTTGAATTGAACAGTGCTTTGTCTAACGACAGTCTCACTCTTCATTTAAGAGAGTGGTGCTCGATAATTGCATCCAGTAAGCAGAACAAGAGAAGACACACATTGGGGGCAATGTGATGGAGAGGAGGGGGAATGGTGACATCCTGGATAGTCGCTTCGTTGGACTGGTAGAACAGGGAGATATATTTCAGTGAGCTGTGGGGTAATAGTGTGCCTTTGATTAAATGTGTGTTTGGAAAGTAGATTTGTGATGGATGTTCTGTAATGTTATGGGATGTGGCATGTACACAACATCCTTCTATCCACTAGACTTATTTATGTAATTTTGCTTTAATATAAAAATGTTGATGGCAGTAAAGAATCGGGATATTTTCTGTTTATATGACATTCTATTTACATGAGTTCATAATTATGTATGCTTAAATAATTAATTTTAAAATGACACCTTTACAAATCTATAATTTTAGTTTGCTACATTTGAATAAAAAATATTACCTGAACAAAATATAAATAAATATATGTAGCCCCTGCGCCTCTGGCCCCACCTTGAACCTGGAGGGTTGTTAAACCTCACAATTGGACTCGTCTCCCGAGTTCGTTTCACTCTTCAGGATGTGAGTCCAGCAGTTGACTTGGGAAACCTTTAAATGACACCCTAAAAAAACCACTTGCAGGAACACACTCACACTCAAAAGGGAAAAGCCACTTGGGTCATTTATTAGGATAAAAGTACAGTAACTTATCAGCCAAGATCTTGCCTAACATCTTGTGACTTGTGGGTGGTGTATGTAAATGATTTATCTTAACAATTATTGGGTATTGAGTGGTATAACTGTAAGTTTCTGTGGATTAAGTGGAGCAAAAGCAAACACTTGTAATATGATGCAACTTGGATAATACAATACAACAGTAATGTCAAAATGGGATAGCAATTAAATCAATTGATAGTAAAATGAACAATAGCATTGACAATACACATTCCGAGTCAATACTACAGTGATAATGGTACAAAGCAATAGGATCTTAACTCACAATTTGCATCAGGCAAAGACAAACAATGCAGAGATTGTTTCTGCTAGGTGGATACTTCATAAATTGTAGAAAACAATGGCAATAAGGGTAATGGTCCTGATATTTGGTTGGTGTAAGGATAATTACTCTAATGGCAGGTGCGGGGTCACAGGAAATTCAGCACAATGTAAGAGTACATTGTTCCTCTACACATGGGGAGATATAGTGGAAAGAGGTGGAGAAGTCCTGTAAATGGTAGTAACTATTATGTGTAGTAGTGATAGATTAAAGCAGAGTAGACCCAGAGGTGAAAGGAAATGCACCTCTGTCTCAAACAATCTGTCCAAAAGACAAACAGCTCTGTGTGTAGAGCAGTGCAGTGTTAGGCAGTTTACTCACAGATGCAGTGGACAATGACCAATTCATGAAACTTGACTTTGGAATGTCCTCCAGTGGCTTTCCTCGCCATATGGCAATGTGGCAGAAGCCACAGCAGTATCAGTGGCAGGGATCTGGAATAACGGCAAGAAACATGACAGGCAGCAGACAGCTGTGACACTCCTGGGTGTATATTTACTAAACTGCGGATTTAAAAAGGTGGAGATTTTGCCTATAGCAACCAATCAGATTCTAGTTATCATTGATTTAATACATTCTACAAAATGACAGCTAGAATCTGATTGGTTGCTATAGGCAACATCTCCACTTTTTCAGACCTGCAGTTTAGTAACTATACCCCCTGGACTCTCATTGGATTCTCTTTGTCAGGGACCTCTTCTTCCCTCTCTACTGGTGTCTTACTTTCTCTTCTGGTCTCTGCTGGTATCTGGCTCTCTCTTTGCTCTAATGCAGGACCTGGGCTCCCTCTGCCTCTTTGGCAGGCTAAATTCTGGATATAGCATTCTCGTCTGTGGGATCGGCACTCCCCTCTGATTGTCTTGCAATTGGCTCTAAAAGTATCGCAGCCTTCAGTCTGACAGACTGAATTCTTCATTTGTTTTGAAACCTTGTCTGTTAGTGTAGACATTCTGTTTTTTCCTATGGCGACGTGCTCTTTGAGACTGGTGACTTTGTGTGCAGTGTGTGATGCCCTTCTCATCTCTCACTGTCTCAAATCGGTCTAAGCACCATAAGATGCAGTGTTGCTAAATATGCATTGCTGCACATTGCAGTGATGCATATTTATGGAACGCTAAGATGTACTATGCCGGGGCTACTCTGGGAGCCCTGGCAAAGTGACCTCTCTCCTGCAAACTTTTTTTCCTATTTACTACAGTGTTACCTGTCTGCACAATGCAAAGCTTATCAAAGCTTGATGCATTGCAGAACATCGTAGTCCTCATAGTAATCTATGCGGACTGTGAGCTGCATGGTGTTAACCTAAACAGAGGAGATTTCTGTGAACTCTCCTCCGTTAGGCATGTAATGCATAACAAACATAATTTAAAGATGCGGAAACAGCCATTTCCGCATCTTTTAATTGGAATGTTCGCTTGATGCATAGACCCCTTAGACTGGTATTAGTATAAGTATTTCAGCTGTGCTGACTAGTGTCAAGACTCTCCAATTCACAGAACTTTCACAGCCTATGTATTATTTTTTTGCCAGCAGCTTCAGTGACCAATCACCGTGCAGTTTCTCTGCTTTTCCGGCTGGGTTTAGGACTACTAAACATACAGTAGGTTCTCTTGCTGTGTGTTTCTCCCTTTTGCAGGTTCAGAAGACTTATAGACCCTTGTTTCTGGTGGCAGGGGCTTCTCTGGGTAAGGCTGCAGATCAGGTCATTGCCATCCATTCCTCTTCCCATCTCTGCCACTCTCCTTTCTGACTCCTTCTCTTCCTGTGATTTTGGCTCCAAAGCCCTAATTTTGTGATGTCATTTCCTGTCTCCTCACAGCTTGATGTTGATGGAGATTGTAATTTCTATCATCCACTGCCTGGAACTTCTCCCGTTGTGTAAATTAACACCTTGGACCTGTCCCTTACCCTCTAAGTAAGCACTGGGTTTGGGGGTCACATGCATACTTTTTAAGTAATCAAAGTATAATAACTGTACAATTGTGCAAGGCAATTATTCAGAAATGCTTATTCACATTTTCAGATGGTGATCTCCAATGCAGAAAAATTAGTGCATTTGCGGGTAGTTTTGCAACTGTCTTTACCATATGTAAAGGTCTTTACCTTAGGCTTTATTGCACTGCTTGGCCCACTGTGAGAAAGGTTAACAGAAAAAATTCCTGCCACAGTGTAATAAATCAATACATAAAGCGCCTCACCCGGTCATAGAAACATAATGCTGAATCCCATTTGGGTTTGGGAGTTGTATGGTGATGAGCAGTGCAATAAATCCTTCTTCATCTCTATATTAATTTTTATAGAGGATGCAAATTTATTGTATATATTTTATTGAAGATCACTATGCCTTCGGGACAAATGACTCCACCTGACTTGGATATTCAGACATGAGACACATGGAGACTGTTTCATGGCCGTATATACCACTTTAATCGCCATCATTGATAATTAGTCTAAAGTCCTTAAACTAACAGTGACCATAGACCTTGATTTCTGCACTTACAGTATTTAACTCAATAAGTGCTGTAACCGCCTGGAACACATTTCATCAAGAAAAAGTAAATATTTTGCCGATGCATGTCTGTTTGCAATATCTTTATTAGAGCATGTTTTTTTCTGTGGTATTGCCAAAATCCAAGACTTAACTAATAAACCAATGATCAGTATTAACAATATACACGGCACCAAATAATGTGAAAAACACTGAATAATATATAAATTACATATTTTAGCAAACTTGCACACTTTGTGCTGCTTTTTAGTCGTACAATGGAAAATATATGTCCTGTTCTGGCAAAACAACGATCCAGCATCAGGTAAACCTGTGAAGGGCAGTGATGTGCTTAGTATGGAAATGTGGTGCTTTCCTCTATATAGTTCTGTGTGTTTCTGCTATGACAGCATTTAAAGAGAGAAAGAGAGAGGAGTGAACAGAAGTTCAAAATGACAGAATGCCAAAGAAAAGAGGATCAGAATAAGGCACAGGGCATAGCATTAGACTGTCGCTGGCATGCTGTGTGGAGCGACTCACTCATGACGAGGGACAGAGGTCTGTGATAAATATTTCAGTAGCTGGGTGAGGAGGTGACAAGCATGCTTTCCACAGCCGCTTTGTCAACCTTTGATCAAACCAAGACTGCTCAGATCAATTCCTCTAGATGAAGCGAAGTTAAAAGCGAGGCAGCCCATATAGAGAATAATATGATAACAATGGTTTCTTTTCTTAGGCATTATTAAAGTGAAGGCCAGCCCGAAAGCAGACAAGAATGTGGTTGCCATGGGATTAGCATATATTAGGTAAATCCCGTTGAGCTCATAGGCAAAATGGTTTCTTCCGCAAATTATTTAGGGGCAAGAAAATGATAGATTAACCGTTTTTTTTTTTTAATCAATTTGCCAAAATATTCCAGCAATATGCAGGGGGCAGGGGCTATACTGTAGGTGACACCACAGTGTATTTTCAGTCCAGGTTAAGGACATGACTCCTACATAACCACACAGTGTAGAAGCTGCTACCCTGCTCCCCCCACGTTGGGGGGGCCCCATGAATTTGTTGTACCGGGGCCCTGAATTCCTCTTGTCAGCCCTGACTGTGGGTTATATAATATGTAGCCATATCCCTCCTAATTTTTGGCTCTAGGCTAAATATGGCAATATAAATTATCTTCCAATGACTTTATAGCTTACAATAGTAGTGGCATAGAATCATTGGTCACAGCAGTCACTTTTGCTAATGGGCCTCAGAGGACCAGGGAACCCAGGTTGAGACATCATTATCTTGCCTGTGACTCCATAGGTGCTGGGTACACTTTCTAGCATCTCCACAGTATTCACCGCACCACCAGTGCCTGAGCCAATCTCACAAAACCTGGCTACCATCAGACTAAGAATGGAGCCCAGTGTTCAATTTATAGGTGGTGTAATGCACACACTTCTGCAAAAAATATCCACATGACTGTATGGAGGTTCAGGGCTATGAGGTTTTTAGGACTATAAGCATCAGTGATCAGAGATAAGCTCATAGTGCTATAAACATCTTTCTATATGCTCAGAGTCACTCATAGCCATGAATGCACCTATGCAACTGGTCAGAAGTGGACTCATCACCAGTTAAAAGTAAATGTAGGAGAGGATTAGAAGCCTGTCACTGCAAAGTAGGGGAAACTGTGTTATATGGTCTGGTCTTGTGTTCTCTGCAATAAAGAAGATCTCTGTGCAAGTAGGGTGGTGCCTTTGAAAAGGGGAAATCACCATTCAATGGGTGAGGCAGTGTATGAAAAAAGGAGTGTGTCTGTACAATAAGGTAGGGTACCTCTATTGGTAGTATTTACAACAGGGATTTTGTGTGGATGATTGTGTGGTAGGGCTCCCAACCAAGACCCAGGAGCATCCAGCTATATCACTGCCCAACAGTTCTGATTTTGTGGCACAGTTCTGAACAAGTGTGTCCTCCCAAAAAGGGGCATGATTTCCCAGGAAATGGGCTTGACATGGGCAGTTGAGGAGATGGTTCAGGCAATAAAGGGGCATTGGTTTGAAATGTTATGAAGTAAGCTTGTGTTCTCTAGAAGTTATAATAATGTGTAATTATGAGTTCATGGCTTACCAAATTACAAATAATCCAAATGCATTATTAGTAATAAACAATTGTAAAATAGATTTACTGCCTGAAGTCTGATTTTTCAGTTTATTACTGCACAGTATTATTTGTCCTATTGTTATTTCTGTATTAAAATAACTCAAACAAAGAGTAATTTATTTTCAATGTGCACCCATTACTTAATAATCAGAATATTGAGTGTTTCATGTCATGGACCCCACAATTTTGGAGGACTTGCCACTGCTAATACTATACTGTTCAGGCACTTAGCAAGCTTCAGACTCTGGTGCTAAATGGACAGAGCCACGGCTTTGTATGATCAACTCCTGCATTCAAAATTGACACATTGCTGTTTGAATTTAAACTTTGTCAATGTAAGAACAACAATTGTTGCAGCATATATAGGAATGAGTTTTCCTGCATTGTAGAATTCCCTGGCATGAAATCAACACTTTTCTGCCAGTTTCTGCCTGGGTTTTCATTATCGGTAGTATAGCGCAGACACTGTAGTAGTATACACAGCGACAACAATGGAACGAAGACAGTTCAGGCAGTCACATCTCCTTAATACTATTGGCCTCATATACCACCAAGGCTTAAACTGTTTGTGACGCTTATAATTCAGAAGTGTGCATAGGAGCTGACATCGGAAAATACTCTCCACCCATTTCCTGCATTCTTTGGGGGGTATATAAGACTGTAAACCATTTGCACCAGTTGTCTGATTATTGTACCTTGCACCATAGACCAGCTCTTCTTTAGTGATTGTTTACTGACTGAATACCTAGACTCTGACATCGGACTTTGTCTGACATTCTGGCTCTGATATCCCTGGCTTGTTCCTGACTCCCGGGATCAATCTTCTGGTTCTGGTATCTTTGGCAAGTTTCTGACTTCATCCCTGCATCACTGTTCTGGCTACCAGCAATTGTGATCCTTCAATAGCATACTCATGTTGGCATGGCTGCTTCCTCTGTCTCCATGGCTCTCAGAGTATGGGCTGATAACCTTCATAAAGATGTACAAGAACAAAATTAACAGTATTGATATCCTGAGGAAACACACAATTACTTTTTCTGCAAGAAGCATGATTTCATCTGTGGTTACCAGAAGAGCTCTTTTAGGTGGTGGACCCTTAAAAAAGAACCTTCTGAATGTGCTTCTCTTTGAAGGCACTTATCTCTTTAGGTATAAACTTGATTCAGTGTTTCAAAAGCTTGCTGAGGACAAAAATGATCATTTACCTCAAGACCAGAGAACAAGAGGTTTCCCTTTCTCATCCTCTGAACAGCACTTCAACACAAATATATGGAAAGCAGTATGGTGCCAGCACTTCTAGACAACCTTTCCAAACTTACAGAAGTAAGGAACAGAGACTTGGGCAAAACACTCTCAATGGTTCTTTCCCAGCTCAACTCATTGAATTGTTTGGGTGACAGAGTTTCAAATTACGCAGAGGTTTAGAAATGTACCACTCAGGATCGTATATAACTGGTGAGGTCCTTTCTCCTTACAATGAAGAAGCAAGACTTCCTTACTTTCATAAATCAACAGGATGCTTTTCTTCCATTCAGCCTGTTTGCATCTCCAAGGACCTTTATCAAGGTGCTAGTAGTTCGCATGGCAACTCTCAAGTAGAGAGGAGTCACTCTCTTGATTCCATGGGCAAGATGGCATATAAGGAGCCTTCAGCTGGATCCTCTACATGACTAGAGAGCAAAAAATCAGCTGCATGCAAAAATTCTAAAGATGAAGGCAGAAGACAACACAGTAGGCCAATACAACAGCATAGCAGTTTATTTCAGCAGATCCGAGATCCATCAAGGGAAATGGTCATTGCACAAAAAAAGTTGTTCAAATTCCATCTGGAAATTTAGACTTCCCAAATTATTTTAATGGAAATAACTGTGAACACCAAGCCTGGTCTTGTATTAGCTTATGAAGTGCTCCAAGAATAGCGCACTCATAGGAATTTGTCAAAGCAACGAGTGGAAGATTGCCTTCAATAACCAGGATACCCTTCGGTTTATGCAATGATCTGGCGGTCTTTCAGGATTTCATCAATGAGATTTTTACCACTCCATGTTGGTTTACCTCAGTGATTTTAATCTTCTCCTGGGAACTATCCTAACACCAAAGCCATGTCAAAGAAGTGCTCTCTCGATTACATCAAAACCATCTCTGTTACAAACTAGAGAAGTTTCTCTTTGAGCGCCCACAAGTGTGCTTCCTGGGATATCTGGTATCTGGTTCTGGTCTGCAGATGGACCTGTAAAAGTTTGAGTCGATGCTCAATGGCCTCAACCAACTGGTCTGAGAGTCAACCAATTATTACCACCAGTTCAGTAAAGGATTCTCCACCCTTAAAGCCCCTATCACTTCCCTCATACAAAAAGGGGCTCAACCCAGAACCTGGTCTCTGGACAGTATTACTACCTTCAACTCCTTAAAGAAAGCCTTCTTCATAGCCCGTTGGTAGCACAACCTGATCAATGCAAGTGCTTCTTCCTAGAAGTGGATGATTTCTCAGTGGGAATTGTTGCCATTTCTGTAATGAAACTTACTGTTCATGTTTCCATGTTGGCCTCTCTGTGCCTCTCTCAGCACTTCTCAGCAGCGGGTCTCGGATCACACTGATTGGAGACTCACCTGAAACTCGTTCCAGCATTGGTCTCGTAGTGTTATGATCGGCTCTCCACTTGCTCTGTGTCAGTGCAACTTGTTTGCTGTGCCGCTGACACCCAGTCGTTCTCTGTTGCTACCTTTACCCTTGCATCTCCTTGTGTACCAGTATAGTCTGTCTGACCTAGTCTGTGGAACGTCCTTGTGTACTTCGCTGCCTGAACCGTGTATCAGTATCGCCTGCCTGGCCAAGTCTGTGGAACATCCTTGTGTACTTCGCTGCCTGAACCATGTACCAGTATCGCCTGTCTGACCTAGTCTGTGGAACGTCCTTGTGTACTTCGCTGCCTGAACCATGTACCAGTATCGCCTGTCTGACCTAGTCTGTGGAACGTCCTTGTGTACTTCACTGCCTGAACCCTGTACCAGTATCACCTTTCAGACCAAGTCTGTGGTACATCCTCGTGTACTTCGCTGCCTGCTATCCGTGTACCAGTTCCCAGCGTGTCTGACTACTCCATGCCTGATATCCATGTATCAGTTTCCAGCGTGTCTCACTACTCTCAGCCTGATATCCATGTACCAGTTCCCAGCGTGTCTGACTACTCTCTGCCTGATATCAGTGTACCGGTTTCCAGCGCATCTGACTATTCTCAGCCTGATTCTTCCTTTTGGAAAGAACATTATTTCACATGACTATTTATACGGACCATAAGAACCTTCTTTATTTTCGATCTGCTAAGTGTCTAAATCCCCGTCAAGCCAGATGGGATTTATTCTTTTCGAAATTCAATATTAAGCTGACCTTCCGGCCTGGAGCAAAGAATAAAAAGGCTGATGCACTTTCCAGATCCGTTAATTCAGACAACCAGAATTCTTCTGAACAGCCCAAATCTATTTTGGATCCCAACTGCATCCTAGCCAGAACTTTCCTGGGAAGTCCTTGCTGTCCTCCCGGTAAAACTTTTATTTTACCTCATTTGTTTCCGAAGTTATTACGATAGGCCCATGTTTCCCGTTTTGCAGACTATACTGGAGTCAAAAAGACAGGAGAACTTCTTACTTGTTATTATTGGTGGCCTTCGATGTTGAAGCAGGTGAAAATCTTTGTGGCAGCCTGTTCGGTATGCTCTCAACATAAGGTACTTCAGTGGCTGATGAGATGCAAAATAGATCCAACGCCTTTCGTCCGAAATTAGGACTTTCTCAAGGATCCTTGAGAAAGTCCTAATTTCGGATGAAACGCGTTGGATCTATTTTGCATCTCATCAGCCACCGTCCTTTGCGGGTCAGTTCATCACTTCCGCGTATCAGCTACATGTGTGATCAGCCGGCACAGAGAAATTCTCACAAGCAGATTTATGTTATACTCTGCCATCAAACCCGGACTGTATTCATCGCTACATACTGAAGATCTGCATTACAAAATAGGGATTACTAGGGTAAGAACCACTTTTCCCTTTTTTTCCTCACGGAGTTTCGGATCTATACATTATGGGCCTGAGTCATTAAGGCAAAAAAGGAGTAAATGTTCTTTGGGACAAACCATGTTACAATTCAAGGGGTGCAAATTAGTTTATTATTTTTCACATAAGTTAAATACTGGCTGTTTTCTCATCTAGCACACAAATACTTAATAGCTTTATTACACTGAAATTTAAAGTTGATCTAGGACATGCCCTACCCCAAATATAAATCTGTCCCCACATTTTAAATTTTCCTCCCCCTCCAATGCATCATGGTTTTGCCCAGGTGCAAAAGTTACTCCTTTTTTTATGCTTTGCTCTCCTTAATGACTCAGGCCCTATATCTCTACCTTAAAGAGCTATAAACATTTCCGTTGTCTGTCAGTTTGTCATTGTTTATTGCGCCCTTCCACTAATGTTATACAATTTTTATTACAGGAGCTGCATTTTTTTTGATGAGCGCTCACCTTAATTTTTACTAATAAGGTGCCTCGGGTTAAACCTTTAGGCCAACTGGTTCCGTTACCCATTCCTGATGTTCCTTGGTCTCAGCTTTCCATGGATTTTATCACCAATTTGCCTTCCTCCAGTTCGCATACAGTCATCTGGGTTATCGTGGATCGATTCTCCAGAGTAGCTCACTTTATACCTCTCAAAGGACTTCCATCTTCTTCGTTTCTAGCAGATCTCTTTATTAAAGAGGTATTCCGTTTACATGGGTGTCCACTTCGCATGGTTTCTGATCATGGTTCACAATTTATTTCAAGATTCTGGAGGGCATTCTGCACCAAATTAGACATTAAATTGAACTTTTCCTTAACTTATCACCGACAGTCCAATGGACTTACCGAATGGACCAATCAGGAGCTCAAAAAATTCCTTTGGGTGTTTGTTTTGGCTCTTCAGACGGATTGGGTTGAACTTCTTCCCTAGGCAGAATTTGCCCATAATAACCAGTTCCATGAGGGAGTTGCGAATGTACGGTTATCACCCGAGATCTCCAACATTCTCACAAGCCCTTATTTCTACAATTCCGGCAGTTGACACCCTCACACATAACTTCGCCCTCATCGGGGCTCAAACCAAGACCAGTCTGAAGAACTATTCTATTCGCTTCAAGGGAATCTATGAGGCGTGCAGTTTCTAAATTGGTTAGTGGAGATGAGGTTTGGTTGTCTACTAAAAATATCCTTCTAAAAGTTCCTAGTATGAAGCTAGCACCTAGTTACATTGGACCCTTCCCCATTGCTGAGGAATCAATCCAGTAGCCTACAGGCTTAAACTTCCATCCTCCCTTTGAATCCCCAATGTTTTTCACAATTCTATCTTGAAGCCAGTGGTTCAGAACCAATTCTCTACTAACAAGAGGCCTCCACCTCCGGTTCTTTTGCAAAATCAAGCTGAATATGAGGTGAAACAATTGTTGAACTCTCATAGATCCAGAGGATTGGTTCAGTTTCTGGTTGATCGGAAGACTTATGGCCCTGAGGAGCGCAAGTGGGTTAATGCGTCTGATATTCACGCTCCAGGATTACTCAAACAGTTTCATAAGAAGTTTCCCAACAAACCATTTTTGGTATCTGGAGTCCACCCTTATGGACGGGGTACTGTAAAGAAACTTACTGTTCATGGTTCCATGTTGGCCTCTCTGTGCCTCTCTCAGCACTTCTCAGCAGCGGGACGCGGATCGCGATAGTTGGACACTCATCTGTCACTTGTTCCAGCGTTTGTCTTGTAGTGTTGTGATCAGCTCTGCCGATGCAATCACATGATCGGGTCTCTTGGGTGGAAGTTTCAAACTTCCTCCTATTTAAACCTGCACTGACACTTGCTCTGTGTCAGTGCAACTCGTTTGTTGTGTCTCTGACTCCCAGCCGTTTTCTGTTGCTACCTTTACCCATGGATCTCCTTATGTATCAGTATCAGTATGTATCAGTACCTGAACCGTGCACCAGTATTGCCTGTCTGACCAAGTCTGTGGAACATCCTTGTGTACTTTGCTGCTTGAACCCTGTACCAGTATCACCTGTCTGACCAAGTCTATGGAACATCTTTGTGTACTTCACTGCCTGATATCCGTGTACCTGTTCCCGATGTGTCTTACTACTCTATGCCTAATATCCATGTACCAGTTTCCGGCATCCCTGCTTTCCTGACTACTCTCGGCCTGATATCCGTGTATCAGTTCCCAGCGTGTCTGACTTCTGTCTGCCTGAAATCCGTGCACCAGTTCCCAGTGTGTCTGACACCTCTCAGCCTGATATCCATGTACCAGTTCCCAGCGTGTCTGACTACTCCCTGCCTGATATCCGTGTGCCAGTTCCCAGCAACTCTGACTACTCTCAGCCTCATTCCTCCATTGCATCATTCCAGGTCTGCTGTCCTCTACAGACCTTCTCTTGTGATTCAGACCTATTATTACATTCTGAGGCAATCCTGAGGGCGGTGATCCACGGGTTCCCGGAAGCTAAGTCCATCCCGCCTTGCGGCGGTTCTTGGTGAATACTGGGGAATCCATTAGACTCCGCGCCTCTGGCCTGCTAGTGCTAATCAGGATTGATACAGGGTACTGAATTGTAACAGTTCCATCACATAAATAATCTTCTGGTACCCTTATTCCAAGTTTTCTCTCAGCGAGAAGAATTACATCATTGGGGACAAGGAATTCCTAACAGTCAAAGCTGTCCTGGAAGAGTCTTCTCTTTGAGGGGGCCAAAACATACAGTTACGGTCTTCAGTGATCACAAGAACCTCACCTACCTCCAATTATCAAAAAATCTCTCTAGATTTTTTGATAATTCTGACCTTTCCTCCTCTCCAGAGCCCAGGCCTGTTATCAACTCCACCAACATTGTGGCACTAACAAGTATATCGGCAAGGACACCGTCCATTGGTCACGCTTTTGTGACCCCTCACCTCCACAGTACAGTCCTAAAATGGGCACATAAATCCAATTTTGCAGGTCATGCTGGTACCAAAACCACAATTTTTTCTAATTATTATTGGTGGCCCACTCTTAACTCAGACTTACTTAAGTATATTCAAGCTTGTAATATCTGTGCTTGACACAAGGCTCCCTGGCAGTTTCTTTCTGTCCTTCTCCTTCCTCTTACAGTGTCAGACTCCCCGTGGTCCAGCATCTCTATGGACTTCAACACATAACTACCTGAGAATCAAGGATACAATACCATCTGATTTGTGGTGGACTGCTTTTCGAAAATATCCCACATTATTCCTTTTAAGGGACTACCATCTGCCTTTGAACTATCCTCCCTTTCTATTAAAAACATCTGCCTCCATGGATCATCTCAGTCCGAGATGTGCAGTTTGTTTGTGAATTCTGAATAGTGGATGCTTCCTCAGTGGGAATTGGTGTCAATCAATCACAAAATAATAACTTAAGACAGAGAATGAGAGTCTTGTTGAGGAAACAAGGTAATAGCAGATCATCTTAATAATTATTTTTGCTCAGTGTTCACTACAGAAAAGAGGGGAAGGGGTCACAGTTAAGTTGTAAGTATATTCATAAAAATTAAGTAGATACAAGTACATTTGCAGAGGACAAGGTCCTAACAGAACTCTCAAAACTGAAAGTGGCTAAATCAATGGGGCCATATGGGATACATAGTAGAATATTAAAAGAGCTACAAGGGGTATTGGTAGCACCATTAACAGAATTATTCAACCAATCACTAGCTAGAGCAGAAATTCCAGAAGACTAAAAGATTGAATGTAGTCCCACTGCACAAAAGTGGATGCAAGGAAGAGGCAAGCAACTACAGACCAGTGAGCCTTACATCAGTAGTAGAGAAATTGATGGAAACACTCTTAAAAGAAAGAGTTATAGAATATCTCAAATCCAGTAACTTACAGGATCCCAAACAGCATGGATTTACTGGGGGGAGATCATGTCAAACAAATCTTATTGACTCTTTTTAACTGGATGCCTAAAGTAATAGATCAAGGCGTGGTCATAGATGTAGCTTATCTAGATTTTAGTAAGGCTTTTGACACTATTCCTATTCGCAGACTGTTAAACAAACTCAAAAGCTTGGGACAGGATTCCAAGGTGGTTGAACGGATAAGATCTTAGTTGCAGGATAGAAAACAGAAAGTTATAGTAAATGGAGTGCATTCACAAGAGGGAAAGGTTCCCCAAGGATCTGTACTTGGACCAGTGCTCTTTAATATCTTTATTGGTGATTTTGAAAATGGTTTTGAACAGAAAGTATGCCTTTTTGCAGATGACACAAAGATATGCAACAGGGTAGACACACTAGGAGGGGTAAAACAAATGATTAATGATCTATGTAGACTAGAGGAATGGTCAAAAGTGTGGCAATTACAGTTTAATGCCAAAAAAATGCAAAATCATGCAATTGGGTCTCAAAAACCCAAAGGCTAAATATAGTATTAATGGCACTATAATGTAAACTACTGAGGAGGAAAGGGATCTAGGAGTCATTATTTTATATGACTTAAAGGCAGGTAAGCAATGTAACAAAGCAATGAGAAAGGCAAATCAGATGCTTGGTTGCATAGGGAGAGAAATCAGTAGCAGAAATTAGTAAGTAATAATGCCAGTGTATAGATCATTGGTACAGCCTCATCTAAAATACTGTGTTCAGTTCTGGAGGCCACATCTCCAGAAATATATAAATACATTACAGACTGTACAAAGAAGGACAATTAAAATGGTGTATGACCTACAGTACAAAGAGAGACTAAAAGATTTTAATATGTATAGTTTGGAGCAGAGAAGGGAAAAGGGGGACATGATAGAAACCTTCAAACATATCAAGCCTTTTAGCAAGGTACAGGAGGGAAACATTCTTCAAAGGAAGAGAAATATTAGAACATAAGATATGCACTGAGTCCTACAGGCCCATATCTCTCCTCTGCACCGATGTAAGAATCTTGGCCAAAATTCCCTCTATCAGACCTAACTCTGGTATATCCAAGCTAGTATACAAAGACCAAACAGGGTTTATACCCGGCCAATCCACTATCTCTAATGTCAGTCACCTTTACACCCACATACAGTTGTCTCATGAAGCCGAGGAGGGGGCAGTGGTGGTGTCTTTAGATGCTGCCAAGGCCTTTGACTCAATGGAAAGGGCGTACCTGTAGGAAGTTTTGCACAAATTTGGGGTGGGAAACAAATTTATTAAATGGATCCAACTTCTATAATCTGCTCCCACAGCGAGAGTCTCAGTTAATGGTCATACATCCTCCTCATTCGGGCTTGGGCGGGGGACTAGGCAATGGTGTCCCCTATCCCTTGCGTTATTTGCATTGGCAATAGAGCCTCTTGCATGTCTAATTAGAACTCATCCACATATTGCAGGACTCCCGGTGGTAGGGGCTCGGGACACAATAGCTCTCTATGCTGACAACATGCTTTTATTCAAATCATATTCAAATGCCTCTCTTGATCACCTTTTAAGCACAGTTAATGACTGTGGTCTTTTTTCTGGCCTACTGATCAACTGGGACAAGTCATACATCTTTCCACTCCATTGTGTGATACCCCCTGATACAACTGATAGACATTCCTTGAAATGGATCCTTCGTTTCAAATATCTTGGGGTATGGATATCCAGAATTTCAACAGAATTTGTTTCCCTGAATTTAAACCCAGTTATGGAAGACTTTAAAAACAAGTCTCACACCTGGAAAAAGCTTCTCCTCACTGTCACTGGCAGGATAAATTTATTTAAAATGATTATTCAGCCAAAACACCTATACATTCTCCAACACCCACGGGTATATCTCCCAAAATCTATTTTCCAGAATATTGACAGGCTCATCTCCCTGCTTATATTGGGAAATGGATACGTGTATCCGTAGGCAGCATAGTGGCCTAGTGGTTAGCACGTCTGCCTCACAGCACTGGGGTCATGAGTTTGATTCCCGACCATGGCCTTATCTGTGTGGAGTTTGTATGTTCTCCCTGTGTTTGCGTGGGTTTCCTCCGGGTGCCCCGGTTTCCTCCCACACTCCAAAAACATACTGGTAGGTTAATTGGCTGCAATCAAAAATTGACCCTAGTCTCTCTCCCTCCCTCTCTGTCTGTGTGTGAGTGTCTATAGTAGGGAATTTAGACTGTAAGCTCCAATGGGGCAGGGACTGATGTGAGTGAGTTTTCTGTACAGCGCTGCGGAATTAGTGGCGCTATATAAATAAATGATGATGATGATCTACATTATGTAGATCCAAGGGCGGTGGAGGGCTGCACACATATCACATGAAAGGGCAATTCCCAGCTCTGCCTTTTATTGTTACCTGCAACTACGTCATGCACTTAATGCCCAGTTCTCCTCTTCCTCCCCGTTAATCCAGGTTTCCCCTTTCACAGGTCTCCTATGCAGAGTGGGCACACAACATATTATATCTATCCTCTACTCACACCTTAATTTTTCACTGGCCCCAAATGTCTTATGTACCCTTAATTCTAAATGGGCAGTAGATTTGGGCCCACTTCTGGATGAGGAATGGTCTCACATGCTTAAAAGCCTTCGTAGTGCCACTTCGTGTCTACGTTATCAACAGATACATCTCTACATACTACACAGGGTTTATCATACTCCCAATAGTCTGCACCAAATGGGCAGGGGGAATGATTCGTCGTGCCCAAAGTGTCGCTCCCCACAGAGTGATTTTTGGCACCTCCTATGGGACTGTCCAGTCGTTTCTGGTCGAAGGTTTGGGATTGCGTCCTTAATACGGCTCCCTTAGCCCCCCATGTGTGCTAAAGTATGCCTCTATGGCATTTTTTTAGAGGACATAACCGATAAATACACAGCCATTTAGATGTTTAATCTTATGACACTGGCCAAGGTAATGATTTTCCAAGCTTGGCTTGCCCCAGATCCGCTAAATTTTCAAAAATGGAGAGCACTGGTCAACGCCACTGTACAAGTCAAAAACCATAAAATATGGTCCAGATGGTACTCTTCCAGCTCTCGAGCACACCCAACAGATTTATAGTTTTCTTGGTGATTTATTCCTATGGTTCCGTGCAGTAAGAGCTAAATGAAAAATGTATATTTGTAAAATAACATACCTGTTGATGCAGGGCTGTATCTAGGGCTGTGCGACAGGGGCGACCGTCCATGGAGCAATGTGGAAGGTGGGCGCAATTTATGAATATTTTAGATTAATTTGGTTAAAATTGAGGTCTAGGGGGTGGCAGTTTTGTTTCTCGTTACGGCTCTGTGTTGACAGAAATCTGATTCAGTATTTACATATGCTGTGAGCTTATGTGGTGAGTCTCTCTACACTGTCTGTTTAAAATGCTATGATTTGTGTTGGTCTTTGCTGATTGATCGCCTAAAAAAAAATGCTTTATGTATGTAAATTTTATATGAGAGTTGATACATTGTCGAGATAGGCATTGAAATTTGCATGTGATTTATTTTTACTTGAATTTTTTGTTGTTTTTCTTTGTTTTTGTTGTACTTCTTTCTTTTGAAAACCAAATAAAAATTGACCTGATTGAAAAAAAATTAACCCGGTTTTCTGCTCGCAACTCAGGAAGCCACGAGCATAAAGACAATGTTGAAGTTACCGTAATAATAGTAATTAAGATCACTATTACCGTAATAATGGTAATAGTGCACAGGCTCTGTTACTTTTTACAGTAACGCGACCAATTGATTCTGCCTATTAGATTGGTTCAAGCCCGATTCACCCTCTAAGTGAATGTACAATCACCTGTGACTATATACTTTATGCCAGCAATATTGGAGCTATTTGCCACTTAACCCTTTGTTCTGCGGAGAAGATGATATATTTATGTGTTATTTTTAACAAAGCAGACTTCATCCGACTGCATGAATAGTCAATGGTTGACAGTTAACATTGCGATCCAGTGAAGCAAACAGTCCACTGAACCACAGATCTGGTCATGTGGTGGTTTTGCTAAATGAGCATATCGCAGTGTGTGGCCAGCTTCAATTGTGGTACCCTGGGATACATGAGACTGCACAGGGAAGAACATAGACATCACATAAACAACTGAAAAACAAGCATTGCTAAGAAAATGGCTTTATAGTTTTCAATTTCATTACCACTGAACCATTGCATCCAGATAACAGATAATCCAATTAACAACAGAAAGTCACTCATTTTCAAAAGTAAAGTAAATTGCATTTACAGGCCAGATAAAGGACAACTGCTTCAGTGTGATTGCACACTTTACTGCAAAATGAATACTATTCAAAATCTATTTTTATTGCACTCATTGGCATACAAAACTTCACAACCTCTAACATTCTTGGAGGGTTTTACATCACGAAAAAGGTATTCTCTCATTATTCGGTACCCCACAATATTTCTTCTTGTATCAACATGTTTCTAGTGAACTGCAACACAGTCTAGGAACCCCATTCTGCAGAGATATCCCCCATGTTTTGCAAAACCACTGATGTCTGAACGATAGCCTTTAACATAGAAAAACAGTTACAGAGTTATCCAGGATATTAAAAAAAAGTCAAGAACAGCTCTAACATGAAAGAACTGTGTCACAAAGACCAATGGAGTGAAATGTGTGTAGGAGAAAAGGGTGATTAAGTGTCAAAAGCAGCAGAGAGGTCTAGGAGAATGAGTATGGAGAAATTACCCTTAGATTTTGCAGTAAGTAAATCATGTCACTTTTGTGAAAGCAGTTCAGTGGAATGTTGGGGTGGAAGCCTGATCGCAGAGGATCGAGAATGGAATGAGAGGAGAGAAAGTGAGATTGGCGTTTGTACACTAATCGCTCAAGTAGTTTGGAGGCAAAGGGGAGGAGAGAAATAGGGCGGTAGTTGGAGAGAGAGGCTGGATCGAGATATGGTTTCTTTAGAATAGGTGAGATGAGAGCATGTTTAAAGCAGGATGGAAATGTGCCAGTGGAGAGAGACAGATTGAAGAGGTGAGTTAGTGGTGGGCATGCAATGGAGCAGAGAAGTTAGGAGGAATGGGGTCAAGTGGATAGGTTGTAGGGTAAGATGATAAAATGAGTGCAGAGACTTTGTCTTCAGTTACTGGAGAGAATGAATTAAGGGTGAATTGAGGAGTGTAGGTAAAGGTGGGTAGAGTGAGTGGACTGAGTGGAATTTTCCACAAGGAAATATCTTGTCAATTGGTGTTTTAAAAAAAATACGTCAGATGAAATTTTTTCCACTAGATTAAAAGAAAATCCACACAGTGTAATATATTAGCCATAGAAAACTTAAAAAGGGGACCTAACTTTCATTACTCCAAACTATGTAACTTGAAATAAGAAACTGAAACCAGTATAGTCTACAGTAAAGAGGTCATTATTAATTTTCTTTCAAAAGCAGGTCTACCTAAAACTATCACATACAACAGCTGAACACCTTAACACCTTAACATTTCGAATGAGGAAATTATACAAGTATTAAAGATCATAAATTGGTCAAAACCCCAGGACCTGATGGATTCTATGCAGCTTACTACAAAAATATTCTAGAACACTGGTCCCTCATCTCCACTCTATTACTTAATGTTGTGCTACAAGGAGAACCTTTTCCCCAAACTATGTTAGAAGAATGTATTGTAGTAAATATACAGTACATAAAGAGGGCAAAGACATGTATAACTGCGGAAGTTATAGACTTAGCTCCCTTTTGAACAACAATTTTAAATGATATGCTAAGTTATGGCCAATTGTCTGAACAAGGGTTTTCCCCATGATGATTCATAATAACCAGATTGGGTCCATACTGGGGTGACAGGCCAGGGATAATATAAGGAGAGCTGTTCACTTGATTCAAATTATTAATAGAAGCAAACCCTTGCTCAATCTTGTCCCTAAACACAGAAAAAGGCATTTGAGAAAATATTATGGAACTTAATGTTTTGAACTTTGATATATGGAAAATTGTAACAGGTATACTGAAAGGAAGTGTGGGAAGGTATAGCTCGGAACTCTGTAACCACACTCATTAAAGAAATTACATACTACCTCCATGATGGGCACATGGTGCCTCAGTGGTTAGCACTTCTGTCTCCAAAAACTAGAGATGCTCACTGACCCCCGTGTTTTGGTTTTGGTTTTGGTTTTGGATCTGGATTACGGTTGTGTTTTGGTTTTGGTTTTGATAATCCGCTCTTGCGTGTTTTGGTTTTGGTTGGTTTTATTTTGCAATTTGGGCTAAAATAACATAATTTAGGTATTATTTTGTACCTACATTATTATTATTAACCTCACTTACACTAATTTCCAATCATTTCCATTCAATTTTGACCACCTCCTAGGTCACAATATGATTTTCATACACTTTAAAAGAAAAATTGCTGCAGTTCTTGCCAGTGATAAGAAAAAGGCCATTGTCATGCCTGGGCATAAGACCAAAAATCCACCTCTTAAGTGTGGAATTACTTTTACACAAATCCTGACAACAGTTGTCTAGCCATTTGTAGTGTTTTACACTTAGTAGACGTAGGGACCTTAACCATGTGGGATCCTCATCCATGTTACGTCATTTTTCAGCGAGTTCTTGGAAAGCTGTTGGGAAAATCAGAAACTTAGGTTAAAAAAAATAACAACAAGCAGTCCAGCATCATCTACCTCCCTTCTCTCATCTACATCCCAGCACCTGCAATCTACACCCCCCAACACCTTCATCATCAATATCCTCAGAACTAACAATTTACAGTTAAACAATCCTTTGCAAGAGGAAGCAAGTATGAAACCTGTCACCCAGTCTCAAAGCGGATGACAGACGCCCTGGGTGCTATGATAGTATTAGATCTGCGTCCAATGTCCACTATTAATACAGTTGGGTTAAGACATTTAATTGAGGTGTTCTGTCCTTGTTAGCAAATGTCATCCCTATACCATTTTACTAGAAAAGCTATTACCCACCTGTACCTGAAGATTCCTAAAATATTAATTATTGGGCTACAAAATGGCATTTTACCCACTGTACACTTAACCACAGATATGTGGGCAAGCGGAACTGGGCAAAGTAAAGATTATATGACTGTGACAGCCCACTGGGTTGGTCATTCGCCTTCACCAACAGGGACAGCAGCTGCATGTACCTAAGTACGTCACATTTTTCAGAAGTAGGCTACTCTGTGTATTAGCAGCTTCACTAAGAGGCACACAGCTGACAATCTGTTCCAAAAACTAAAGGATGTCATTGCAACATGGCTAATCCTGCTTGGACTCTCCTGATGATATGTAATTTCTGATCACGACACCAATATTGTTCAAGCATTACAGTGGGGTTGAATTCCATCACATTTCCTGTTTTACACACACAATCAACTTGGTGTTACAGAACTTTTAAAAAATGACATGCAGGAGATGCTGTTTGTGTCCAGAAAAATTTAAGGTCAATTTCTGGTTTCTGCAACAGCATGTAGGAGAATTCAGCAGCTGTAAGCAGACTAGCATTTGAGGGGAACGTACTTTAGTCCAGCAAAGTAGTCACCTGTGAAGAGAGTGCAGAAACGGTTAGCTTGAGTCAAGTGATTGCCTTAATAATACATTTTGACAAGGAGCAACAGAAATTTAACGTGTGAAATAATTTAAAGTAAATGTGCTAACTATATTTTAATTGTAGATTAAATACTTAATTTGCTTCGCAAGGATCCAAGAGCTATCGACATCTTGTTTGGACGTCTTCTCCTTCAGTTTCTCTGGCAACTGCTTGTTGGGAAAAAAATTGCTTTCCCAGGACACCCAGTGGTGATGCAGATGAGTCCGCACAACATTTTAATATTTGCTTTGCTGTAAAAGAATTGGCCAAAAATCGTGACAGCTCTGCCCTAAAATCAACTAGTAATTCCATTTCGAAGGCTATTATCGGCAATTACATCATACTACACAGACTTCTATGATGGTGGGATGAATTAGTATTGTTTGAGGAAGATTATCATTAAACCCTGCCACTTCTCCTGTTTCTGAGTGAGTTATGGTACAATAAAATGTAACTGCAGATTTAGACCAAGACTGTCAGCCCTATTATTTCTATTTCAGCAATTACAATTAGCAATGGAGCAATGTAGTTCTTCTCTTTGGGTGTTACCTATATAACACAGTAGAATTTGCCTGCAAATTCTACAGACAAGCCTGCTTGTCTTCCTCTTCATCAATGACTCTTAGCAATTGAGCACTCATCTTTGGGTGTATATTACACCCAACCCTTATTAGTGCAAATTAGGAAAAATAGAGTTTAATCCCTGCTAGGCCCTCCACCATCCTTTGCATGTTAATAGTAGGATTGGTTGGAGTTATGGGCAAGGTCACACATTTTTTTGTCAAATCCTTCAAACCAGCCCAGATGTCAAACTGTTGTGGTCTGCTACCTGCATCATCCCTGCTTGTGTTTGGAAAGTGCAAATTGGTGTCAGAATCTCATGTGCCAGAACTGCTGCCACTGGTGCAGGACTTACACAAACTACCGCATCCTCATCAGCGCCCTCGTCGGCTACCCAAATCTTACCCTCATCCTTTTCTAATTCCAAAGTGTCATCCTCACTTGGTGTATCACCGGCTACACTCGGGCTGTTCAGGCACACATCAGGAGAACTGCTGAAAGGGCCCTTCTTTATGGGTACATTATCAGAAGGCTCACGATTAGACATACCACTGGTGTATGGACTCTCCACAGAGATTGGTGTAATTTCTGATTCTGAGCATACATTATCCTCTAATGCCTTACTGTTTTCTTGCAGCTCGGCTTTGATGCGTACCAGTAGTTGTGCACCACTTTTAGACTCCAAATTACTTGGTCTTGCTTGGTCACGAGTGACCGTACCAGAAGAAGGCTCAGTAACATTTTTTGATCTGCCACTAATAGAGAAAGGCGAAGGCCTCATTCTTTCTTTGCCACTGCGTGTGTAGAATGGCATGTTGGCAATTTTTTTTTTTATCGGCAGTTAACTTTTCCTCAGTTACACTTCTTTTTTGCTTCAACACAGTAAAAAAATTTTGGGTGTGTGTTTTTTTCCCTGATTTAAAAAGACTATGTACTTTTACATAGGCTTTACCAGATGACGTACTGGGAACACTACCATCAGGACTGGTGACAGCACCTGCTTGCCGATCCTGCTCATATGTGGACTGCTTTGAATCCATTTTAATGAGCCCAAACCACTTGTAGTGCAAATATTCAATAGATATTGCTGTTAAATATGACTTTTTGCAGCCAGAAAAATTAGTTTTTCACACTGGGGAATATGGGACACCCCACAGCACTTGTAGTGCAAAATATTGTATAGATAGATACTGCTGCTAAATATGACTTTTGGCAGCCAGAAAAATTATTGTTTCACACTCGGGAATATGGGACATCCCAAAGCACTTGTAGTGCAAAATATTGTATAGATAGATACTGCTGCTAAATATGACTTTTGGCAGCCAGAAAAATTATTGTTTCACACTGGGGAATATGGAACACCCCAAAGCACTTGTAGCGCAAAATATTGTATAGATAGATACTGCTGCTAAATATGACTTTTGGCAGCCAGAAAAATTATTGTTTCACACTGGGGAATATGGGACACCCCAAAGCACTTGTAGTGCAAAATATTGAAAAAAATGTCTACTCTATCCTCCTCTAACAATTGCTAATAGAATTGGTAATAATAATAGAATTGAATAGAATAGAATTGAAATAATAATAGAAAGAATAAGGTGTACAGTTATTGCTCTCTCCCTGCTCTAATACAGCCTGTGACCTAACCCTGCTCTCTCCCTCTGTCACATGGCGATGGATTGCTGTGGAGGTGGGTATTTATGCATTTCAGATATCGCGAGAACCGAGCTCCGAGATCTGATGACGTCACAATGACGTTTTGCCTCGATTTCGATTCCGAACGGGCGGGAGAGTACAGAGCCTGCTCGGCTCGGTACTCGGATAGGCAAAGTTCTGGTGGGTTTGGATCTCGGGGAACCGAGCCCGCCCATCTCTACCAAAAACCTACTAGTAGTTTAATTGGCTGCTTTTAAATTGACCTTAGTCTCTCTTGGTTTGAGTGTGTATGTTAGGGAATTTAGACTGCAAGCTCGAATAGAGCAGGGACTGATGTGAGTGAGTTCTCTGTACAGTGCTGAGTAATTAGTGGTGCTATATAAATAGCTGATGATGATAACAAAAACTATATTTAATGCATTTGACTCCATGACTTTTAAAGAAGGAAATAACGGCCCACATTCACCAAACATACTAACCCCTCCTTGAGAAAAATAATAATTGCACTAAACTCCACAATATTTTGCAATAATATTGAGTCGTTACTAACTAACTCTGTCGCAAAGGATCAGAACTAAAATCAAATTTACTTAAAGGTACAAGCGTTAAGCGTTAAGTAATAACTTCAATGTTATGTATCACATGGGTATTTTTTATTATTATTATTATTATTATTATTATTATTATTATTATTATTATTATTATTATTCTATACTCACAGGTGTTGTGAAACAACATATAGTTAAGGTATTAACAAAACCATGTACTTTGCCTTTGTATTTAAGGTATTCAAGGTCTTCCTACTGCTCAGTGTACTATATATGTAGTAAGTATGAGTGCTAGTGAAAGTTTCAGACAGAGTTAAGATTGACAGAAAGTGTGTGTGTACATGTTCATTAACTGACATTTTTTGGATATCAGTGTTAAAATGAGTTTATCAGAGTTTAAGAACACTTGTTGAAAGCCTGATGTTTGCACCTCTGGACCTGAGTCATTAAGGAAAGTAAGGCAAAAAAATGGAGTAAATGTTGTACGGGACAAACTATGTTACAATGCAAGGGGTGCAAATTAGTTTATTATTTTGCACACAAGTTAAATACTGGCTGTTTTTTCATCTAGCACACAAATACTGCATACCTTTATTTTTCAGCTGAAATTTAAAGTTGATCTAGGACATGTCCCCAAATATATATCTATCCCCACACTTTTTTATGCTTTGCTCTCCTTAGTGACTCAGGCCCTATGTGTACAAGCCCTAATAATCGTGTGTTTGGTTTGTTCTTATTTTAACTGAAAATAAATATTATTGAGTTTATAACTTGCTAAAAAGACTGTATTGAAAATAATGTATACAACACTATTGAAAAAATAATTATTATGAAAACAAAATTGTGTTCATAGTTTGTGGCATCATTCCATCTATCCTGTAGCAGTGAAGAAAGATCCCCATAAAGCCAAATTCAGCCATCATTTCTCAAAAGTTTTGCTCACTCTGCTATACTTGTTATTTGTAAATCTGTACAACTGAATTGCAATTGACCTTCTGTGTCTCATGCTGGATTTTCTTCGCTTTTCATTGGCTCCTTTTACTTGATAGGGCACATTTATTTTTTTACTGGGTCTGATTACAAGCAATGTTATAATTCATAGTAGTCTAGGGCTGGTAATGAAAGGACAATGATTACTAGAGGAGAAATCAATTAGAACCAGAGGAGTAAATGGATATACAGGGGATATTAAACTAGGTAATCAGTTTAACTGAGATGAGCAGCCTCTGTACATATTCTTTACACTTGCTATCCTTACTCTTCAACTCCATTTACAGTAAATTGATTATCTTGTCAACTGATTTATGTTCTTCGGTTGCCCTTTTAGTGTCTTGTCTAGTATCCTCTGCCCATTTATATGGCGAGGATGAATGATATAGTGACCTCTCTTTTCTAGGTTATGTGACAGTGTGGTCAGTTATCTAAATTGCTGTCTTGATTGCCTTAAGTAAGGATTACCACACTGATAATCTGGGGTAGTATTTTGTCAGTCAACCCCATACTATTTTAATTTGGTAACCCTTAGGTTAGGAGTAGATAATTCAGGACATTGTCAAGGCGTGTTGAAGTTGAATATGTTTGTATTATAGAACAAATCTTATTACCTGCTACTTACACAGCAACAGCACACATCTCTGCCAATTGTTAGTTTCCTGTCTTCTGTCTCTTATTTTGCAAACTGTTTTATCACCTCAACTGTAACACCCCTTTTCCAGGTTTTTCTGGGAAATTGGTGTATGTAAATGGCGTGGGTGAAGGATTACTTCTCATCTCTCTTATTCAGAACAGCACTTCCATCCAAATTTTGACTTGTTACTTCTCTCCTGGGTAGTGCCCGGGACCACAAACACCAAGAGAAGACATGGGGGACCCTTTGTCCACCACTATAACTGTGACCACCAACACGAAAATACTTTAGCAGAACACAAAAATGGTGTAGAAACCACCCCAGCACATTTATTAGATGAGGATTAGGCAGAAACTATTTTTCTACTTCAATAGATTTTTATTGAGTTTTTCAAAGTTAAATGGGGTACAGAAAAAAGAGAGGGTAACAAGCACAGTTGGGGAAACAAACAAAAGGGGGGGGGGTCACTCAATTGAAACAGCAATCTTATAGCATGCACGTTACTTTGAGAAACAGAAATAACATATACACATTGGTCTTTCTCATGATACACCAGATGGGGAGATATTAATACCTAGGTAGAGCAGATAACCCACAGGCAGAGCCTACTCTTTAGGCTGGGGTTCCTCTATGAGGGCTGCTGGGGAGGAAGGGGGTGAAGTATTTGAAGCTACTCGTGCTCTACCAGAGCCCTCTGTAACATATTCGTGCCAGCTAAACCATTTGAAAATTGGATTGGAGGCTGATGACGTATAGGGCACATCCGTAGTTTCCATTTCAAAACTATACTGGATCTTAGACACGACCTTAGTGATGCTGGGGGGGGCAGGGGACTTCCAGTTCTGAGCTATTGCTGCTCTAGCGGCTATTAGTATGTGTCCTAATACATAGCGCTTATAGCTAGGAACCACAGGCTGATATATATGTAGGAGGGCTACCTTCGGGTCAAGAGGGACAGAAACTCGCAAGACCTCCGAAATCAAAGCGGATAACTCGCCCCAGAACGTCTGGATCACCGGGCATGTCCAAAAGACATGATAAACATCTGCTATCTGACCACATTGACGCCAGCAGAGTTTAGACTGACTTGGCCATATCTTATGAAGGCGATCCGGGGTGAGGTAGAGCCGATTGAGGAGCTTAACATGCATTTCGGTGTGATTGATGCATCTAGACATGCGGTGTGAGGAAATGTAGATCTTTTCCCACTGCTGGAGGGAGAGAGTCATACCAATATCTGTTTCCCAGCGTGTCTGAGTCGGAGTCTTGGAGGCTGGGACCAGGGACTGGGAATAGCGGTACCAGAATGTTATTCCTCCCCTACTGCCTGCCTTTGTTAATCTATCTAGGACCTGAGCTGGAAATGTGGACAAGGCTTGGGGGGTCCTGGAAGACGCCCCCACCCAATGTCTAATTCTCATATATTTAAACATCTCAGACTGAGGCAGATTGTATTTGTCCCTAAGCACGTCGAAGGGGAGGAAAAGGGTCTGCGCAAACATATCCGCCAGTGAGACTATCCCTCTATTTTTCCATACAGTAATATTGATATCCGGCATGAGTTTGGACAGTGCTTGGAGGGAAAGATTGCGAGAGGGGAGTACAACGTCCTTGTGCAACCCAATAAATCTATCCCATACCCGTAAGGCATCCGAGATAGAGAGTAATTTACGGGCACCTAGTGGGCGGTCCGGTCTAGGAACCCAAAGAAGATCCAGCAGGGGGAATCCTACGTATAAAGATCTCTCGATATCAACCCACGGCTTAGCTGCAAGGGGTAGCGACCAGTCACGGAGGCAACTCAGAACACAGGCATCTTGGTAAAGTGTTAAGCTGGGAAGCAATAGGCCGCCTCTTGACTTTGGTAAAGACATACGTTTATATGTAAGGAGGGGGCGTTTCTGCCTCCAGACGTATGACATCATCAGAGTGTGAAACCTATCCATCATTCGTTTTGGCATAATATAGGGTATGGTACGGAAAATATACATAAGTTTTGGTAGCAGCATCATCTTAAAAGCCGCTATGCGCCCCAGCCAGGAGACCTCAAAGTCAATCCAGTTCTTAGCCAGTGTGGAGAGGTGAAGATAAATCGGGGAAAAATTCACTTCAAACACCGCAGATAAATTTGCCGGAATATAAATACCTAAATATGATAAGGAATCTTTAACCCACACAAAAGGAAATTTCTTTTGTAAGCTTGAAAGGGAAGATTGTGGTATATTGATAGGAAGGGCTTCAGATTTTGTAATGTTCAATTTATAGAATGATGCTTCGCTAAACCGGTCTATGATATGCTTCAAAATTATCAACGAGGTCTCCGGGCTGGTTACAAACAGAAAAACATCATCAGCAAATAGGCATACCTTCTGTCTATGTGGATGGATGTTAATACCTGGGAAGTTATCCGCCTGCCGGATTGTATGGGCCAGGGGTTCTATAGCCAAGACGTACATTAACGGGGAAAGGGGGCACCCCTGCCTCGTGCCATTAGTGATGGGAAATGAGGATGATAGGAAACCGTTACTGAAGATTTTAGCGGAGGGGTCTTGATAAAGGGCTAATATGGAGTGAAGAACTCTTCCCTGTATACCAAACTTACGCAAAACCTCCTTCATGTACTTCCAGTGAAGTCTGTCAAAGGCCTTTTCTGCGTCTAAAGAGAGCAGAATAGCTTCCTCCGAGGACCCAGAGAGAAGGTCCACGACATTTAATATGCGTCGGGTGTTATCCGAGGCCTGACGGCCTACTACAAAGCCTACCTGGTCCGGATGTATCAGTTGTGGTAAGAGGGGATTCAGACGGTCAGCAAGCAATCTAGCATAAATTTTCAGGTCTGTATTAAGCAATGCTATTGGTCTATAGTTCTTACAGTCTGAGTGGTCCTTGCCCGGTTTAGGTATAGTAATAATCTGTGCTTCCAACATCTCTGTTGGGAAGCCCCCACCCTCTGAAACGCTATTATATAGGTTAGTGAGGAGAGGGGAAACTTCGGTCCCGAAGGCACTATAGAATGCATTAATGAAACCATCCGGGCCAGGAGCCTTATCTTTTGGGAGGGATTTAATGATTCTCTCAACCTCTCCCTGGGTCCATGGGAGATTAAGCAATTGTAAGCTATCGGCATCTAACAAGGGAAGGTCTAGGTGTTGGAGGAATGCGGAAATGGACGCCTCAGATGGTTTAAAAACATTGTCATCGTCCTGGAGATTATAAAGTTTAGAGTAAAATTTGGCGAACTGGTTAGCTATAGCCGCTGGGTTATATATCTTGTTACCTCTAGGACCGTGCAATACTTTAATACGATTCCTAGCTTGCTTGCCTCTTAATTTTCGGGCTAGGAGACGACTGGCCCTATTACCCATTGTGTAGAATTTTTGCCTCAGCTTGAGTAAGGAGGATTTCATGCGAGATATGAAAATATTATTTAGCTGTTTCCTCAACTCATTAATTTCTCTTTGTAAGGTTTTAGATGGATGTGTTTGGTTTTGGAGCTCTAATCTCGCTAGGTCAGACTCGAGTGTTCGTTGGCGTAGAAGGTATTGCCTCTTTAGGCGGGCCCCAATTTGAATAGCAGCACCTCTAACGACTGCCTTCAGGGCACACCAATGTGTCGAAAGGGAAGTGTCAGCTGGGTTGTTTAATTGAATGTATTGTGACAATGCCTCCGAGAGAGCAGTCCTAGCCTCCAGTGAAGTGAGTAGGTAGGCCGGCATACGCCAAGGTCTTGGAGGAGCTCTGGCAATACATAGACTCCAGGACCATTCCATCGGGGCATGATCAGACCACGTAATAGGGAGGATATTGATGGAGTCAGTATGCTGAAGTGTCCACTTATCCGACAAAATCATGTCTATTCTAGAATAGGTGTTGTGGGCCATTGAGTGAAAGGTATATTCACGAGCACCCGGGCACTGCGCCCGCCAAATATCGTAAAGGTCATATTCCGCTAATAGCTTACGGAAGGCAGTGGAGGGGCCAAGGGTAGGGTCAGGACCGGATGACCTCTGAGGCCTGGACTTATCGACCTTCGGGTCCAAAGTCAGATTAAAGTCTCCCAATAACACCAAGTGGCCCTTTCGGACTTTTTGTACTTCCTCACACAAGGCCTTCAGGAAGGGAATTTGACGGGAGTTTGGCGCATATAATGAAACTATAGTTATTGGCTTGTCCTCTAGGAGGCCTGTCAGGATGATGTACCTCCCCGACTTATCTTCTAGTTTTAAATGACGTTGGAAGTGTACACGGACGCTAAAGAGAACAGCTACTCCATTTCTTTTAAAAGGGCCATTTGCAAAGTAACCTAACGGATATCTCGAGTCCCTCAGCTGCGGTGGGGCATGGGAGGAGAAATGGGTTTCTTGGAGAGCCACAACGTCTGCTTTTTGTTTATGAAATGTGGTGAGCGCTAGGCGGCGTTTGTTAGGGGAGTTAAGACCTTTAGTGTTTAAGGTATAGAACTTAACCATATTCTAAAGGGTCATGGTGATACGATATACAGAACGAGAGTAAGTATTGCTCTGGAAATTTAGTTCTGGAGTGACTGGGAAGAAGAAGGGGGGGATTAAAAGGGAGGGGGAGAAGGGAACGAGGAAAATGGTGGGATGGATTGACCCGAGGAACTGGGTCAGAGTATTTGCCACATGGGTAAGAGTGTGACAAATTGTTTAACATGTGGGGGGGTAGTTGGAACACATTCCCACCCGCGGAACACCCAAAATAGAAATAAAAAAAATATAAAAATAAGAATAAAGAACAGCAAGAGTAATTATAAATAGCATTACAACAACCACAAAGATGGGTTTAGCACAAACTCTATGGGGTACAACCACCTCCGGGCCCCCATGGAAGCAGTCCATTTCTGACCCATCCCCCCCGTGAGAGGACCAGCCTCCCGCGGGCGGGCGGGCCACCCCAAGGGGTATCTGCCCCTGGGCACCAGACTAAGCTTCTACCTCCATGGGTATACCGGCAGCCACACCCTAGAAACATGAAACTCGATAGAACATATCTAAGTTAAACGGAATTGCTAATATTACTTATAGTTATACTTATCAAATCAGGATTAGGTCCCATGAGACTTCAACATAGAAAATAGGAATACAACTCAGTCTCTGGAAACCTGGGTCCATTCAGCCTGTGGAGGGGGCCTGGCTGCAGAAGATCCAGACGGTAGGGGGATGCGCCACTCCTCCAACAACTTGATGCCTGCCTCGACGGAGGAGATGACATAAGTAGAGTCTTCGTAGCGAACCAGTAATTTCATGGGGAAGCCCCATCTGTAGGTGATGTTGTTGGCCCTCAGAGCTGACGTGATTGATTGAAGACTTCGCCTTTGGTTGATGGTGGTAAGTGAGAGGTCCTGGAAAAGCTGAAGATCTCCGAGGGATGCCTCACTGCTAGGATCCCGAGCCGCTCTAAGGATCGCCTCTTTGACATGATAGAAGTGGACCCTGAGCAGAGTGTCTCTCGGGACATTCCCTGGAGCAGTACGTGGACGCGGGAGGCGATGTATACGATCTATCAAAAAGTCATTAGCATCCAGCGAAGGAAGAAGTCTGCTGAATAGGGAGACAGCATAGCTCTGAAGATCAGGATTTGCAATAGATTCCGGTATGCCCCTTATCTTAATGTTATTTCTGCGAGAGCGATCCTCCAGATCTGCGACCTTTTCCCTTAGAGACATGACTTCGCTTTGTAGGGAGTTATGCGACGAGCTAAGAGCGTTGTGTGAGGAATAGAGGTCGTTGTGCGAAGACACCAGTTCCCCCATCTTCGTCTCCAGATGGTCTGTTCGATCTCCCAGTTCCGTCACATCAGTTTTCAGACCCCCGATCGCTGCTTTAACCTCAGAGGTCAGGTCCGCCCTTAGTGCTGTCAGCATTTGATGTAAGGCACGGACTGTCAGTGGTGCATCTTGAGCTGTATCAGGGCCTTGGTTAGGCAGCGAAGTGCTCAGAGCGGAGGCTGCCAGTTCTGGTGTCTGACGTGACGGAGACGAGCCTTTTGGTGTAGAAGGCGAGGTCGTTGTTGATTTCGGTTTCGGTTGAAATTTGATCGGAGGAGCCAAGGCAGTAGTAGTAGGTTTAAGCTTTTTAGGAGGCATGATTGCCTAGGCACAGCTTCAGGACCTCAAGATCTGTAGATAAATTTTGCGTAGATAGAATTTCAAAAGGGTACCCCGCGGGTGGGAATGCGCTGTAACACTTCAAAAGGCTTCCATTGGACTGCGCAACCCTGTCAGGGTCACAAGGGGGGGCATATCATAGCAGGGGAACCTCACCAGCCGGCTTGAGCTGTGCTTTGTCTGCAGCCCAAGGGGGGAGATGGGCTGAGGTGGATCTCCTATTGCCTCAGTCTTTGCCAGGCACTCCTTGGTGATGTAGGAGAGAAGAGGGTGTAAAGCCAGATACCCTAATGGTACTTTGACCCCCAGCAGCCGCTGACCGGAAGTACCTCCCTCCGACGACCGGAAGTTAGAGCCCTGGAGCTCTGGAGAGAAGACAGTGTCCCCCAGGGTTGGGAAAGGCTCCCCGAGTCCACCACAGCCTGCCCCCACTCACTGCTTAACTCCGCTGGCCGGGATGGATAGGGACAGCCCGTCTCCGCTGCCGCTGCCGAGACCGGAAGTGCGGAGGCACGGGCACTTCCGGTTTTCGCGGGACCTCGAACTGGAGGCTCTGGTAAGTGTGGAGGGGTGCCAGGTGGCTGGGGAGGGCCCCAGGATGAAGATAACAGCCCGTGCAGGGTCCAGTCAGACGGCGGTAATCGCGCCAAATCCCCGCTGGCCGCGCTGAGCAGCGGGAGTTCCGATGGGGGGAGTTTCTATGGCGGCAGTTGGGCTCCAGTGAACCCCTGGGCTCCTATTATGCCCTTCAATGTAATTTCTTTGTTTTTTAGGTGGTCAAAACTGCTATTAATCCACCGGATTGCGAGGCCAAGGGAGAGCTCTGGAAGTTCCTGTCCTTCCAGTATGGCTGCCAAACCACACCCCCCAGAAACTATTTTTCTATATTTTTTTTTTTTTAAATCCAGTATTTTTATTGAAATTTTTTAAGATATAAACATACTAAACAACAAAAAGAAAAGAAAAACAATCGCATACATATCGGAATTAAATGACGGAATTTACAAGATTACATTAAAGCATAATAATAATAAATGTGCTATATTCATTCAGGATCATACATCGTAAATGCTTATACATAAGTATGTTACACATGCAGGGTTTATTACTTGGACTCAGATACTTATTATAAGAACTGCGGTAGCCATACATTTAAGTAGATAGAGCATCTGTACTAGATGACATAGGATAGAATGGAGACTCTAACCATCTGTACAATATATTCTCAAATTCCTTCAGAGGCTGTCTGCTAGTATAAACAAATCTCTCGTGCCTTATGGTGGTATTGACCAGTGCCTTCCAATTTTTAACCGTGGGACTCATCGGGGCCAACCACAGCCTCGCTATACAGACCTTAGCAAACATCAATAACTGTGAAATGTACATTTTTGTTAGTTTATTAACTTTCCCCTTCAATCGGAGCCCAAAGAGACAAGTGGCCGGTGAACTAAGAGACACTTCAATTCCAGTAACCTGAATACATCTCCTGATCCTTCGCCAGAAGATTTGTATACATGAACACTCCCATAGAAGGTGCCAAAAGTTAGCATTGATCGAATTGCATTTCGGACAGTTAGGGGTAGCATCCGGGCGAAATTTTGCCAATCTAATAGGGGTAAAGTAGGCCCTGTGTAAGATAAACACCTGTATTTGTTGAAATTTTAATGATGAAGTATAACCTTTAGTACTGTCTGTAACCATTTCCCACTCCTTGTCTGATAAAGGGCCAATATCTATTTTCCACTGATTCCTCAAACCATCCAAATCATCTGCAGTGGATTCATACAGAAGACATGAATACATTCGAGAGATCAGACCCCTATAACCCAAGGCCTGTAATTGTTTCCTCAGTGGATCCACCCCAAACACCAAAGTCTCCCCTTTAAATTGTGTGTTTAGGGTGTGTCGTAACTGAAGGTAAGAATAAAACATTGTTCTGGGTACAGAGAATTCCCCAACCAACTGTTCGAAGGATTTAAGTACATTTGTATCATAAAGCTGACCTACCGACACCACACCCAACCGAGACCACTCCCTGGCCCTCTTCACTGTATTCAACTTCTCAAATTTCTTTGCCCCCCAGATAGGAGTATATGGATCAATGTCAGTTTGTTTCATTATTTTATTACAGATTGTCCAAATCTTAACTGCCTGAATCAGGAGCGGAGGAGCCCGCATACCAAGCCGCCCCGCCAGCAGTGACTGTAAGGGAGTGTGATTAGAATTAAATTGGTGTACCAACACCCAATGTAGCTCATGGTAATCGGGGTCCGAAACCCATGCCTTAAGGTGGACCAATTGAGAGGCAAAATAATATAATTTCAAGTTAGGAAGTTCAAATCCACCAGAAGATCTGGATCTATACAGCGAGCTGAGCTTGACCTTAGCCCTTCCCCCTCCCCAAACCAATGAAATCAAATAGCTATCAATGCATCGGAAAATGGAGGGTGGAATATATACAGGTGACTGCTGGAGTATATATAAAAACTTTGGCTGCACCATCATCTTAATTAAATTTATCCTACCGGAGACAGAAAGTGGGAGCTTCTTCCATACATGAGTTTTTTCTTTAATGTATTTGATTTGGGGCCGCAAATTAAGTTTTACATATTCAGCGGGGGTATTAGAGATCCATATTCCCAAGTATTTGAATTTCGATGCCCATTTTAACTGTAAGCCTTCTGGCATTGTCACGGGACACTCCCATCCCAGAGGGAACATGCTAGATTTATCCCAATTAATTTTTAGGCCGGAAAAAAACCCAAATCCATCAACCACCCGCAGCAAATGTTTTAGGGAAGTGTCGTGATCTGAAAGGAACAACAGCATATCATCTGCATATAATGCCACCTTATCCTCTCTGTGCTCTGATCTAAGTCCCACAATTTCTCTATCATGCCGGATCTTACAGGCCAGCGGCTCTATTGCTAATGCAAACAGGGCCGGAGACAACGGGCATCCCTATCTAGTACCCCGCTCTAATTGAAATTGTTGAGAAAGATGCCCATTGAGACAGACCCGCGCCACTGGATGTGAATACAAAAGTTTAACCCATTTTATAAATTCCGGGCCCACTCCAAATCGGGAAAATACCTCCCACAGGTATGGCCACTCCACCGAGTCAAACGCCTTGGTTGCGTCCAAGGACACCACAACTTCGCTCTCAGAAGAGGGTGACCGCACCTGCAGGAGAGTATACAGCCTTCTAAGATTGATAGACGTGGATTTGCCCGGCATAAATCCCGTCTGATCCGGATGAATTAATTCCAGCACCACTCTACTTAACCTCAAAGCCAGTCATTTTGCTAGAATCTTAACATCATTTGACAAAAGTGAAATCGGGCGGTAGGACTCAGGGTACAACAAATCTTTCCCTGACTTAGGCAGCACCACCACTATTGCCTCTGCCATTGAAGGGGAAAGAGCGCCAATCTCACCCAGCTCACTGAATGTATCCAACAACCTAGACACAAAAAAGGGCCGGTGTTTTTTATATAATTCAATTGGGATTCCATCTACTCCAGGGGCTTTACCATTAGGGAATGACATAATAGCTATATCAATCTCTTCAAGAGTAAAGGGTGAGTCCAAAAACTCCCTACTATCATCGGAGAGGACAGGAAGGGAGATACCATTCAAATACTGCTGTAACGTATCCATGTCATATCTGACCTGTGACTTATATGTATTCGTGTAATATTTATGAAATACCTCAACAATATCAGGCATCAGATACTTCTTAACCCCACTGTCATCACAGATAACCGGTACTGCCGCATCCCCCCTCTCCGCCCTTGTCAGATAAGCCAGGAAGCTACCATTTCTATCGCCCTCTGCATATCGTACATGCTTAGATAACAGAAATTTACGTTTGGATTTCTCAAATACATACTCTACCCACTCTCTCTGGGCCAACTGCCATGTTCCCCTTGCAACCTCAGTTTTGTCCGCAATGTATTGTGCTTCTAAGGATTTACACTTTTTCTCTAATATCTGTTCTTTTTGTCTGGACGACTTTTTAATTTCAGCTATGCCAGCAATTAATGTCCCCCTTAGGAAAGCCTTAAAAGCGTCCCAAACTATAGGTGGCCTTGCTGTTACCAGATTATCTACAAAGAAGCCTTCCCACTGTGTCACCAATGTCGCTCCTGTACCCATCAAGGAGAGCCAGAAGGGATTTAATTTCCAAAAGGACTGGCCTCTATCAATTGCAAAATCAATAGATAGGCAGACGGGCGAGTGGTCAGAAATTCCCCTAGCCCTATATTCCACGCTCCTTACCAGCGGTACCAGAGAGTGTGACAGCAGAGCCAGATCAATTCTTGAAAATGCATTATGTGATGTAGAAAAGCAGGAGAATTGGACATCTTCTGAGTGCCTCAAACGCCATACATCTACTAACCCCATTTCCTCAACCAGAGCAGAAAAAGCCGACTTAGAGTTGCTAACTACAGCATTTTTCTCTCGCCATCTGTCCACCTCTCCATTTATCACATTATTAAAATCCCCTATACAAATGGCTGGAACATCTGGGAACAATGCCATGAATTCTCCACATTTCCTTAACACCTCACCATTATATGGTGGGGGTATATATACAGCTAACAGAATCACCGGAACCCAATTAATGACAGCCTTCATCAGTATAAACCTTCCCCCTGCATCCACTTGAATTTTTTCCAAGGAGAAGCAGAGACGTTTATGTACCAATATAGAGACCCCTCGAGAATTAGTCGTGTACGTAGAGTGGTATGCCCTACCTACCCATGCTTTTTTAAGGGCGAGTATTCTATCACCGTGTAGGTGAGTCTCCAATAGACAAACAATATCAGGATCATTTTTTCTAATTTATCTTAGTACAAGAGAACGTTTCACAGCATTATTTAGGCCCTGCACATTCCAGGAGAGAATTTTCAGCTCCTTATCAGATGTACCAGAATACATATAATAGTAGTCCCTCTTATCTCACTACCCCGCATCCCACACCCCTGCAGAGCATACATTGACATACTTATAAGCACATATAATCCTTGTCTATATATTTGCGATAACATTAAAACTACCCACAACTTAAATAACTTTAATACTAAACCCATACCCCCACCCTGTATACTCCACCCAACTTAAGTATACCTTAAACCCTAACTAAAATTACCTTAAGATATTCAGCAGGCCAGCACACTACCAAAAAAGGTCACCCGCCAACCTGCAAAATACCAGAAGATAGAGGAAGGAAAAGGAAGGAAGGAAAAGGGGCGAATTGAGACGAGAGGAAAAGAACGGCCTTAAAGCCATGGGCTCTCCAGCCCATTACATATTATTTTTATTTTTTTACTTTTTGTTTTTTACAGTGGACCTTTCAATATTAGTTTGAAAATCACAGACCCCAACTGAGCGAAATACATTTTTTTTTTTTTTTTTGTACCACCGAAGAGAAATTACATTATGTATAGCAAATACCATGCATAATATCAATGGCAAATCAGCAATGTCCAAAGGACTATCAGGAGAGACATAAAAAAGTACTCATCGAGCATCAGCGTCGAGCAGCAGCTAGGCGGTTCAACCAAATTGCAGCCTCTCGGGGAGTATCAAAAAAGGATGTACGGCCCTCCGAAACCACTCTCAACCGGGCAGGGAAAATCATGGCATATGGGATCTGTAAATCTCTCAATCTTCTCTTCACCGGAATGAATTGAGCCCTGTTCTTTTGTACATCCAGAGCGAAATCAGGATACATTGCTACTCGCTGACCATTGTATTCCACTGAACCTTTCTGCCTAGCCAAGCGTAGAATGGTATCTCGGTCACGATAGTGCAACAATTTGGCTATGAAGGTGCGTGGGGGGGCTCCAGGAGGGGGTGCTTGAGTTGGAATACGGTGGGCCCGCTCCACTGCGAATTGGGCTGTAAATGAATCTGTACCAAACAGTTGGATTAACCACTTTTCCAAGAAGGATTCTGGGGAGACACCTTCTGCCTTCTCGGGCAATCCAACCAACCGAATGTTGCTGCGACGCAAACACCCCTCCATATCCGTAAGCTTTTGTTTAAACAGAGAGGCTTGCGACTCCAGACTCTCCAACCGGCCCGCAACTGGTGCAGAAGTGTCCTCCAATGTAGACACACGTGTCTCCACTTCACCCACTCTCTCCCTGATTTTTTGCACGTCTTGCCGGAGAAGAGAGAGGTCCACCTGCACCTCTCCTATTTTATCCGTAACACGCTTTTCAGATGCCCCAATGGCCTGCAGGACCTGCTGTAATGTAACTTCAGGGTCCGCCAGTGGAGCCGACAAAGGGGGGGTAACGGGATGTGATGCATCTCCTGAACCAGAGGCTGTAGTGGAGGAGCGAGCAAAGCGGTCCAATTTTCCCGCTGCGGTGGACTGGTTATGTTTGCCCATAATTTCACAGGAAAGATGGGATGATATTTATCCTATAAGTTTATATGCAACCCTGTAACCTGTATAGCTTTAATTACATATAGGTGTACAGCTCAGATTGTATTGCTAGCAGTGCATTGCAGCCAGTTATCTTCACAGAGAAAGGTATATCTCCTCCAACAACACTGATAATGATAATCAAATAAGTCCAGAGCCCAATTCAGTTACTCCTCACTTGTACAAGGATATAAATGTACCTGTATCAGATGGATATCACAGGCTGTGTTTACCTAGGCCAGTATGTGGTATTACAGAGGCGCTATGTCCCAGCAGTCATCAACTGCCACAAACTGCCACAGACTGCCTGTAGTATTCCTCTACCCAGATGCTCAACTCTTTCTCTCCCAGTCTCGGGTAAAATGGCAAGAGCACTATCAAAACAGGTACACTATGTACAGCAACTATTCGGATGCACAGTTTTGGGTCCAAAAGTTTCTTTATTCCACTATAACGGAGATCAACAGGATATCTGGGATGGAGAGCTCGTAACTGTGCTTGCTACTCCATGCTCGTCCAGGCCACGCCCCCATTTTTCTATATTTTACAGCAAAAATATATCTTTGACATATAATAATGACAGGGCATAAAACAAATCAACATACAATAATAAAGTCAACAATTACTTAACTATTAGAAAGCTAACAATTTGCATATAAATTATAATAATCTCCCTTCTACTACTACCTTTGATTTTCACTTAGTGGCTATAGATAAGGTACCTCTAACACTCTAATTATTTGTTTGATTGCACTTTTGTCTGTAGCAGTACTTCCCTTAGCAGTTTAACTTTTAACACATGTTATGCAATAATTTCACAGTACTTTACACAGTTCACTTCACACTGTACTACACCCAAACCCTTTGAACATGTAAATGCACAATAATACTTTTAGCTCCCTTGTTAGCGCAAACTCATGGCCTGTGGTCATTTACAGTATATGCATATGTTTAAACTAAGCAGATAATCCTTGGAGACAGATCTTTACACAGGTGCCTTTGAATAGAGCTCTTATATCCCTGGTGATCCAGTCATCATACTTCCCTAGAACATACTTGCCAACTGTCCCGGAATGTCCAGGAGACTCCCGAAATCTGGGTCAGTCTCCCGGACTTCTGGGAGAGCAGGCAAGTCTCCCGCATCCCGCAATTTCTTGTCCCCCACCCCCCCCCCCCCCCCCCCCCGATGACAGAACGTTGCGGGGGCGGGGCCAAAATGACACAATTGACCGTGCCCCGCCCTCTAGTCACACCCCTCTCCCGGACTGAACTGCCTGAAAGTAGAGGAGTATGCCCTAGAAACAAGTTGCACACTCTCCCATTAGGCAGATGAGCAACTTGAATTCAAACACAGTCACTTCAAGAAATTCACACACAGCAGATAATAGGTAAACTTGTCTCTTGAATAACAGCAGCTACAGATTTCTATAGCAAACAGCAGAACTGTCTCTGTAATCTCAAAATGGCTGCCCCTCATGGGCTGAATTGTGCTCAACAAAAATTTGTATAGCAAGATCAATTCTCTCTGTTCGGAAGATTTATTTTCCCTACAGTCCTAAAACTTCTGATAGCAGTAACAATTTGTTAGTTCAGAAAACATCTATATCACTTGAAGCAGGTCAAACTCAGTCTCTCAAACCCAATCACCCTCTCTCCCTAATCTCTATCGCCCTTGCAAAAGATGCCTCCTAACAAAAACACATACAGTAAAGTAGTTGTCACAGTAAGGATATGAATAATCATTATTCTATCACCCCTCTCTTGACACCCACTGCACTTATTATGTTAGTCATGTTAGGGGCTTCAAACCTAAGAATCTTTATACATACGTTCGGAGCACAACGTGCAGCGGCTGGCTGGGCTGGGGGGGCCTAATCTCACCCCCCAATGCTCCCCCCCGGGCTAAACAGTCAGCCTCTGACAAAATGCTTCCAACTCTAAATAATATCCAGTATTTCTGGTATCCTGTCAAACTAGTTGCTTACTTATTGTTAGGCTGCTGGCCCTGATCACCAACCCACATAACAAGATGACGGAGATCTTCGCCTATAGCAGCCGCCTTTCCCTTAGAGCTTGACGCGCTCACCGGTACTCGGATGCCCCCAGGACTTAGCTCCAAGTGTAGTGTGGGTTGGTAATGCAGGACCACAGCAGCGGGCCAGGAGACTGGTAGAAAGCTGCGGGTAGTCAAACGGTAGCTGAGGTCAAGGGTCACAGGCAAGCAGGATAGTCAGTAAACACGCCAGAGGTCGGGCTCACGGGCAACGAAGCAGGGTCCAAAGTTCAAGCCAGAAGGGTCAGGGTCACAAGAAAGCAGGCAGGGTCCAAATCCAAGCAGAGGGTCAATACACAGGAGTTCCAAACAGCCTATCCGCAGGACAACAGGAAACCAGGAGCAGGTCAGCAAACTGAACAGCAAGCTATAACCGGCAGTGAGGCTGCAGACCTTATTGGCTTAAATACTGGAGGCCACCAATCAGAGCCTAGCTCTGAAAACACCTACAGGAGCTCACTAATTAATACATAAAGCCCTAATAGCCTGCAGGTTATTACCTGCATTTGCGCACGCGCCGGGCTGTCCTCAGTTGCCGGGACGCTGCGTTACAGAAGGAAGCGTCCGACCGTTGCCTTGGCAACGGTCGGGACCAAGCGGAAATGATGTCCCGGTCGTCAAGGTGCCGGCCGGGATGCCAGAGGGCACCAGAAGCGAGCCGCGGTGGCTGTGAGTACCGCCGCGGCTCGTAACACTTATATCATATTTACTTATATATAGTTTCTTACTTATATCTTAACTGATCATTGATGCATTGATGAATATAAGAAAATACTACTTTTTTACTGGACTTTCAATGCTCATCAGTCCACACATATATTCGTGTGTATTAAGTCTAAAGTTGTACTCCTCGTTTATATAAAAATGTTTACAGCAGCTATTGCATTTCATCATCTATTTGCACTGTTCCATCTTGATACTATTAGTGAGTTGCTCTTTAGCTAACTTCCCTAATGTTCTGGAGTTCCTATGTCTAGAGGTCGGGGCTCTATATTGATGCAGCTCATATGTTGGTCCTGATTAGCAGTGTGATCCACTTATTTGCACTTCAGCTGGTACAATAGAACACAAATTTTCCTTCTGCAAGAATGAAGATTAGTCTAGCAGCAGCATACAGGATGTAATGCAGACGTGAAAAGCAGGTAATGGTAAGGCTGGTGAGAAGGAAGTTACAGTAGTAATAATAATGAGTGAGTGGACCAGGGTTTTTGTTACCCCCTGAGGAAGTGAGGAAGGACAATATTTTACAATGTTGCAAAGCAGGAGGTGCCAGGACAGCGAGAGGAACTGGTTGTGAGGGTGGAGTCGAGAAAGCCACAGAGGCAGCATACATGGGGATCAAGGGAAAGTGTGAAATTGTCATCTGTCAGGGAAATGTGGTGATGGATAGTGGCATTAGCAGGAAGAAATATGACATGAAAAGTTTAAGAACGTGTTGGGTCATCTGGGTGGAGAGGGCGGAGAAGCAATTGGACACACAGGCTAGGAAAGAGGGTGAGAAGTCAGGGAGGAAACACATATTTGTCAAGGAAAACAGAGTGATTGACAGTGTCGAAAGCAGCAGAGAGGTCAAGGAGTAGGAAAAGGGAGAATGTGGATGATATAGTTCTATGGAACTTTTACTTAAAAGAAGGTTAATAGCCACTTTGGTGAGAGCAATTTTGGTAGAGTGAAGAGAGTGGAAGCCATACTGAAGAGGGGGCAATGAGAGAGTGGGATGAGTGAAAGTGGGTCAGATACTTGAAGACAAGTTGCTCAATAATTTTGGAAGCAAAAAGGAGTAAATAAATGGGTATGCATTTGGAGAGAGAGGAATGTCCACAAGAGGGTTTATTAAAACTAGGGAAAATAAGAGCATGTTTTAAGGCATATGGGAAAACATCATTAGAGAGGAAAATGTTAAAGTGGTGAGCAAGGTGCAGGCAAGCAATGAGGGAAAGGGAGAGGAGGAGCTTCGAGGGAACTAGGTCAAGGGGTCAGGTTGTGGGTGAAGAGGAAGAGAGGGAAGCGAGGATCTCAAACTCAGTGCAGGACGGAAGGAACTGAGGGTGGAATGGTGGGAAGCGGAAAGGGTGGTGGTGTGGGGTGGATCTTGGGAGGGGACATTTTAATGATTTATAGTATCAATTTTGCTTTGAGCAGTGAGTGAGGAGGGGAGGGTGCTAGAAAAGCAAACTGACAGAGGCAAAGAGGTGGCAAGGATTGTTGGACAGGTATTTGAACTAGATTTGTTCAACAATGGAGAAGGTGGTGTAGTAAGATGAATGTAAAGTGGATGAGGTCAGAGACAGAGTGGGATGTTCTCCACTGGTGCTAGGCAGAGTCAAAAAACTTTGGAGTGACGGAGACAAAGTGGGTTGGGTGTGGCTGTAGTATTAAGAGCATTAGAGAGGGTAGTGTTGTAAAGACATAACATTGGTGCAGGACTGAGGAGAAATGGGAAATAAGAGGGGTTCTAATGAGGTCTAGAAGAGGATAACGCCGAGGCTATTAAGGTGTTGCTAAGTGAGTACAAGCTTAGGTGCGGGTGGAAGGTGTCACACATTTTACCAGGTAACTGCTCATTCTGGCTGCTCTGAACTGAACATGCGCACACCTGGGGCTAGATTTACTAAACTGCAGGTTTGAAAAAGTGAAGATACTGCCTATAGCAACCAATCGGATTCTAGCTGTCATTTTGTAGAATGTACTAAATAAATGATAACTAGAATCTGATTGGTTGCTATAGGCAACATCTCCACTTTTTCAAACCCACAGTTTAGTAAATATACTCCCTGGTCTTTTCAAAACTCCCTACATTCACTTGATTGGCTAAGAACCTGTCAGCCTGTCTATTTAAATCACCTGTCTCCTTACTATGGCTGCCAGATCTTCAGGTCTCCTTACCTGTTAGGACGTCTCCTCCTCTGGCTCCAGATTATTGCTTCCATCTCATTGTACATCCCAATAACATATCCTAAAGGTAATGACTGTATTTGGATATCACTAATATCAACCGCATTCCAGAGAGCAAGGATAGATGTTATAGGAAATATATCCCATTATTACAGTCCGTGCTCCCCCGATCGCTCAGTTTAAACCCGGTTCACTTACCTAGGGGATCCTCCGTGGCTGGTATTTCTCAGAGAGACGCTGCTTTGTCCTCCATCCGGATCCATTTTTTATTGCAGTCTGAGCATGCACAGTCCATCTCTGTAACTGTTCCCATTCGCTGCTATTGGCAGACGCCCTCTATTGGGTGTATCATTTAAGTCACCCCTTTTTTCCCATTCATTGCCAGTTCTTTTAGTCTCTCCTAGTGTGTGGACATTCTCCCTGGCTCCTGCTAGTTTTTCCAGCTATTCCTTTGCTTCCAACCTACCCATACTTGTAGGATTTTCCTGGCCACAGTTCTGCTATCAATCATGCACTAATTGTGAGTACTCATTACTTCTGGATCCCTTCTGCTTATGCTGTACCCCTCCTGATCCAGCTCCCGTGCTACCTAAGCATATCTGGACCCAAGTGTGTATTCAGCCGCAGATCCATTTCCTCGCCTGTATCTATATTATCTACTAAGTATTACCAGGACCTCTGCCGCAAATGCTGTACCCCTCTTGATCCTGCTCCCATGCTTCCTAAGCATATCTGGACCTAAGTGTACATTTAGCCTTAATCCCCTTTTCCCCTTCAGTTCTGGTACTACCTAGTGAATGTTTCCTCAATCTCTGCCCCAACCGCTGTACTTCTCCTAGTTCAGCTTTAGTGCTCCCAAGCATATCTGGATTCAAATGTACATTTAGCTGCAGATCCACATTCTCGCCAGTACCTGTATAGTCTACTAGTATTATTTGGACCTCTGCCGAAACTGCTGTACTCCTCCTGATCCAGCTTCCATGTTCTCAAGCATATCTGGACCTAAGTGTACTTCTAGCTGCAGATCCTATTTCATCAAGCTCCAGTACTCTGTACTAAACACATCCTGGACCTCTGTCTCTGCCGTTGATCCAGATCACGTGCTCCTCTACATACCTGGACCTAGAACTTACCTGGCAGCAGATCCCAGTCCTCCTGGTTCCGGTACTCCTATCCTTTGCATTATCTTCTCTATTTCTATCTCACCACTAGACCTCGCCTAAACACCAACTAGGAAGGCCGAGACCTTCAACGCGAAAGCAGCCAAGCCCATATTCCCTTGCGGGGGTCACTGGTGAAAACCTTTTGTGCATTTATACTCCGCACCTTCTGGGAGGCAGGGCCAAGTTAGGCAGGTCTAAGGGTCCTACCCTTCTTCACACTATGACACCTATGACTATGGGATATATTTCCTTTAACATATATGTAATATATATTTCCTAGCATATTGCCTAACATATATTTTCTAGTCATGGAAAATATATCCCATGACTATCCCATGATGTTATAGGTAATATATCCCATGTTTCCGTAGACTAAGCCTGCACTGCGAAACGTATGTCGGGTTGCACGTCACGTATGACGTCACAGACTTGGAAGTGGGAAGCCGGAAAACGGCGAGAAGCCACGTCTATTCCAAACTAACTATATGTCGAGTTATGCTATCAAATGTTACAATTAGTCAGTAATCCATCAGATAGTGTATGAATGTTGAATAGAGGAATAGAACTATATCATCCACAAGCAATGGATTAATAGTATTCAGTGAAGCCAAGAATAAGTAGAATGTAATTAATATACCCGTAATAGAATACTAGACATTGTCAATAAACTATATTAAATACAACACATGGAAGATAACCAACCTTCTGAGATAAATAATTCTTATGACTATACCTGTTAAACATTGATATTACATATTATCCTTAACTGGCTTCCCTGAAGGGTCTGTCCAATTTTATTTCTTATTCACTTATTTTCATACTTTTTCACACGTCTTGTTTTTAATAAATATTTCGCCGACTTTTTAAACCTGGCTACAAGATCATAAATTTTTATACATTGTGAAATAAATTTGTTTATAAGGTTAGAATTAGGGATGGTCACTGACCCCCGTGTTTCGGTTTTGATTTTGGATCTGTATTAACTTTGTGTTTTGGTTTTGGCAAAACCACCCTCACGTGTTTTGGTTTTGGATCTGTAATTATTTTATTTTTTTTCAAATTGCTAAAACATGCTAAAATCACATAATTTGGCTATTTTCTTGTTCCTACATTATTATGAACCTTAATAACATTAATTTCCAGTTATTTATAGTCAATTTTTGTCAAGTGACAAGAACACTGCTACTCCTCCTATTTTTGTATGAGCAATGGCACTGGAGACTGGAGAGTGACAAGAACACTGCTACCCCTGTTTCTGTGTGAGCAATGGCGCTGAATCTCGTGGGGAGGGAGGTACTTATGGAATCCAAAACCCGCAAAATCTGATGACGCAACGATAACGTTTTGCCTTGATTCAGATCTGAGTAAGCAGGAAAATACCAAGCCTGCTCGGCTTGGTACTCGAATTGGCGATGTTTAGGGGGGGGGTTCGGTTTTCGGAAAACCGAGCCTGAGCCTCTCTAGTTAGAATTCAAACTTGAATCAGGAGTTGAACTGCATCCCAGCATGTTTAAACTGTGTAATTTTCTATCCTAAAATGCTGTTTTCTGCATTCTAGTTAATCATATTCCTTCGAGACTTGCTGAATACAGTGTGGATGTAGGCACGATAGTAACTGTAGAGACTGATGAGTGTATCAGCAGTATAAGAAAATTTTCTGAGTAAAATAAGCCTACCCACTAGATTCAAAATGGACTATATTGAATTATTTTCTTATTTATGTGTAACAGGACTTAGGTACAGATTTTATGTGCAGAACAAAGGGCATTTCTGAGTCAAGGATGACACCTAGGCAGCGAGCTTGAGCAGTAGCTTTTATAGTGATGTTGTCAACAGCAATTATGATGTCAATTAGTTAGCTTCTGTTGGCTGCTGGGAATATTATTAGCTTAGTTTTTCAAGTGGCAGTGACCGTACTAATTAGCTGCTAACTGCAATGCTCTCCTTTAATGGACTCACAGCCAGCCACCAAGTGACCTCACTAAATACCCCAATGCCAATAAATCTGGTCAATAAATCTTCAAATCCCTTCATCCGGTGCACCCCTTCGGGTCTGAACAGGGTTTTTGGTTCACCATAATCAAGGGGTGGGCAATGGCAATATGCCTTAGAGAGCTGATTATACGTCCCATGGACCGGTTGACCTTTCTAATGAGGATACTTAAAAGGGGGCGGGGATGTCGACCCTCCAGGAGAGCTAGAATATTGTTGGACTAGCACAAGTTTATTACTAACCACTGGCCACAGAGCCCAAATGGTGTGCAGATCCTCCCTAATTAAGATCAATAGTTCCAACGACTTGCCTTTGCCTAAATCATTACCCCTGATGTGTAAAACTAGTATATCAGGGGAACCTGACACAGCTACTTCTGACGTCAATAGGGGAATAAGGGTCAACCAACCTAACCCTTCCTTCCAATCCACCTGACTCCCATGGGGCTGGGAAAAGAGGACCAATCATGGGCTAAATGCTGTCTGGTGGCCTAGCATACACAGGAGTGGCCCATAACCCAAATCATATCCTCTGACTGGGAATATCTATGATAGAGAGAACAATGGCCAGTTAAGGGTAAGTCCACACGGCATAAGGGGTCACATCTGAAGCGGAGCTCTGTCCCATATTATCAGACCCAAACTGCCAAAACAGTGAGCCGAACCTTGTAAGCAAACCCCTGCCAGAAATGTTGGTTTTACATACATCTAAAGAACATTTCCAGAATATGCATATATCTCACACAAGACACCTCAAAACCTTAATTTATGCACTCATCATCTCCCACATTGACTATTGCAATTCCCTCCTTACTGGTGTTCCCAAAGTCAGACCTGAACCCATACAATCTATTTTGCACGCACCGGCTAGATTGATTTTCCTTGCAAACCTCTGCTGAGCCACTCTGTCAGTCTCTACATTGGTTGCCTGTATGTCAACGAATCCAATATAAAATTCTTCTACTAACATACAAGGCCATCAACAAAACTGCACCGACATACATTTCCTCACTTGTCTCAAACTATCTCCTAACTTGACACCTCCGTTCTGCACAAGATCTGTGTCTCTCTTCCACTCTCATCACATCCTCCCATTCTCAATGACAGGACTTTTTTCAGGCTGCACCCACTTTGTGGAATTCCCTCCCTCGCACAGTAAGACTTTCCTCTAGTCTTCAAACCTTCCAGCGTTCTCTGAAAACCCACCTTTTCAGACAAGCTTATGATATTCTTCAACCACCATCTTAATCTCCCCTTAACCTATTACCACCATCTACACAGCTAACGCATGACATCAACCCTCTGACCAACATTGACACACACACAGCCCACTCAATACTTTTACCTTTGCATTCTAGCTGGTCCATTGTGCAATATGATGTAGCACATGCCCTTGTGTTTCAAACTCGCATTGTCCTATATATTGTAAGCTTGCGAGCAGGGTTCTCTTACCTCTCTGTCTGTATGTATTACCCAGTATTGTCTTATTAATGTTTGTTCCCAATTGTAAAGCGCTACAGAATTTGCTGGCGCTATATAAATAAATGCTGATGATGATGATGATGATGATGATGAAATAACAGACCAATGCCAGAATAGAGAGCTGTACCTTATAAGCAAGCTCCTGCCAGAACAGTGGGTTGCACATAGTTCAGCAAACCCCAGCCAGAACAGAAGTTTGCATATCACATAAGCATACCCCTGCCAGAACAGTGGGTAGCGCACCAATGGGTAGACCCCTGCCAGAACAGAGGGTCCCACCCTAATAGTACGCCCCTGCCAGAACAGGGATGAGTATTGAATAAACTGCTACTGCTGGAGAGCAGGGCATCAGTTGTGGGGGGGAGTGGGGGTTGGGGGGGTTGATGACCCATAATGAAGGTAAAAACCCATAAAATCCCGGAGGCCTTCATCTCAGGCAAAAATGGAAAAAAATCCCTTCATGCCCCGCTAAAAGTGAAAAGCAGCTTGTTACCGAGGTGGGAGCAGACGAAGAGCTGTTGGACTAGGGATACAGCCTGATGTACTTCTTGTAGGCTTCCGACTTCCAGCACCCTAGGAATTGAATGGTTTCAGTGGAAGCGCCCCTCTCGGCTGCAGCAGTAACTGCCCCAATCCTAAAAGAATTGGTGCCGTACTGGGCTGGGTCTAGACCCACATGACCCAGGGAGCGCTTAAGCAGCGCATTAAATTTAAATTTAGACAGGGGGGACCCGTCTGCATGAATCATGCACATGTCCCCTCCGTACAGCTGCTGTACTAGGGATACGGTCTGATGTACTTCATGTAGGCTTCTGACTTCCAGGACCCTAAGGATTAAATGGCTATGGTGGAAGCGCCCCTCTCGGCTGCAGCAGTAGCTGCCCCAATCTTAAAACAATGGGTGCCGTACTGGGCCGGGTCTAGAACCATATGACCCAGGATGTATCTTTGTGGTGTCACTGCTTTTTATGACTGTACATTGAATAAATTGTCTGGCTTTGGAAACCAGAGTGTTCTGATAGAAACTTGTTGCTGGAGCAAACCAGGCAGGAGTATGCATGCGATACTTTGCCTGTAATCTATTTTGCGAATAAAACTTTTGTGCTTTGGAAAAACAGCGATCACATCGGAGAATCTTTCTTTCCAACGAAAAATATGGACATAGCACCCTCATTATAACAATTCCGGAAAAATCCATCCCCTCACACCCTGTGAAGGGGTGGCGTGCAGGGCTGCGGCAGGTTTTGCGGTGGAAGGGGAAAGGGATCGCCTACGCTGCTTCCCCCATCTGCCAAGTCTGTGTCCCACAACTCCGGAGCTGGGCATGAGTGCTGCCTGTTCCGGAACATGTGACCTCTGGCTTAGTGAAATGGCTAGTGGTCGATTGGCAACCACTGTGCCTTGCACATGTCCCCGGCGTCTCCAGACTGGACTGAGCACCAGCTCCTGGAGAGCCCTGGAAGCAGGTTCAGCTGCATGGAAAGAGAGGCCGCTCCCCGGCTGCCCACTCCTTCAACGCTGGAGCTGGGAGAGATAGCCGTGGCGATTTGTGTGGGAGGAGGGGCAGGAAGATGGCTCCTGGGCACTACATGGGAGCAGTCCATCAAAGGAATTGGGAGGGGACATTGCAGCAGGGATGAGACATGCCAGCAAATAAGATGGGCATCGGTGTTGTGTGGGGATGGCGCAGGTAGAACTGGAGGGGGGGGGGATGAGGTGGTGAAAGGAGGGGAGGGAGGGTGACAGAAGCAGAAGGAAGAAAACAGGGGGGAGGAAATGTTAAGGAGAAAAGTACAGACATGATTGGGGACAGAGACAAGAGGGAAAGTGCAAAGCAAAAAACAAAATAACAATACTAATCCTGTGAGGCAATTCTAACACTGTTTCCTATCCTATGCAGGAAACAGATCCAGTTCCAGATCCTTCAGTTTGGAGGCTTTTTGAGAGCGGAAACATTTACAAAAAAAAAAGATTGTGTGGAACTGCATGAATGCATGCAGGGATTTTTTCCCACACTGAGTTAGAGAACGTAGACAGTGATGCCTGCATGTGGCTAAACAGTAAAATGTGCAAAAAGGAAAAAAAAATACAAGGCATTTTATACAATACTCCTTTATGTATAACTTGTTAAAAAAAGTATGTAAAAAAAAGAAAAGTAATTTCTAAAAAATAAAAAGTGCCAAAATATAAAGAGACAATCCTGATGCCTTTAAAAACATACAAAAGTGGAAGCTGCTCAAATCAATTTATAGGCCATAACAGGTGCTTGAAAGGGTGGGGTTATCCTGCAAGGAAACTACACACAACATTTTTTCCCCCAGCACACTGCTATAGCCAGCAACAGATCTGCCATTTCTACTGTAGATAAAAATGCAAAAGTCTTTGTTGCACACATTTGCAAATGTATGTTTAAGCCATCCGCCACGCCAAGGCGCTTTTGCTAATTAAGAACATACATAGAAGAAAAAAACATTCTTGTAGTATAGGTGGGAGCTTCTTGCTCAAAAATTATACCAGGACATTATAATACTGTACCTTTTGAGGAAGGTACTACATCAAAGTAACGTACAGCACTTGGTAATGATAAGCTTCACCACACCCCAACATAGTTGTGTATATAATCTTAATGATAATTCCCACCCTTCAGTGAGACAGGGTGCTACCAAGATTTATGGGAGAATAGGATACCTCCCAATTGTCCTGATTTTTCCAGTTTTGGAATCTTGAAATGGCAATGTCTATCAGAAAGTGGATGTGTCTTTTCTAGTAACGTGAGCCTGGTAGTGTGAATCAGAGCAGTGTTTGGGTGGATCATGGGAAAAAGATCACGATTTTGATTTTTGAAATGTTGGGATGTATGGAACAGTGATTGTTATTATTACAACCATTTCCTTGACATATTGCTAAAATGTTATTGATCTAGATGACCCTTGGCTTGTCTCTCATACAACAAAAGTGGGCCCACTGTCATGCATATAAATGACAGCTAAATAATTATCATCCACTCACATAAGTTTTTTTTCTGTCACTGGATACTCAAATATAGTTATACTTAAAATGTGTTTTTACTGGGACATTTGTAACAACTATGACTCATTCTATGTTCATACAAATAGTTAACCCTAGAAGTATATGTATTTACTTTTCCTATACTTCTTGTCCATTGTATCCAGGGTGTTCCTAGATTCTTTTTGGGGGGTGGGGTGGGCGGATTTGTATCCCACCCCTTTTTGTCACCCATAGCAAGGTCCACCTGCAGCAGCACACTGTGTACATGTTCCTGTAAGCAGAGACAAGCAGGGGATGCTGCCCAGCCACTCTGATTGGGAGGTGGGGGGGGGGGGGGGGGGCGACTATTCTGAGCTGCACATTGGCATTAAGCTCATTACTAAACTGCGGGTTTGAAGATGTGGAGATGTTGCCTATAGCAACCAATCAGATTCTAGCTGTCATTTATTTAGTGCACTATACAAAATGACAGCTAGAATCTGATTTGTTGCTATAGGCAACATCTCCTCTTTTTAAAACCCGCAGTTTAGTAAATATACCCCCATGTGTCTGAGTGTACGAGTGTATGACTTGTAACTAGAGATGGATGGGCTCGGTTTCCTGAAAACCGAACCCACCCGAATTTCGGGGATCCCAGTACCGGCTCGGTACTTTCACGCTGTTTCGGATTACAAAACGAGGCAAAACGTCATTGTGACATCGTCGGATCTCGCGATTTTTGGAATCTATAAATACCGCCCTCCACAGCAATCTAGCGCCATTTGAGAGAGGGATACAGAAGTGGTAGGATAGAGTGGCAAGGAGAAGAGCTCCATTGCCGAAATATTAATATACAAGTCCTTGCAGACTTTTTTTCTGAATTTGCACTAATAAGTGTAGGGCCTAATATACACCTAAAGAGAAGAGCTGCGTTGGTAATTTTGTCATTGCTGAAATACAAATATACAAGTCCTTGCAGGCTTTTTTTCTGAATTTGCACCAATAAGTGTGACCTCGGCCATAACTCCATCTGATCCTACTATTAACATGCAAAGGATGGTGGAGGATTATTTTCAAGAGTTCATTGAAATAAAAATGTCAAACAGTCCGTTCCCATACTCTGAAGAAAAACAAGCCATTTGGAAACCCATGTACAAACTTGCTTTGCAATACCTAAGTTGCCCATCTTAAAGTGTGGGCTCAGAAAGAGTTTTCAGCACAGCCGGGAACCTTGTCAGTGATCAACGTAGGAGGTTAGTTCCTAAAAATGTGGAAAAGATGATGTTCATCAAAATTAACTACATCTTCCATGAGGAAGGCCTTTACCGGCAAATACATCCAAGTACTGACACTTCTCTAATGGTGGATTCCAGCGGAGATTAATTAATAGTCTGTGATGATGATGTACACAATGATGAGGGTGCGGATGATGCTAAAAATGATGACGACAACATCTTGACAGTGTAGAATCCATTTGACAGCACTGTTGGTCTAACATGCCTTTAGGGCATTGATAGCTGGTTTAGAGGGGGCCCAAACAAACCAAGCACTTCAGCCACAAAAGTGGCAGCCCTTATCGCTGAAGTGCTTAAAATGTGCATGTCCTTTGTAAGATCCAACATATGGGTGGGTGCGAGGGTCCAAGGACAATTCCATCTTGCACCATTAACCTTTCCTGGCACTGATGTGTGTTTCTGACATTATTCTAACAAGCCCATTGTTAACTTGTTTAGGGTGGCCCATGCTGGACTTGCACTTGGACTTGCACTTCAGCCACTGGATGAACTGCTTGGCTTGATAAATTGTACATGCTACCTCTCCTAATTGTGGGTGACATTGTTATCTTGTTTATTGAGGGACGAAAGAAAATGAGCACTTCAGCCACAAAAGTGCCACTCCTTGTGGATGAACTGCTTGGGTTGTTAAAGTGTGCATGTCCTTTTTAAGATCCAACATAAGGGTGGGTGGGAGGCCACAAGGACAATTCCATCTTGTATTACTTTTCTATTGTGAGTTTGTGACACTGGTGTGTGGCAATGTTTTCTAGATGTGATATAAACTGTAGTGTGTTTGTGTCGTTGCTCTGTCACTTAACATTCAGCCAGCTCGCTGCAGTATTTGGCTGAAAGTGTATGAAAAGCATATTGTGACCTGTGAGATGGTATAATTTGAATGGAAATCACTGGAATTTAGTATTAGTGAGGTTAATAATAATGTAGGTACAAAATAATACCTAAATTATGATTTTAGACCAAGAAATGGAATTTTGTAAAAAAAAAAAAAAATAGCTAAACAAAACCAAAACCAAAACACGCAAGGGCGGTTTTGGCAAAACCAAAACCCGTAGGTAATCCAGATCCAAAACCCAAACCAAAACGCGGGGGTCAGTGAGCATCTCTACTTGTAACTGCTACAGACCTGAACATTTTATAACCCTTGATATTTAAATCTTTAAATCCTATACCAAAGGTTCTGCACTTGCCTTATCTGTCTATTCATGCACAAAGGATAAACAAGCTGTGTACTTACATTACGCTATGCATCAAGCTACACCATTAGAACCATAAAATGCAATACAGGCCTAAATGCTCTGTCAGAGCATTGGGTGTATGTGCGAGTGGCACTGTTAGTTTTAGCAACCTAAATATGAATAGGACATCCTTTGAACGGCTTGTGCTGCAAAGCATTGCTTTGTGAAAGGGTTAAGAGTCTGACCAGGTTGCAAGATCTATGGCAGTTTGATTAAAAAGCTGACAAGGAAAGCAGCTGCTGCTGGTATTAATGTTTTCTGAGAGAGCAGATGGCCTGCCTATTTATCAATAACAGCCGCACTTTCATTTGGAGACAAAACGCAAGGTAAAGTTTTCCCTATTGCACTGATGTAGGCCAGTGGTTCCTCTATCTTTATCATGTTGCAATAGCACCATCTAGAGGCTCCTTTACTATTGAAATAATTTTTTGTTGGCAAATTTAGGCAACATAACACACTGGTCATCCTGAGCTTTTTCACAGTGTGACAATACATTGACGCTGCTTTTCATGCTTATTTGTTTTCAAATGCAGTAACTTGGGCTGTATATGTGCATTTCCATATTGTATATGCATATCTCACATAGCTCACTTTTACCTCTTTGTCCTGTTGCACCCGAGTCTCAGGTGAGTTTGTACTTACTGCATTTTGTTTTTGTACTGTCCTGTATGTCGTGTTTTGTTTTGTCCCATGCTCTATGTACGCCACTACAGACCCTTTGTGGCGCCTCATAAATAAAAGCTAATAATAATAATAATAATAATAATAATAATAGTTGTATCAAAATGCTTTCAAACCCAGATTTGTTTGTACCTTTGAATTGCAGCCCTTTACACCTGTAGAGTGGGAGCAGGGGCGGGCAAGGGTAAGTTGAGTATAGTAAGAGTATGTATAAGTCAGGGTAGCACACCCCCTGAGACGCTACTTATGAACACATCCCCAGCGCTTCTAAGGAGGCCTATCTATTGCAGGTTATGGAATATTCAACTGGCAATGACAGAAGCAGGGTGACAAACCTGACACACCAGGAGACAAACATTGCAGTATATCTAACATATATCTGGCTAGGACAGTGTTGGCTAACCTGTGACACTCCAGGTGTTGTGAAACTACAAGTCCCAGCATACCCTTCCAGCAATAAGCTGCTATATATTGGCAAAGCATGCTGGGACTTGTAGTTTCACAACACCTGGGGGTAAATGTATTAACGTCCGGATTCTTGAACTCCCGCGAGTTCGGCGTCTTCAGCGCTTAAATTTAAAGCGGCGCTGCCTTGTAAAGGGGAGTTTCCCTTTACAAGGCATCACCGCTTTATATTTAAGCGCTGAAGATGCCGAACTCGCGGGAGTTCAAGAATCCGGATGTTAATACATTTACCCCCTGGAGTGTCACAGGTTAGCCAACACTGGGCTAGGATCCCCCTTACCCAAACTTAAATTTAAAAAAAATGAAATTGGTCCTGGTTCACACATGCATGTGCCTGAATTCATAATCACTGTCAGAAAGTCTATTATTACACCCAACACTTGGACCTTCCTTTCAAGAACTATATTCATTCAGTCATCAGATTTTAGCATTTTTATCTATACACTATCTCTAAACTAAGCTCTATTCTTATACATGATGCCACAAGAGCTTGTGTCCCTAACCTATAATATCAATCATACATGATTATTTTAACTAACTGTTAATTTGCCTTGTTCTCCACAGACTGTCCTCACTTCAATCCATTATGACTATGGCTCTCAGGTCCATTTACCCCAACAGCAGCAAATCTGCAGCTGACCACTCTACCAGTTCTCTGTTTGATTCACTCTGGCTTTCAGGATATAATTCTAAATCCAATCAATAAGAAACAAAGCCATTGTTAATTATGCCCCACCCAACAATGAAATCAGATAATATTCCTTAATTTCCTAGTAAAACAATGATTTGTTATTTAAAAAGTACACTAATCATAATATCCCAATGAAATTACATATAGTTTGTACAGAGAGAATCTGCAATATAGTATAGTTAGGCAAAATAAACTAAATAGTTATTTGTTAGAATACCTTTAAATGTAGACAGTTTACAAACTTTCATATTTTCAAACAGCAAAATGCTTCTTCAAAAGCTAAATCACAATATAAGAAAAAAGTCTTCCAATTTTGTTGATCTATACCCTAGGCCAGGTATGGACAACATGTGGCTCTCTAAAAGCCCCAGCTATTGGCTCGCAGATCAGACTGGGGCTTGTAGTTTCACAACACCTAGAGAGCCACAGGTTGGTGAGGCCTGCTCAAGTCATTAAAAATGCAATTTGCATGGAAAAATTCCAATCTCAATCTAATGGTCCCCTTAGATTTATTCTCGAAGGTTTTCAAAATATATTACAAAACCAGTTATGTTATTGCTTGTTGTTTCTTTAGTACACATACTAGTCAGAACACTGTAGGGTCAAAAAATAGTCTATTCATCAACTTTACCACACCAAAACAAAAAATGGAAAGGTCTTTAGAGAGCCCCCTTTGTTTCCAACACAAGTCAATACAATCTCTGTTTCCACTTAGCAGTGCTCAGAGATATGCAATTAAATAGAGCTGTTCCATACTTGAGTTGGATGAATGTATACTATTTCAATGTTACTGGTGTGTGGATAGTGGGTTTATGTTTAGCTCCATTGAACAGCACAAGTTACTCAGTCTATACATTAACCTTTTTTGACACTTAAAAGATGCAGAAACTACTGTTTCCTTGTCTTTTAAGTAAGTTTGCTTTGCATTAATTGTATATAGGAGGAGATTTCACAGAAATCCCCTCCGATTAGGTAAATACCATTCAGCATCGCAGTCCCCATAGATTATTATGGAGACTGCGATGTTCTGCAATGCAGAACATGAAACTTAAACATGAGCATGAAACTTTGATAAGCTTTGCATTGCGCCCACAGGTAATGCCATCTCAGGATGGCATTACCTGTCTTTTCCTATGGAATTCTGCTGAAGCCTCTTCGGCTTCGCAGAATCCAGTACAGTGGAGGTGCTGTGTGCATCCTCCTTAGCGCTGCTGGTAAATAGGAAAAAAAGATCGCAACATAGGGGTCACTTCGCCGGGTTTGCAGAGTAGCCCCAGCATGGTGCATCTTAGCAGTGCATAAACATGCATCACTGCGGTTTGCAGCGATCCATATTTAGGAGCACCGCATCTTATTGATGCATAAATCCCTCAGTCTGAAGGCAGACTTATGTGCTGGCTGAGGGTACCAGGAACCTTTATATGCTTGGAATCACTTATTCAAACAACTGAAAAAGTAAAAGTGTTTTATATATAAACTGGGGAATGCACAGGATACATAATGTCAGAGTGTTCAGCGCACAAAGACCTTATTAAATAAAATATATTAACAATGATCCACCGCAGAGCCACACATTTACTCCTATACCAGCATGATAGGGACCAAGTCTGATATCTTCCCACTTTTTACAGGTACACAAAGTAACAAGGTCCATGAAGACTTCAATGATCCCTGTTTCTAACAAGATAATATACCAGCCTAGGAAGATCTGTAACTCCTAGCCAGAAATCTCTCAAAGTACAAGAAGACGGCACAACCAGTACAGCAGCATGTGCTCTGTTATATAGATCTAAATCCTCTCTACCCCTGCCACAAATTCAAATACTGCACCAGTCCTAGCACGGTGAAAAATCAAGGAGAATGGGTAGACTGTTTTGAACCAGCTAATCAGGATTCTATTTGACTTGGTTAATGGGCATAGACTTTATATGCATGTCCAGCTCCTGATTGATCATGAGGAAAGACTTCAGTCTTGCAAGCAGGACAGCTGACAGCTGCAGCATTGTGATCACATATCAAAGTTTAGTATTGGAATAGCTCTGGTCACAGAGAAATGGGCCATCTAAAATTGTGATTCAAATACAATATACAGTAATCAGTAATTTAACAAGGTCAATTAATGCTTAATCATTGGGCATTCCCACAGGACAGACACAAAAATATACACAAGACAGAATAGAAAGGGATATAAAAATAAAAATGGTACATACACTTGCGCTCCTGTTTATGGCTATAAGGCAATCATATGAAAGATCCCTTATACATAGAGGGACTTATTCTTTGTACATCTCTTGTTCACAACATCATGTAGAAATACATGCATCCATAAAAAATATACAAACAGAAGAAAGATATGGCGTAATAGCATTTAACATCAGTTGGGAAAAAATCCACCACCACTAATCTGATATAGATAGTTCTTAGTGAAAGATGCAAAACAGCAGATTCCAGTTGTACACCCGTGAATACATATCCACTACAAAAGCGCAAATACACCTGTCAATCACTTACTCAGATGTCCACAGTCTGGTCTGTTCTCTTGCTGCTCTGTGTCTCTAACTGGTCCTCATACTGTTCTCCATGTACCTTGTGTGCTCTCCCCCACATGGTGTTTTCTGTCTTCCATACTATTCCATCTTGGCTATTAAAAGCACTCTACTCACCTGACAGCATCAACCCACCTGTCAACTTCCCTCCACAGTCCACACTATAGTATAAAGGGGGACAGGTGAAATATAGACTAGCTAAACAACTTTTGAACTTTGGCATTCTTTTTCTCATATATATATATATATATATATATATATATATATATATATATATATATGAAAGAAAGAAAAAAAAACTATATATATATATATATATATATATATATAAAAGCAAATAAGAGATATGTCTGGCGCTGATCACCACAGCGTGACCACTTCAAAATATTAGGATGGAGTATGTATATATATTAAATGTATAGCAAATAATATCAGTCCCGTATCCACAGTACATAAAAAATCACTTGACTCTTGTAAGAGTGGCAGCCTCGATAGCCTGACGCCAGATGGTTAATCCGGACGGAATGGATTACTGCATCAAAAGAACAAGCAGGGCGCCTCTCAGTGATATATCAAATATACAATGTGGAATAGAGCAATAACATGCGTACCGTGAGGTAACCAACGATGGGTCTTTTTAGGAGATAGTGGAGTAGTCTTTGCTGTACTTGTAGTCCTCCAGATCTCCACCGATCAGTACAAAAATGCGGAAAAAGCAAACATAGTATAACTCTGTAGTATTCTTGATGAGGACAATATCACCAAAATCCCCACAATCCTATGGGGTGTGTGGGATTGGTATCCCAAGATTACCAATTAAATGACACCCATATAAGTGCAATAGAAAAAACGTCTAAATCTGCGTACCAGATATCATGAAGTGTCCCACTTCTGGAGAATATTAAAACATGTGCAACACCAATGACTTCACAGTCACAACCATATACTGAAGCCACACGCTTTACTTCCGCGTTCCTGGTATCAATGAGATGGGGATAGATATATGTAGGTTCAGATTAACTGTAATCTCAGACAACAGGGGGATTGTTAAAGGAAACTTCTTTCATTTCCCTCACATGGCATGGAAGTGGTTAGGCCAATCGTGTACGCTTTGTTCATACTGTGTAAGGACTTTTTGACAATGACTACTTGCTGCACAAAGGCTCCACTCATACATACAGTTATACAAACAGTAATACAAAAGGACTGATGCTGATTTGGACAGTGTAAAAGCCACAAATGTTTCAATTTATGGTCTGGAGAGTGCTTACCTTTGAAAGGTGTGTGCAGGTAAAAACATAGAAATGATCACGATATGGAAACATTTTATTGAAATAGTGAGCATATAATAACATTTAACGCAGTCGTATTTTTTATCTCAGTAAGTGTGTATTTTTCTGTACTTTTCTCTGTTTTTTTATGTGGATTTGCAAATGTCAGTGTGCATTTCGCTTTTGGAATTAATGTAATTGAGGGGCCTTTTCATGTGTGGCTAGCTGGTTAAGTGTTGGCAAAAAGGTGGAAGCTGATAATTGTAGCTTTAAAAATAGTATACCTCACAGTGCTAAGTGGATCAAGCATAGACAGGGTCCTGGAAACAGTAATCCCATGGAGGTACTATAACATAACAATGAATATACATAGAGTAGTACTGCAACAAAGACAGTGATGTGAAAGATAATCTATATAGTGTCCCATGAGTTATTCCCTCCTCCAAGTGCATCCAGTCCATATGGAAAAATTAGAATATAAACCACGTGAAGGGGTCCCCTCAGGGGATCTGCTTACAAGATTCCTCGTGGACACAGCGCATCAAACCACATCTGCTCATAAGTAGAAATCTCATCCAGAACACTCCAGCGATCATCACATGATGAAGAAACGAAACATTCTTCGCATAATTCCATTTAATAATTTAACATGATAAATATATAAAACAATTAGGCAGGAACTGGTGTCCTCCTATCTGCATACCATAAATAAATGGGTCATAAGCAAATAATAAAGGGGCAAGATGGATTACCCGGGTCCAAATTCCTCCCAGTAGTAGATGTGATAGGGTCCCAAATGGTGGCAGGAACTATCGCTTTAGCCGTCCAACGCATTTCAATTCCACAGGGAAATCAGGGATACGGAAGACTCCATGAGAACGCCTTGCAATAAAGATCAATGTACTTTCATGGAGGTCATTGATGAGGCTCAGAACAAGACACCATCATAACAACTCACACCTAGGGCCTGTATCATTAAGGAACTTAAATTAAGAAGTTTCTTATTTAAGTCTCCTGGACAAAACCATGTTACAATGCAAGGGGTGAAAATTAGTTTTCTGTCTGTGTTGTACATATCTTGCAGTGTCTGGTCTAGTAGAGCAGACCAAACCTACACCCATAGTCATCATCACACGTATCTTTAGACCCGTTCCTTGTTGACTTTGGGAGTATGCAGAACTGATTTGCGTGCGGTTGATCACAAACGCACGATGCGCTCAGTGTATGTTCCTTGATCACTCAGGCCCCACATGTTAAAACGTTCTATTACTCTTTGCCCCCAAACTGAACACTACTCTAACAGTCTACTGAACCACCTCATATTGCACTCTTCTTCTTATTCCATATACTAACCCTAAACAGCACTAGACCTACACAATATACTCCCATCTGAGGGCTAAATGGACATTAAGCCCCATGCATGACACTGCCATCCCACCTTCTACACTAATGCATGTATACATAATAGACTATTAACAACTGTCTCACCTGTTGTATTTGTCATTCCCTCACACATGACACAATGGATGCCAAGTGTCAATAAATTTACTGAAGTCAGTTAATCAAATCTCACATTTTTGACTGTCCGTAAGAAAAGAAACTTAAAGTATCCTCTGACGTGATTAAATTAGTGTCTAAATAGGATTATTTGTCCAGTATTTTCACAGCTTTCACTTTTTCATACATTTTAGAATTACATAACGTCTCTGCTGTAAAGCCTGGTTTTCTTATATTATTTACATAAAGATGCTTTCAATGCGTACTGTACCTACAATGTATTTTTATAATATATTTTAGTTACATACAGTTGTTCTGTGATAGCTAGTGGCAACCATACGTGTACTTTTTAATTGATAGATTATGCCATGTTAGTCATCACTATCAGACAGCATTTACACCTATTCCGTTCTGCCTCTCAAGTCATAGGGAGTCATAAGTGCCATTTGCATTGTGACAAATCTAGAAGGATATGTTAACACTCCATTACATACTAGAATGTATATGAATTACAAACATTAGTCTGATAGCTCATTGAAGAGAATGGAAATATACCTAGCAACAGAATGAGGAGGATTAATGTGATTGAAGATATTTTATCTCGGAACGGATTGGATGAAAATTGAACGAATTGCATCGGTTGTTTATTTTGAATAATTAAGATCTAATAAATAAAATAAAATGATTCGTCGGATTGGATCGACTTATTCCGTGACCCCTCCCCTTTCTACTATTGAGTTCCACATCTGATACAAACAGGGTAATTTCCTACCTTCGATTAGCTATCTATATAGTTATGGAGCCCCCTATTGGCTGAACGTTAATAGTTGTGTCAGTATAAGGAGCTGATTCTTGGATGACTCACTTACCTCTGATGAAACCGTGATTGATTGCACAGAGAAACGCGTCAGGTGATCTACACTTCCGGAATTCCAATTGTCAGTCATATGGACTTGAGTTCAACTGAGAGTGTTGGAGGATATCTGTGTATAATTTTATACTGACTCATATCTGGACGCTATCGTAGAGACTCTGCTGAAAAGCTAAGTACCAGCCACTTTATACTGTTTGAATGCACATATACACAGGGCCGGATTAAGGGAAGGGAGGCCCCCGGGCTATGGGTACTGTGAGGGCTCCCCCTTTAGCAACCCCCCCCCCTTTGTGAGCTTACCTCCTTCCGTTGTTCCACTCCCTGTAGTGCTTCCACGGCGCACTGTAATCTCCTTATAGAGGAGATCTTGTGAGAGTGAGGCTATGACTCACATTCTCACACTCACGAGATCTCCTCAGTAAGGAGATTACTGCATGCCACATAAGTACATTTACTGTTAGCTGCCTTCCATTCTCCTTGAACAGGTGACAGTTGGAGCCCAGGACGGGGACGCCCTCGATCTGATGAATGCCGGTGGGCCCCCCAGCTGCCCGAGGCCCATGGCCTGTAGCCCCTTTAGCCCTATTTTTAATCCGGCTCTGCATATATGTCCTAATTGACTTTGCTGCAGAAGTTCCAATTTTGTCTCGGTGGATACTTTATACCACACACAGCCTGTTTATACAGGTTCAATTAGGAATCCTGATCATTTGGATTGAATAAATCTGAATTATCACAACTAAAAACCAACGGATTTATACATATTTTTATGCATGCAGCTATTAGGAGTATACAAATGACAAACGGAGCAGGATTTTTATTTGGAGCAAATAGGATCCATTAAGCGCTTAGGTCCTTATTTATTAGTTCATATCCCCTCAATTATTGATAGGGGTGATAACATGCAGCTGGTATATGTATAGTGATTATATAGGTATATTAATCCTATTGATAATTGGTCATTCCGGATTGACAACAATTGGAATTATCCCAATATATTTATATATGATATGCATTGTTTTTAAAATGTTTATTTAATTATTAATTTTTAATAAACTGCTAATTATCAGCGCTTCCCCAGTTGCTTTCTAATTTTTCCACTTATTGTGTTTTGGCAATCACAGCAGATTGCCAGGTGGGAGCAGCAGATAGCTAGTAGTTACCTTGGTGGTATCTGATCCTCTATCGCCTATATTTTGTATATTTTGTTGTATAATTGAAAAGCCTTAGTAAAATACATTGTTGACCCGGCGCCCCCTTAAATTATCCCTTTAAGACCTGAAATAATATTGTCGGGTTTTAAAGTTATGTCATTGACAGCTGCCGCCCTGTTATATGATTGGAATTGTTGCTAATCATTGTAATAAACATTCGGCTTCACAAGTATGTAGGAAAAGTGAGGGTCGGGTAATCCTTGTCGGGGTAAGTAGTATCGGGTTGGTGGTAGTCGGTGAAATGCCTACCACCGGATGGAAATGAGGATGGGCAATTCCTATTCATTTATTTTATACAGTTGGAATATATTGGTGTTGAGATCATGGAGAGTTATGGCAATGGGACGGGATCAATGGGGCTGCACAAACAAAGTGTCCTAGAGAAGCAGCAAATATAACCCATGGACCTGGCACTCCTGACAGGATATCATGATTATATTTTCACCTTTGATCTATCTTTCACCATATTGTAAAACATCTGTATTCCTATTCTTATTACTCTTTTGAGACAAATGTGGCCACAGGCTCTACTTACTGATTGCTTACAGGCTGAATAATCTATCCACCATTGTGTGCTCATACTCTTCCTGTCAGAGCTTGTAACTATATGTAGGGGTAATAAATCAAATCAGGTCTGTACCTTTTGATCTCTACAGGTATTTATTTGTGTAACTGAGAAAAAAAGATCACTCATATTTTCCAAATGGAAAAATGCATCTCATGCCCAGAGCACAACATATTAAAATCAGAGTGGCCACCAAGCGAACAGACAGCAGCCAGAAAATGACGCCTAACATTTTTCAATGACTCTACACATAGTGCAACATTAAAGCCCCAGCTGTTAACCTAAGCTACAAATATGTGGATATTATAACCTCTCTTTTTCCCCTCACATTATCATAGGAATTGTCCAATTTACTTTGTTGGGAAGGACAGAACACAGATTAATAAATACTACATTTGGGAATGCGCTCAGTCTTCAGCAAAAAGGTAGAAGAATGTGTAACTTTTAGACACAAGTCGTTTTAGAGACCTTGACGTTAGCTGTCGCTGGCATTACACATAAAGCAGCTGGTAAAGTCACAAGGGCTGCACTTCTTTTGGACTTGGCTTAATAACTGATCAGGTTTCAGTGCTCAAAGAATGTTCTATAAATACTTGCGTGCTTTAATTGTCGAAAAGTATGTTCATCATTAATAGCTGGCTTCTGTTTATTTGCAGTTACAAAACGGGTGTCTAAGTGAGAATACAGACTTTCACACAGTGTTACTTAGTCTGATTTCATAGGAGCAGTATACAACAGAGCACAACAGGAGAAAGGCAGAGGAAGCATCAATGGAATGTTAGGAGAAAAATGTTACCATTTATTGTACTATGAAATACATATATTTGTAACAATAACAAATTTAGCATATAAATATTGTGTGTGGTTATGGGGATCTGTATTGTTTAGCGTAAGTTGGTAAAACAGATTGTAAGGTGGGTTAGTAAATTGGGACATACATAGTTGTTGTACAGTGTATTGTTTACAGATCATCAATATAATGTGTATTTCCATTTTTAGTTTATTTCAGCATGATAAATAATGTACTATACTGCTTATTGGTTATTAATCTGTTGTAAAAATGTTGTCACTTATCAAAGAATATATGTATCTTATATGAGATATATAATATGTGTTAATGTGTGGCTCTTGGCTATTGGGCCCACTTGAAACCTATGAACTGGGCCTCTCCCCAGGCACATAATCCACTATTAATAACACCCATGACATAAACACCAAAATATATCCCCTACTTTATTCACAGATGATTCACCAGGGGGCGCTGCTAAGTCTGCCCATTGTCTCTTGTCTGCCCCCTATGCTTGTCAGTCCTTATATCTTGTCTGTGCCCTCATGTCTACCCTGAGCATACGTAGCAGATAGTGATTGCAGATTTAACCCCAGGGCCCATGAACGGGTTAGTGCTCGCTACCACTGCCATCCTTTATGCTATATCACCAAACATATAACTTAATATACACAGAATCACAAGGAGAATTAAACACAATAATGTATACATAATGCACAAGTGAAAATATCAAGTTTAAAAGCAACCGTTATTTCATGTCTATATGGCTATGCTTGAACTCCTATTGTATATACAGCAATCATGAAAAGAATGTTGCCTTATAATCAGAAGAAAAACTACAGTATATTTAGCCAGTTTTCCCCTTAATTTTGACGTAATTCTAAAAAAGGAAAGGCTCAGTCTAAATTTCTAAGTCGTTGTTTAAAACATGTCATGAGCAGTTGTTTCAAACGCTTTATTTAATGTAAAAAATATGTAGAAAATATTATAACAAGCTGACTAGTGTATTTGAACATTAAATTTGCTAAATACTGTAAACCATATTTGAGAGTGCACCTACAAGCTTGTGTCATTCAGCAAGTAATGCAAATAGGCTAGTACTCACCAGATCTGATTGTGCATGCCCACTGTGTAAACCAGTGCTGGGCAAATTTTGGCACACCATATGTGGCAGAGCTTGTATAGAATCTGATGGCTGGAGTGCCAGGTGTACCTAAATGTTTCCTGATAGCAGTGATGTATTTTATTTTAATCACAGAAATATCAAATATATAACATATATTTGAATTTTAGGTGTGTTTACTTTAGAAAAATGGCACATTTGATGAGATCTAATTCATCTGATTAATGTGTATAAATATGCTTGAGGTCAAAGTATCACTTGTGATTGGAAGAAAGATGGTTTAACCATCAGCACAGAAAGGGATTATCTGTGGGATTCCTTGTCACATGTTGATGGGACATTTACAACCAAATAAAAAAAATGCAGTGGATGCCTTTCTTACAAGAACTGGTATCTGTAGCTATAATATGTAGAGTACACTATGAAAGTGATTAACCCAGTGAATTTATCCGACTGGCATTTTCAAGGTCAGGAAAGATATTTTCCACCCCGTGAAGTTATACTGACAACAGGCACAAAGGGTTGTTTTTTTTTGGCCTTTCTCTAGATCAATACGATTAGAATGAATATTAAAGGTTGAACTTTTTACCTTACTAACAATGTAACTATGCGATTTAAAATCGCTTTACTTGTGATTTAAATGCTTTACAGACATTTTCATGGTTTTGTAAAAAAAAAATTTTGCTATTTTTGACAATTACAATCTTTGTGAATTTAACTTTCTGTTTTATTTTACCTTAAGCTGGTTTTTACTAGAATATTTGTTTTATAATCCATACAATTTCAACTCAGTCTCTTCACTACAGAAAAAGTATTTTTTTCGTTATTTTAAAATATATAATCATAGACTCACATTAAAAATCTAGAAACCAACTTTTTAAACTAGAGGGCACACTGCAGCTCATTTACATACTTTTGTGCAATTACGCACATACTTTTGTGGAATTGCACCTGGGTTTATGGGTAAGCACATTGATTTGGAATTCAAGGTGACAGTGTCTTTGGTTTGCAAACTTTGATACCAGGAAATGGGAGCAAATGGGCGGATCAGGGGTATCCTTTGCTGAATAAGGATTAGGTGCATTAGTGCGCTTACTTGTTCACCAACATGCAAAAACAAGATTTCTTTGTAGGACAAAATTATTAAAATAATAAAGATGCTAAAAGGATGGTGGAAAAAACACATTTACAGGGGTGTTCCCTGCTTTGGGGAAGGGTACACAGCTTTTTCTCACCACAAAGGGACTTGATTTTTCTAGCATCTCTAAGGTGCCCAAAATCAGATCTGCTATGTTTTTAATGTGAAGCAATTTGCACCATCCAGTTTCACTTGTACAGCAAAGGACATTTCTGCGGAAAAGAGCAGAGGTTAAACTTTCAAGTAATGTATTCGCTCTTTTCTCCGTGTCCATTTTCAGGTTTATCCACACACCCACAAAGTTAGGTACAGTTTGTTTTCTAGGGATAGTTCCAAGAACCGTAAAGTTATTGTGCACATTGAAATGTGCTAGGCAAACAGGTGCACATAAAAATGTGTATCTGCAATGTATGCATGAATGACTGGCTCTGAGTGTTATAAAGTAAGAACCCAGATGCATATCAGAGAATAAACGCAATCGTTATACGGTTCTGAAGGCCAGTGATTGGACAAGATTTCAGGTTGTGTACATGTGTGTCTATCCAATATGTCCTAGATAACAAAGTCACATTATTTAGTTATAGCCAAGGTCGTTGATCAGCACTTCTTTTCCATGTCAGAGCATCCAGAATGTTCCCTTAATATCCACATGTTGACCAATGGACCAATACAACAAACCAAGTAATCAAAAATAATTTTTCAATTTCAGTTTACAAATTGTTATGCAGAAACATTTTCATTTGAAACACTTATACAGGTATTTTCTTTCTTGTTTCACTGGCTGACTAACAGCAGTAGCAGCCAGAAGCTTCAAAACATTAAGGACCTTAATGAAAGGAAACTGGAGGCCAGGTCTACCTGAAAGGCTGGATAGGTTGAGCTCCATTTGATAACCTCCCAAGTCCAGGCAGTGCTAAAAACTCAACTTGTAAAGAACTTTCTTGAATCAATATCCACAATGGTAACAAGAGCTCTTGTTTCCAGGCAGTATCCTCTCAAATGTTCAAAGGTGACTGTGATCTCAATGGTCATCAGTGGTCATGTTCACTTCTCCGGACTTCACAGATCGTTACTCTTCACTCTATTTATTCATATTTCTTGCAGAAAGTTTACAGGAAAAAGCCCCACCTTACGTCCAGTCAGGACTTTGATGTAACCATTTACTTCCTCTCCTTTCTGCACCACAATCTAGACAGAGAACACACAGAACAGTTTACATCTAGATGCATTACAAACAGTTACACTAAAAGATAAAAATAAATATCTCTTATACTTCAGACAAATGGTCCTAAAACTAAATATCATGACACAATGAATAACTTTGGAAAAGCCCCAGAGTTTTAGGAATATCATATAATTAGAGTAAATCGAATGCACAAGAATTCAAGTTTACATGTTTTTAAACATTCAATTTTTCATATGAAAAAAAAACAAAATGCTTTGTTCCTTTTTGTACTAGTTTAGTTTCATGCTTAAAATGGTCATTAATAATGGTCGCACTTTTATGCATTCTTGTTGGCTAAAGTATGGCTGTTGCAGCTTGTTGCAGGCCATTGAGCTATACCGTACATAACTGTAAATATATAGGCATACGTCAGTATATTATTACCTGGTCTTTCTTCAATGTAATCTGTCCAATCTCTTTATTTCCTACAAAAGATCGAGTCACTTTGTACACTCTTTCTCCGGCTCGTACACGGATGATGAAGTTAGTTGGCAAGTAACCGGTTTTATCCCCTATCTTACCCTAATTCCAAAAGAGGAAAATATTAGTGAGGAGAGCATCAAAAGACACCCACTGATTTCAGGACCTACCAGATTGTGTTGAACACTAGAATTCAGATAAGTAATATTTGGTGATGAATGTTTCAGTTATGGAACGCTATTTGTAGTGCAGTTATCTTTAAGAGGTCACTAAACCTAAGGTTGCATTATATAAAAGCTAGAAACACAGAATTTTCAAGGCAGATAAAGATCAATTGTTCCATCTAGTCTGCTGAACATGGTCTATTTAGTTTCCAATTTTACTTATTAAGGAGTGTTACTCACTGACGTTAGGAAAACACCAGCCACAACATATGTCAAATAAGATTATGTTTAACATGCAATGGTAACCAATGCTTACACTTATGGTCTGGGGGGAAGGGTCAAACAAGTAAATAGTGCAGAGAGCCTCCAAATGACACCGCTACTGGTCCCAGCTACTGAAACCAGCACAAGTGGGTAAAGGGTCATTGAAACCAAAATGTTAAAAAACATTAGTAAAAGCATAATTGTTGACACTGTGGATAAATAGCCTAATGGTCCCATTTCAGGACAGACCAGTGTTTATTTCAAATATGTTTATAGTCCTTTATTATTTTTCTCACTGCATTGGCTGGTAGTTTATTCCAAGCATCTGCTACTCTTTCAGTAAAATTATATATTATAACATTACTTTCTTCCCACTTTCTATTTAAAACTGTGTCCCTTGTTCTGAAGCTCGACTTATTTTGAAAAATACTAATGATAATCATAAATAATTTCGTTTAGGAAACTTGTTAGAACTAAATATATTTGAGACAATTCTATCGTTTGACTGTAAAGAAAACAAGGAGTAATTTAAAACTCAAAATGGTTTGTACTTAAAAATAAAACAAAACAAACTAGAATGCACTAATGTGTGCACAACTTGAGACATACTGAAAGATTTGTCATATTAAGGAAGCGTTTAAATATACTTTTGTTAAAGGAGTTGTCTATCCTAAATATCTAAAGGATAATTCAAACCAAAGCTACATTTCTTATTGGATTAGGTGAGATAAGAAAAGCCACTGTTCCATGAATACTCTGATCTGGTGGTCCCCATGCTACCCTGTAGGGATCCAGAGCAAGAGATATTCTCTCCTTCTTTGGTGGGCTTTTTATAAAATGCTACCTAGCAAATCCTTCCACAATGAGCTTTTCATTTATCCAGATGAGTAGTCAGACACAATAGTCAATGCAAAGGTGCAATACCCAATAAGATCCGACCATTGGTCAGGATCATCAAACGGCCTGATTTGTATTCTATTTAGCAACACACATGAAAAGATGGCCAAACATCTAGCTGTTTGGCCTGATATACAGATGCATTGTGGTCAACCAATGACAGCAAACACAAATTAATAGTGATCAATGTCCAAATGCATTTTCAGTCAGTGACTATTGAAATCAAGAAGGATTTGAACTCTCAGGTAACACATGGGAATTTAGAGCCAATTTGGGTTAAATCAGCCAAATTGACTGACAAAATCGCTGCATGGCTCACTGTCCAAATGGTGCACTCCAGATCAGTGGGTAGATGATCTTTAGCATATTAAGGTTGGTACACATACCCTCCACCATTCTTCATTGGAGTCATCAATAACCGTGATTCTGTCTCCAGCTCTACAATTGAAATAAAAGACATGTTAGTTCTTGGTGAAGGAAGTTCAAAATCTGCAAGATAGACCGTCCAAGGTATAACACCAACTACAAAAACAGTATAGAAAATTGAATGTATATTGACACATAAATAAATCTTGAAATAATTAAAGACGCTTTATAAAATAAGAATAAAAGTAGCAAAGTATGAAGTTTTGTAATATTCAAAGTGGTTATAGTTTACAATGACATTCATTACATTCTAGTGTTGCATGTACATAGCTATTGAAATTTAATAGGCACTGCCATTCTGATCAGATATCATTGTAGACCAGTCAGCCATTAATAATTAAGATTGTAAGAAGTGATGTGAACAATCATGAATGCAATTTTTTTTAAAAAAAACAAACAAACAAAATTACTCTTCTAAACTTTGAAACCAGAAATGGTGTTTAAGGTAAATAAATAATGAAAGGGCCTATACTTCGAAACAAACCTGCTTGCAATGAAGCACATTTTTTAAATTATATATATATATAATGTACTTTAAATAGTATTGCCAGGAACTTTATTGAGATCTACAGGGGACGGGTATAGTGTGATTTAATAAGTGTTCCAAACTACTGATCACACCGGCTTTGTAAGTGTAAACTCACAAGTGGGTGTTATTTATTCACTAATTTTTTAGATGAATTGAGACCAATTTGCAAATGAATTGGTAGGCAGTGTATCTCTGATATTCTCCCAAGTTTTAGAACCATTTCAATAGATTCAATGGACTCTAGTCACAATGTTACATATCACAGCATGGGTTATTATTCGAGTTATGAGAACGTTTACACACATGCTATGTGTTAAATATTTACCCCCACAATCACAACTTTATATCCGTTAAAAAAGATCCTGAATTTTTTACATATATATTAGAGCTATTTTAAGTAAACCAACTTGTATTTTATGTTTAACGGTCCTTTAAAAAATGCTGGTAACAGAATTGCACCAGCGTCAATGGACTACCGCAATATATGTTTTCTAAAAACATCCTATGTTAAAGAAGAGGTCTGATCACCTCAGGCAGCTCTGACACATCATTTCCTCCCTGGTAACACTACACTAAGGATTCACAAGGACAGGTATGAAAACCAAGACCGACAACACTAATACTCACTGGAAGTCTAGGTCATCCTTTTCTAGCGCTTTGAAACGGTAAAGAGCGACAAAATAATGGGACTGCATAAAGCCTGGTTGTGTCTTCTTATTCTGGTATGGAAAAGAACATATTATATTGTACAAATAATTTACAGTCATGAACTATTGACAATGCGTTAATTCTTCACAGTGATGGAACAATGTCATCAGGAAGGTGATTTCCTCCATCTTTGGAGGTATTACCATGCAGCAGGAGAGATTATGGGCAAATACATGAAGCAACAGCTTGGATAACTTCACCAACCCTAGAATAAAATATTTCAGTTCTTTAAAAAGTACGTCAGTGTGTCCAAAACATTTTATAAAGTTTTTACCCCAGACAATCTACACTGTTCAGACTCTTCACCCTTATGCTACAGTGGCTTCCCGAACGAAGGGACATTGAAGCCAATTTGATGGGAATTTAGGGTTATACAAGATCTATGGAACAGTGTAGACCAATTGTTAATCTAGTACCTGAGCCTTAATATGAGGTTGGACTTGTAAACTGACACTTCCACTTAAGCATGTGACAACACTTTCCCATAAATGTCTCCACTCCTATGTCATATCAGCTGCATTCTGGATTATAGCTACCAGTTGGCTATATCTAACCCTTCCTATTAGAAAGATGGAAACTCTCTTAGACAGCATAATGATTATTGAAAAATTAGATCATAAATAAGTGACTCACTACCAATATTTTTCATATATAAATTGTGGATTAACCTAAAAAATAGAGTCACAGATTTAGAAATGTTCTAGACTTGTACTATCTTACACCTTACATATTGCTTTGCCCCCACCCCTTTATCACTGAGGTGGAGGCACCAACTATGGCCCTGATTCATGAAGCACGTATCTGCCGATTTTGAGTAAATCATTCTGCGCATGCCCAGAACCAGACAATACACCAGTAATACAGCCATGTCCGCTCAATCCTCAAGTACAAAGGACACATACTACAGCCTACAATTTTGGTGAATGAACGGGACAGTAATTGGCGTGTGCCCTTAATCAATTTACAGTAAGAGCGTGCCAAACTCAAGGGCATGCAGTCACTTCCAAATCAGGATAAGTCTGTATCCTCAGATCTGTTCCCTGTTGGATTTGGGAGTACGCAGAGCTGATTTACGTACATGCACGTTGCCCTCAGTATGCCTACCTTAATGAATCAGGCCCTATATATTTAATAGACAATATCTTGGCACAAATATTCTCTGCTATAGTTATTGTTAGTGATTATTAATTGTTGACTTATGTACTATTGTCTGACATGGCATGCTGGAACTTTTACGTTTCACAAGTCACAGCAATTGATGGACTCGGAGTTCCACAAGCACCAGTCAGGGCTTGCCTAATGGAGAGTTTACCCATCCAGTCAACACATTTCTATGGGCTCTCTGCAACCAGTGAAATGCACTGCCCACTGAAAATAAATGTGAAATCTCCCTGGTTTACAGTTAAGCTCAATAGTATGAAATCAGTGAAGTTATTCTTGATGATTTTTTCATGATGACTTTGCAAATCGATGTTTAGTAGATACTGTAGTTCTACATTTCACCATGTCGAAATCGATCATTTCTGTAACTGATATATACAGTGATTTTTTTGGGGGGGAGGAGTGAGGTTTGAAAAAGTTGAGATTTACAAGACGATTTTGCCTTGAATAGCTTAGTTGAATTGCAAATCACCATGTAAATCACATACAAATAGGAGATTTAATAGAAATAGATCTTTGATAGGTCTCCCCCTTAGTTTCCTGTGCACATACAAGTAAACAGCAAAAGAATAGTGGTGTCCCTTTACTATGGTTGAACAAAAGAAGCTCCACTAGGAAGCCTGCACGAGTCGTGGGCCAACCACGATGAATAGTGAACAAAAAAATGGTCTGCCCAGTACTAATGTACAATCATCATTATAACTTGGGACAGGAGATAACAAACTGTTCATATTAATGCTCTGAAACTTCTTCAGCTACTAACATGTTTACATTTATTAAAGTTTAACACTTGTCAACTTGTACTAAAGAGTAAATCGTTACTTTACACTCGGTGTTACATCTAAAGCAGTCAGTCAAGTCTTAAGGCAAGGGCACGCTTTTGGAGAAACAGCAATTACCTTCGCATCCTGTGGGTTTTTTTCACCTTTCTTGTCACCATCAGGAGAATCTAGAATTAAACAAGACACTAGTAGGGGAAGAGATAGAACTGTACTTTGGTAGCACATTTCATTCCAAGACCTCAAAGCTCTTTTCAGAAACAATTAAAACATGGGATTTGCAATTATTATTACTCATTTATAATTGGTGCTCATTATCTCCCTGGAGAGGATAAAAGGCTGAATTGACCTTCTGTGGTCCTTCCCGTCAGAGAGGATATTACTGAGAGCAGCCATTACTGGCTAAACTCTTCTTTTGACATATAACTATTAACAGGCTGAAAAGGTGAGCTGTAGAAAATAGTACTCAAATAAAACAATATACCAGCCACAATTAAATACTAATGGGTTAATGTAAATCTATATTCGTTGGAGCTGATTGGATGTCCACATCAAATGCTCACCTCCTTCCTGCTTTAACTCCTCTTGTTTTGGGGGCTCGGGCTCCTCGTCCATCATAGCAGCGGGCTGGGGGGGAAATGACCCAGTTATGTACATGCAGCAGATAAACACAAGGACAATGTTAATCAGAATGTAGCTCTTTTATCCCGACACTTCACAGCATTTTACAGGCACAATTATCATATCACTGCCTGGCTTTAATTCTAGTCAAACGTTGTGATAATGCTCACAAAAATGAAAACCGAGAAGACCTTGCAAAAATTTGAACTTCAATTCTATTTGGAGCTGTTCAAGCTCAATCCCTCACAGCTGAAATAATCTTTTAAAGTGGGGTTAAAATAATAGCAACACAATGGCTAAGCACTGATGCATAATCTTATTGATAACTCTAATATATAATGCTGCCTACATATGGGAAGATCTGCTTGGCCAATTTCATTGTTTGGAAACAAAATATGTAATCTGCCAATTACCAAAACGTGCATATGTGTAAGTCACATGAGTCCCTCATGGCCCAACAAGTGCCAAATTGGTTACAGATTGGTTCACTTGCTCAGACTGCATAACCAGATCTCCCTATGTTACCCTGGCATTGACACTTAATGGAATTGTGTTTTATTTCTTGTCACCTAAAGCTGGGTAAACACTACACTGTTTTAGTCCAATAATCGGCTAAATCAGCCGACATACGACCACTCGTTCAAAAGTCGGGTCAGTGTGTGCAGTGACACAATGGTCGAAAGTCTGCCCAAATGGACGATTATCGCCTCATTTGGTTGGTCGTACCGTTTAATATTTTCGTTCCAATCTCGTTTCCGCTGTGTAGTGTGTATAAACTTCCGACCGATCCACAACAGTGAGTACGAAATTACAGTCATTGCTCACGACAACATGGCTGTAAAAAGTCGCTAAAGGGACGTCCGCTTTTCCCTTTATCGTCCTAAACAAGGCTAGTGTGTATGCAGTCCATGGACCGAGCTCGGCATAAAAAGTTGGTCGAAATTTCTGTAGTGTGTACCCAGCTTAAGAGAGAGCCCTGGAAAGACTCAATCACTGTTTACACCAACCCAGCAGGAAAACTTAAGTAATATACAGATGACCACACATTTAAGTTCTGGACATTCCTGCCTGCCTAACTACTGATCATCCAATTTGGTCACACATCTGTCAGCCCCCCTACCCACGATAGACTGTACCTTATTCACAAATGATGGGAATAAAATGTGGAGATACAATGCACTATTTTGATCCCTGGCAGAATTAGATAAGTAAGGTAAGGTACTGTCTACTAATGGATTTGGACCACTCCTTGATCATTTACACTTTTTTCACCTAACTAACTGCTTGCACAAGTTAGGGGACAATAGGACTGCCTTCATTTCTATCACAACTAATCATTTTGATAATTTTAATTACATTTTGTGTGTGATCCAATGGTATAAAACATTCTGGGCATACATACTATGCTTTCTTTACATACATTACAAACTATACTAATAATATGCTCTGTGGCATATCTAGAGGCTCATGTGTACAACTGATATTTGTTTCAACTGTCTGGTGCTTAAACAATTTGCAAAGATTGAGTTTGAGTTGGCAAGAGGACATCCAAGGTGAAATGGCAGAAAGACAGTCACTAATGCGGGCAACAAAGATGATCACAGATCAGGAGAGGATAGATAAATTTGGGTACTATCTGCATAGAGGCGATACTGAAATCCAAAGGACACATCATCATCATCATCATTTATTCATATAGCGCCAGCAAATTCCATAACGCTTTATAATTGGGAACAAACACAGTAATAAAATAATACTGGGTAATACCGACAGAAAGAGGTAAGAGGGCTCTGCCTGCAAGCTTACAATCTACCGGACAAATGGAGTTTGATACATGAGGTTAAGTGCTACATATTGAAAATTGGTGCAGCCAGATTGCAAAGATAAAAAGTGCTTAATGGGCTGTATAATCCAGTCACATAGCAATGATGGTCAAAGGGTTATTGTCTTGTGTGAACTGAGTAAAGGGAGGTAATAAGGTAACCTAGGGAGGTTAAGTGGGTGGTTAAAGAATATTATAAGCTTGAAGAGAGCAGAGAGTGCTTGAAGGTTTGAAGACTAGAGTAAACTCTTATGTGTAACTATGTGTCTGGCTATGTATTGGGAGCGTAGCTATGCTAATCGCATCATTAGGCCCTGTCCCTGTTATACAATATCATTTTGGGCCTAATATAGCAGGGGACGGGGCCAGGATGACGCAATTAGCCCCACCCCATACATTTCACCAACAAAGCTGGCAAGACTCAAGAGGCTGCCCTGCTGTCCCTGGAGAAAATGTGGGGGTCTCCCCCTTCTTTTCAGATCTTATCCAAAGCTAGTCTCACCCTTCAGAGCAAAACATGCTCGTTCCAACAGGCAGGTGGTGCAATAACTATCATTTTTTTTATGTTTTTTAATGTAATGTTCTTGTAGTTCCATCTCTTTATTGTGTTATTTAAAGTAAAGTTGAAAAATGGTAAATAAATAATAAATGACTTGAGGCAGTTTTATACTTATGTTAAGAGCCATTTAAATGCTTCCCTTACGTTTTTCTTGTCATCCTGTCCTTTTTTTCTTTCTTTATTTGCCATGATGACGCCAGTCCTCAAAGTATCAAAGACAGGATCTGTGCGATTGGCAGCAGCTGCGATGAAGAAACAAAGTTATTTTTACAATGAAATGAACCTATTCAGACATCCTGATCCCACCAAACCCTATAGGATCCTTTCACTACAAAAAAAAATATGCAAAATCTCTAGCACCAGGCCCATACCAAATAAAGACCTACATGTTTTCTGTATTGGCGCATTTTAATATGAGATGAGCCCATACACCATATTGGGTTTTTTTGAGATTGCACAGTACCAGTTGCAGAGTAAGCACAAAACTACATGTACCTATTGTCCTTCCCATAACTCCCATTGTATGGCCTATTCCTGTATATAGCCACAAGACACCGTGATGGCCATGATACTAGACACAGGTGCACACTATTAGATGCAATGACACCGTATACAAGTAATCTCAGCATATATGTTGTAATGATCCGTCCTGGGCAATCTTTATTATATTTATTACATTGTCATGATATTCCAACTCAGTAGTATTTATATTTGCCTAGTTTTGTTTTTTTTTTTAAAAATACATTTTCAGGTATTACTTTTGCAAAGCCTGTCTACATCTGAATGCTCTGCATAAACAGCAACATTTGAAAAAGTGGGCATAAGCAATATATTATATATAATCACCCATACATAAGTGTGATTAATCAAATTAATCTTATGATCCATTCTATGTAACTTTACACACAATGCATTATGCACCTATACGTCTGCATACAGGTGGAGGTCATTGGTAGCATTATTGTCAGTTCACACATGCATCCTTGACATATTATTATTTTTATTATGGATAACAGTATCTATGTATTTACATCTGAAGCACAGCCGCATAAGAACACAATGTAACATTATTATCCAAACTTATGTCTTTCAGGGCATAGACAACAGTCTTACTAGTTTGCTTCTGAACCCTAATCAAATGTGATTATTATTGTTACATGATGTTCTTCTCTGACCAATCAAGATAGAGCTCTGTCTGTTTCTAACAGTTTTATCCTAACTAAGTAAGTTCAAGCATAGGGCTTGTATGTGAAACCAGAATATCCAATAGGAAACCTTTTGGATACTCTGGGGGAGTTTTGTTTCTGGTTAGCTGTAATTGTTTATGTCCTTGCCTGATTTTGTGACCTCAACCTTGCTTTTGTCTTCTGAAAATGTTTTGCCTAAGACTTGGGTCTGGCCTATAATACTGTATCTCTTCCTTGCATGGCTGCTAGTCTGAGTCCCTGGGGCTTGGAGCTGGAGTCCTGGTGACTTCTCCAGAAACAAGGGATCTTGTTATTACTTTGGTATTAATGCGAGGTACATGTAACATACAACATGTTTTTACAGTAGAAGTATATTAATTTATTTGCCTGTACAGTTTATGCTAACAGACACAAAAACACATCTAAAATTGGATCGTGGATTGTAACAGTTAAAATATCTGACATGGAATATATATGCAAGGGGAAAAGTCTGATAACTTTGGAGACAGTATGGCTTTTTAAAATAAATGTTAATGAAACCCTACTATAAAACAAACATATATATAAATATAATTATCCACAAGTAGAACATCATTCCTAGCAACTTACTTTACAATATCTCAATTCACTTGCAACAAACCACAGGATATCTCTTAGCAAAACAACAAACAGAGTGTTCTAATTAATACATCAATTAAAAAGGAGGCACAGAAAAACTAGCTTCTTCTAACACTCACATGAACAATTATAAATATCTTCAACAAAGATATTTTTCCAGTCCTTCCAATTATGGATAACCTCTTCAATGTGCAAAGGCAAACTGATATGATTAACTTAAAGTGCATCTGTAGGATTCAAACAATTAAACATAATTTGCTTAGAACGTGGATCTTGCAAAGATTACCATATTAATATGTGCAAGTAAAACGGTTTCAGAAGAGATAGAAAACATCCATTCCTGTTGATGTGTCTAGCATCCTTTCAGCCAAGATCACATGTAAATTAAAAGAAAGTGCACAACTATATGCAAAGTAAAAATATCTATTGCTATCATTAAGGTTAACTGTTGTCTGGTCCATCATCAGTTATAATTTTATATGACCCTATGTCCATACAACTGCACGGTACCACTTCTCTTGTCTTGTGTGCTGGATTTATTTCTTAGTACCTGCTCTTACTCTGCGTGTGCATACAACTGCACGGTACCACTTCTCTTTTTCTGTGTGTTAGATTTATTTCTTAGTACCTGCTCTTACTCTGCGTGTGCATACAACTGCACAGTACCACTTCTCTTGTCTTGTGTGCTGGATTTATTTCTTAGTACCTGCTCTTACTCTGCATGTGCATACAACTGCACGGTATCTCTTCTCTTTTTCTGTGTATTGGATTTAATTCTTAATACCTGCTTTTACTCTGTATTTGCATACAACTGCATGGTACCACTTTACTTGTCTTGTGTTTTGGATTTAATTCTCTGCATCTGTATGCATTGAGAACCGACCAGTAGCACTTCTTTTGTACTGACTGCTGGATGTAATTCTATCTGTAGGGGCGCACGCAGGGGGGTTTCTGGGTCTCCAGAAACCCCTCCCCTCCGCTAAAGAGTGCCCCTACATAGTGGCACTGTACTATACAGCAGCCATGGCACTGTCAAAGAAGCGACCACGGCGGTGCTGTATTGTATACAGCAACGCCGCAGACGCTTCTTTGACAGCGCCGCAGCTGCTATATAGTACAGTGCTGCCGAAACGGAGCTGCTGCGCATGCTCTCTTGCTGTGTGTTTTTGGGGGTCAAAAATCCTGCGTGCGCCCCTGATCTGGACTATTTACTAATAAATGGTGTTAGGACTGGCTTTCTATCACAGATTATTGCAGCAATATAAAGCCACCTGTCATGATTTATCAATAAAATCTCACGAGGCAGCTGAGTGATACTTAGCTGCCTCTGTGACACTAGTTCTAGTTTGCCTGGCCAGTTTCAAGTGATATGCGCATATGCAAGTCATCAAGCCAGTTGGAGTATGCACAGTGTAACAGGAGGCCCAGACTAGGGCTTTCAGCTCCTCTAAGTAAAAGAAAAAATGCTTTAAAACAGATTCAAAAAATATTTTTTTAAATATATATTTTTAAACTATTGCAAAATGAAAAAATGCTTAATTCGAATAATAATGCATTTATTTCATTATTTATCTTCTGCTATTGAAATCCTGAGATGGATAACTCCAGTGACAGCAGTGCTTTCGGCAGTGGTGACCTCTTTATAGATAGGGGTTTAATAAAGTTTAATAAATAGAGCGTCATGGATTTGTTCATCTTTAAACTCATGTTAAAGGTTATTAAACAATTTTCTTGAAAGCAGAGTCAGTTTGTCGAGTACACTGAACTATACTATGGACATCAGTCCTGAGGACAGTCCATGAACCCAGTGACTTCCAAGAGAATAAGAGGGCCAGGGAAACCATGTAAAAGTCAGTGTTGCAGTCCACAGGAAGAAAGAAGAAAAGAATACAAAAAGAAGATAAAAGACATAGCAGTTAGGGAGGTGAGAGCAAAATTACAGGGAGGCTGAGATGAACTGTAAAATTTATAAATTAAACTACATTCATTTTCAAACTGGAAAAACCTTGCTGTGTCTAATTTTTAAAGTCACAGAGGATTTTCTGTAGGTAAGGGTACACAGCTATTCATATAAACCATGTTTACTTAGAAGAGGGATACTGGAATCAGTGTTACAATGTATTTAACATAGCGATCAATTATTCAAAAGGTAAATTGTTTAAACATTGATCTTTAAGTGTGTTAGATGAAACAGGTTAATATTGACATTGAAGAGGTTTTCCATATCTTCAAAACACTTCTATGATGTTTGGCAGGTAGACTGATTGGGAGATGTAAAAGAAGCGAAAGGTCTGTAAATATGGTAACTTTATGTTCCTATCCAGATTGTTATAACTACAATGGGAACTTTCAGACAAAAGGATGCTCTGTATGGATACAGACCGCTCTGTATGGGTATAGACCACTCTGTATGAGTAAAGACCAGTCTGTATGGGTAAAGACAGGTCTGAATGGAAAAATATATATCTGTATGGTTATATATTGCTCTGTATGCATAAAGACAGATCTGTATGGGTAAAGACTGCTTTGTATCACTAAAGACCACTCTGTATGGGTATAGTCCGCTCTGTATGGGTATAGTCCGCTCTGTATGGGTAAAGACTGCTCTGTATGGGTATAGTCCGCTCTGTATGGGTAAAGACAGTTTTATATGGATAAAGACAGCTCTGCATGGGTATAGATTGCTCTGTATAGATAAATACAGATCTGTATGGGTAAAGACAGCTCTGTATGGGTATAGTCCGCTCTGTATGGGTAAAGACCGTCCTGTATGTAGACCGATCTGTATGTATGGGTATAGACCGCTCTGTATGGGTAAAGACCACTCTGTATGGGTATAGTCCGCTCTGTATGGGTAAAGACAGTCCTGTATGTAGACCGCTCTGTATTCGTATAGACCGCTCTGTATAGGTAAAGACAGCTCTGTATAGGTATAGACCGCTCTGTATGGGTAAAGACTGCTCTGTATGGGTATAGTCCGCTCTGTATGGGTAAAGACAGTTCTATATGGATAAAGACAGCTCTGTATGGGTAAAGACCGTCCTGTATGTAGACTGATCTGTATGTATGGGTATAGACCGCTCTGTATGGGTAAAGACCGCTCTGTATGGGTAAAGACCGCTCTGAATGGGTAAAGACAGTCCTGTATGTAGACCGCTCTGTATGGGTATAGACCACTCTGTATAGGTAAAGACAGCTCTGTATAGGTATAGACCGCTCTGTATGGGTAAAGACTGCTCTGTATGGGTATAGTCCGCTCTGTATGGGTAAAGACAGTTCTATATGGATAAAGACAGCTCTGTATGGGTATAGATTGCTCTGTATAGATAAATACAGATCTGTATGGGTAAAGACAGCTCTGTATGGGTATAGTCCGCTCTGTATGGGTAAAGACCGTCCTGTATGTAGACCGATCTGTATGTATGGGTATAGACCGCTCTGTATGGGTAAAGACCGCTCTGTATGGGTAAAGACCACTCTGTATGGGTATAGTCCGCTCTGTATGGGTAAAGACAGTCCTGTATGTAGACCGCTCTGTATTCGTATAGTCCGCTCTGTATAGGTAAAGACAGCTCTGTATAGGTATAGACCGCTCTGTATGGGTAAAGACTGCTCTGTATGGGTATAGTCTGCTCTGTATGGGTAAAGACAGTTCTATATGGATAAAGACAGCTCTGTATGGGTAAAGACCGTCCAGTATGTAGACCGATCTGTATGTATGGGTATAGACCACTCTGCATGGGTATAGACCGCTCTGCATGGGTATAGATGGCTCTGTATGGGTATAGACGGCTCTGTATGGGTATAGACCACTCTGTATGAGTAAAGACCGCTTTGTATGGGTATAGACCGTTCTATATGGGTAAAGACCGTTCTATATGGGTAAAGACCACTCTGTATGGGTATAGACCGGTCTGTATGGGTATAGACCGGTCTGTATGGGTATAGACCGGTCTGTATGGGTATAGACCGGTCTGTATGGGTATAGACGGCTCTGTATGGGTATAGACGGCTCTGTATGAGTAAACATCGCTTTGTATGGGTAAAGACCACTCTGTATGGGTAAAGACCACTCTGTATAGGTAAAAATCGCTCTGTATGGGTAAAGACAGCTCTGTATGGGTATAGTCCGCTCTGTAGCTCTGTATTTAGACTGCTCTGTATGTAGACCACTCTGTATGGGTATAGACAGCTCTGTATGGGTATAGACGGCTCTGTATGGGTATAAACGGCTCTCTATGGGTATAGACGGCTCTGTATGGGTATAGACGGCTCTGTATGGGTATAGACCGCTCTGTATGTAGACCGCTCTGTATATAGACTGCTTTGTATGGGTAAAGACCGCTCTGTATGGGTAAAGACAGTTCTATATGGATAAAGACAGCTCTGTATGGGTATAGATTGCTCTGTATAGATAAATACAGATCTGTATGGGTAAAGATCGCTCTGTATGGGTAAAGACAGCTCTGTATGGGTATAGTCCGCTCTGTATGGGTAAAGACCGTCCTGTATGTAGACTGATCTGTATGTATGGGTATAGACCGCTCTGTATGGGTAAAGACCGCTCTGTATGGGTAAAGACCGCTCTGAATGGGTAAAGACAGTCCTGTATGTAGACCGCTCTGTATGGGTATAGACCACTCTGTATAGGTAAAGACAGCTCTGTATAGGTATAGACCGCTCTGTATGGGTAAAGACTGCTCTGTATGGGTATAGTCCGCTCTGTATGGGTAAAGACAGTTCTATATGGATAAAGACAGCTCTGTATGGGTATAGATTGCTCTGTATAGATAAATTCAGATCTGTATGGGTAAAGACCGCTCTGTATGGGTAAAGACAGTTCTGTATGGGTATAGTCCGCTCGCTGTATGGGTAAAGACCGTTCTGTATGTAGACCGATCTGTATGTATGGGTATTGACCGCTCTGCATGGGTATAGACCGCTCTGTATGGGTATAGATGGCTCTGTATGGGTATAGACGGCTCTGTATAGGTATAGACCACTCTGTATGAGTAAAGACCGCTTTGTATGGGTATAGACTGTTCTGTATGGGTATAGACCGTTCTATATGGGTATAGACCGTTCTATATGGGTAAAGACCACCCTGTATGGGTATAGACCGGTCTGTATGGGTAAAGACCACTCTGTATGGGTAAAGACCACTCTGTATAGGTAAAAATCGCTCTGTATGGGTAAAGACAGCTCTGTATGGGTATAGTCCGCTCTGTAGCTCTGTATTTAGACTGCTCTGTATGTAGACCACTCTGTATGGGTATAGACAGCTCTGTATGGGTATAGACGGCTCTGTATGGGTATAAACGGCTCTGTATGGGTATAGATGGCTCTGTATGGGTATAGACGGCTCTGTATGGGTATAGACCGCTCTGTATGTAGACCGCTCTGTATATAGACTGCTTTGTATGGGTAAAGACCGCTCTGTATGGGTAAAGACAGTTCTATATGGATAAAGACAGCTCTGTATGGGTATAGATTGCTCTGTATAGATAAATACAGATCTGTATGGGTAAAGACCGCTCTGTATGGGTAAAGACAGCTCTGTATGGGTATAGTCCGCTCTGTATGGGTAAAGACCGTCCTGTATGTAGACTGATCTGTATGTATGGGTATAGACCGCTCTGTATGGGTAAAGACAGTCCTGTATGTAGACCGCTCTGTATGGGTATAGACCACTCTGTATAGGTAAAGACAGCTCTGTATAGGTATAGACCGCTCTGTATGGGTAAAGACTGCTCTGTATGGGTATAGTCCGCTCTGTATGGGTAAAGACAGTTCTATATGGATAAAGACAGCTCTGTATGGGTATAGATTGCTCTGTATAGATAAATACAGATCTGTATGGGTAAAGACCGCTCTGTATGGGTAAAGACAGTTCTGTATGGGTATAGTCCGCTCGCTGTATGGGTAAAGACCGTCCTGTATGTAGACCGATCTGTATGTATGGGTATAGACCGCTCTGCATGGGTATAGACCGCTCTGTATGGGTATAGATGGCTCTGTATGGGTATAGACGGCTCTGTATAGGTATAGACCACTCTGTATGAGTAAAGACCGCTTTGTATGGGTATAGACTGTTCTGTATGGGTATAGACCGTTCTATATGGGTATAGACCGTTCTATATGGGTAAAGACCACCCTGTATGGGTATAGACCGGTCTGTATGGGTATAGACCGGTCTGTATGGGTATAGACGGCTCTGTATGGGTATAGACGGCTCTGTATGAGTAAACATCGCTTTGTATGGGTAAAGACCACTCTGTATGGGTAAAGACCGCTCTTTATAGGTAAAAATCGCTCTGTATGGGTAAAGACAGGTCTGTATGGGTATAGTCCGCTCTGTAGCTCTGTATTTAGACTGCTCTGTATGTAGACCACTCTGTATGGGTATAGACGGCTCTGTATGGGTATAGATGGCTCTGTATGGGTATAGACGGCTCTGTATGTAGACTGCTCTGTATGGGTATAGACGGCTCTGTATGGGTATAGACCGCTCTGTATGTAGACCGCTCTGTATGTAGACCGCTCTGTATGGGTATAGACCACTTTGTATGGGTATAGACAGCTCTGTATGGGTATAGACGGCTCTGCAGAGCCGGATTTATACCTCATAGGGCCCTAGGCAGGATACTGGTTTTGGGCCCCCTCCCTGAAACAATCCATAGCACTATATTTTTGCAGCCTACCATATACCCCTATAGTTAAGTAGAAGTGAAAGCATGTGCCGCCAAAGGAGGTGGGGACATGGCTTGCATCTTTGGGGGCGTACCTAACATGTGAAAAGAGCAAGGCCACCCTGCTGCAGAAAAAGGCACCCCTAAATAATTACTGAGCAGTCCTGTTTTTTAAGTAGTTGTGTCAAAACAACCTAATAAGTATTTAACTCCGAACAGAAATACTTATTAAGTTGTTTGCAAAAATAATACGCATAAATCCAAGGATGTGCCCTTGTCACTTTTGTCCCTCAATCATCACACTGTGCCAATTTATTGCCACTTTTGCCCCTTCACAATATCAACTCTGTGCCCCTTCATTATATCACCTCTGTGCCCTCTCACTGTGTCACTCTGTGCCCCATTACTGTATCCCCTCTGTGGCCCCTCACTGTGTCACCTCTGTGCCCCTTCACTGTGTCACCTCTGTGCCCCTTCATTATCACCTCATCCTATGTGCCTCCATTTTACTTACCTGTCTTCTAGTCTTCTTGTCTTCCTGTCTTCTTTCTTCTCTAGTGCGCAGCTCCTCGGTTAGTCCTCACTGTGGCCGGAAACAGACTTAAAAAAAAAACAGTCCCGTGATCATGTGACAGGTCCCGGCAGTCTCTCCTCATCTCTGCTCCCCCTGAACGAGGAGGAGAGACTGCCGGGACCTGTCATGCGATCACGTGACTGGTTTTTTTTTTAAGTCTGCTTCCGCCCGCAGTTTATTTTAGTATGTTGGCGGACAGAGAGGGATGGCAGGCGGAGGTAAGCGCTCCTCCGCCTTGCCTACCCCGCTCACCGCCAGTCCTGACTGGGCCCTCTGGAGACCTCTAGGACCTAGGCAGTTGCCTAGGTTGCCTAGCGGTAAATCCGGCCCTGCGGCTCTGTATGGGTATAGACGGCTCTATATGGGTATAGACCACTCTGTGTGGGTAAAGACAGATCTGTATGGGTATAGACCGCTCTGTATGGGTATAGACCCCTCTGTATGATTAAAGAAAGCTCTGTATGGGTATAGACAGATCTGTATGGGTAGAGATTTCTATGCATGAGATAAAATTCAGAAGGGGTAAAAGATAAAGGCCAAAATATGGTAATATAAAGCATAATTCTATGGGTTCCATTTTCCATTGAGAAGGCCTCTGATAGGGCAACATTCACTTTAACTGTTAAATGGCAAGACAACATATATCCATAACCCAGTGTCCAAATCAAAAGCCATAAAAATGCTAGTCATTGGGGTCAAAAAAATTTGGGGCATAACTGCACAGGATATAGCTACAAGTATGTCTTGATCCATTTATCAATAGTGTGTGTGGTGTAGTTTTTGTAACAATGTTGTAGCAAAAAAATCTGCTTCCAGTAACTTTTTTTATTCTGAATGGATGGACAATTGTACTCTATAATTTATCTGGTCTGTATCTGTAAAAGTTATTTTTCACTGGGTTCTTGTGGATAGATGTCCTTTAAATAAGTGTATTAGTATTGGCAGTGCTCCAGATTTGCCAGTGACGCCTTAAGACTGGTGGATCTATTGGCTTAGCTATGACATTTGGACTGGTAAGATTCAAGACAAATGTTCAACTCCAAGGAACCTCTTGCTCCGTCTCCAATTTCACAAGTTCCAATATATGAGTTATTAAGAAATTAAGGGGGATTTCTTGGGTTTAGTTGCATTTTAAGTAAATGTAAATTGTATATTTACATTGTATATTTAATTTAAATATTTAAAAAATGATACTTGTAAAGAGAGAGAGAGAGAGAATATAAATATATATATATAATTAAAATTGCTTTACATTCAAAATTGTTAGCTAGCTGAAAGAGGAGCAGCTATGGAAGCTGATCTCCAGTTACATGCTCCCTATACCTTGCTCCATTCAGATTTCAGCTTCGCTCCAACATGCCAGCTTAACTCCAGCTCAGCAGCAAAGTTAAGAACACTGATCAGCTTCACTACAGCTGAAAGTCTTGGAGCTGGTTCCCAGTTGTATAGAGTCAGAGCACCAGCTATACCTAATGTGTATCCTGGGTGGACAGGTTTATATCTAGAAGATAATTATGCTATAAATGTGATTTGTTTTCTTATTTCATGCATTTTTGAGCTAGGGATCTCATATTGTATCTATGTGGGTCCAAAACAAAACGCAACAATGGCCTTGAAATAACATCATACAATCAGCATTTCAGTTATGTAGCCTTTGCTCTAGTTCCAGAGTACCTGCTATATGCAGGTTGTTATTGTCTTAGTTGTTGAAAGGGAGAAAAGCAGTGTTGTGGTGCAATGGTGCCACCTTGTGGCCATAGGTTAGAGAACAGGTGTAGATCTTGGATCTCATTTGGAATTGGATTTCTCCTACAATCTATCTGCTTCATGCAGGTGGATGCAGTCAACACAAAATCAGAGATCTTCCCAGCCATCTGACAGCAGACAACAGCTGTATGAATAACATCATTATGTCTGAAATAGTTTATTTTCTTCTATATTTTTCAGCACTCTCTGTAGACTGCAAGATGATGTGGTAGGGTGCAGCAGCAATTTATATGCAAAGTAAGTTACATTTACATAGACATTCATTAAGGAATGCATAGCAAACGCAATTTGTGTTTTTATAAAATGAACGGAAAATGTCCATATGCAACAAGAAGAGGATCTTAAAAAAATGTTTCTAGTTGAATATGTGTAAAAGTACTTGTCATATGCAGACAGACACAAAACACTGCAGGATACGCATAATTCATATGTATATATAAAGTCCCATCAGAACAAACATAAAAAAATATTACATACATTAACACCTGTTAATAATATAATCATTAATTAAAAAAAAAATTTTTTTTTCATGAAATACATTAATCAGGATGTTATTGATGTCTGCTGTACATAAAATGCAACTTTACAGTTGCTCTAGACCACAAACACATTTTCGAGTATACATACAGGACCAACATCACTGTCACTCTGCAAGTGATACGGCTGATAATCATGTACCTCACAGATGAAGCTTGAATCGGACGGCCGTACTGTACATTGACTACGTGCATACACCTCCTCCCTCCCCTGAAATCATAGGCTATCGGAAGTGTCATTTCCATTCGTAGATGAATTGGATGCACTTGCGTTCACTGGATAATAGTACGTCACTGAGCACACGCAATTATACACAAAATACTGCATGTATCCGCATTTAAGTTCCTTAATGAAAAAGGGCCTTAATGGCAAACTGAATTTCATATAAAATGTAACATGCTGTATAGGGAATCCTTGTTAGTATAGTCATTTCAAATTCAAGATTCGACCGGGCTGGTCACCAGAGGAATCTACCAACCCCTGAGTCAAAAACAGTAACAATGGAGTGAACTGTATGCCGACCACCCATAAAAAAATAGGAATCTAAGATATGAACTAGAGCACAGCTAATATCAGTAACTTGGAGCTTAGAGAAAAAACATAATTCCTATTTCATTGTCAAGTCAAAAGCTCAGCAGTCACAATTACAAGAAAATGTTTAGAAGACTCTTTAACATACACAAGAGTAGTTTTTATGCTACAGGCAAGAAGCACGCTTACACCCACTTCTGTCATCCACCTGTCATCAATTGGGCCACTTTAGCTAGTTTAAAATACATTATATAAAAATATTTGAAAATAAGAATCTTTAGGACAAAATACACACAGGGAAATCTGTAATAGTTTGACTTCTCTTTTTTTTTTTTCTTTGAACTAGAAATAAAACAATTTGCATATCAGTGTGACAAAAATAAAACTATTGATCCAAAAATCCGAAAAGTTCTGCAAAACTAACCTTAGGAGATTTGCTCATTTCTAACAAAGAAGAATTATTTGAAACAGGAATAAAAATATTTATACTATAGTGACATATATTAAAAATAGCTATCAAAACAGTATAGTAATAAGATGTAGTACCAGAAGTAATATCATGCAGTATTATAGGATATGCATTTAGTTTAGAAGTGTGAAACAGTGTAGCAACTGCTCCTATCTTGATGTAAACTTTGCATTCCATATTGTATTTATAACTTCATTTATATTTTGAAAATGTATGTGTTTGTAATTAGCTATTTTAAAAAAAATGTTTGAAAAAAATCAAATAAAATGTATGTTTAAAAAAATCATGTTGTTGTTGTACTGTACAAATAGGTTTCCTGGTTTTGCCAGGGTGGACATTTTTGTCACTGGAAATCTTTAACTGTTAATGGTTGAGTTCCATTCTGATGAGATTTTGTGTACCTGTTTGGACAGGATTTGGAGAGATATGTTTGTCAGGATGGTGACACAGTGGTTAGTATGGGCAGCACGGTGGCTAAGTGGTTAGCACATCTGCCTTACAGCACTGGGGTCATGAGTTCAATTCCCGACCATGGCCTTATCTGTGTTTGCGTGGGTTTCCTCCTGGTGCTTCGGTTTCCTCCCACACTCCAAAAACATACTGGTAGGTTAATTGGCTGCTGACAAATTGACCCTAGTCTGTGTGGGTGGGTGTGTGTGTGTGTTAGGGAATTTAGACTGTAAGCCCCAATGGGGCAGGGACTGATGTGAGTGAGTTCTCTCTCAATGTGTAAGATTGTGTGGTAAATAATTCAGCCTGTAAGCTCCACTGGGGTATGTACTGTTGCAAATGAATAAACATTGTATGTACAACACTACATAATATGTTGTCGCTATATAAATAAAGGTTAATAATAAAAAAAAAGCTATTATCACTGATTTTGGCAACCAAAAAGACGCATGAGGTGGCTTTAATTCATGCCATAGGGGTGCACAGACTTCTGGAAGTCTTATGCCCAACGTCTTCTCATAACAAATCTAGTACAGTAGCTGTGGATCACAGGTATCCTCTAAGTTGGACAATTAATACAGGAGGATACAATAGCATACTATTATATTAAGAAGTATAAGGGGGCAGCATGGTGGCTCAGTGATTAGCACTTCTCCCTCACAGCATTGGGGTTCTATTCCCTACCAGGACCTTGTCTGTGTGGAGTTTATATGTCCTCCCCGTGTTTGTGTGGGTTTCCTCCGGGTGCTCCAGTTTCCTCCCACACTCCAAAAACATTAGTAGGTTAATTAGCTGCTAACAAAATGAACCCTAGCCCATTTGTGTGTTAGGGAATTTAGACTGTAAGCTCCAATAGGACAGGGACTGATGTGAATGACAAATATTCTATATTCAGCGCTGCAGAATTGGTGGCGCTATGTAAATAAATGATGAGACAAAATCAGCTCAAAATATAGTAATATATGACTATACTATTAACAGCAATATACTATTAACATCAATTTGCAAATGAATCAAATTAGAGGCTATTCAAAAATAGATGCGGAGGTAACTGTAAGTGTAGTTCTGATTTAGGCTGAGTACACTCTATGAAAAATTTCTCCCGATGAGATATCCTTAACAATTTTACCAATGATTTAAAAAAAAAGTCCCGATCAGCATGCCGATTCATGTGTACACACTAAACGCATTTCACACGATTTACAGTCAGATCTGTGCTCTTCATCTGTCATAACCATCTGCTGAATAGATCGTGACTCTGCACACTCCATAGAGATCTATGGACACTGATGACTAGTGCATACACACTGCAGGATTGGAACAACATCGTTCCATGGTTGAACGTCATTTTTAGTCAGGTTTAAAAATTAAATGAAACGATACAATGTGCTTGAGAATGATAATTGTTCATTGCCCCAGTGTACACACTAATGCGATATCGGGCCAACGGTCATTTATCATTTGATTGGCCCGATAATTGGCTTAAAAACACTGTAGTGTGTACCCAACCTAAGATTGATGACATTTGCTGTCATAAAATCTTTTTTTGGAATTCAACTAACTGATCTAAGATTCAAATGTTCATTTCTTATGATGTAAATAATGATATAAAAAGTGATTAAACTCACAGAAAGGCAGCAGTTCCTTCACACACGCATATTGTTGATTGCTGTACAGCGGGGAACTGTATGCACGCCGAAAACCAGGGGGCTGGAAGAGAAGAAAGTAATGTGCATTGCTTACAAAAGAGCATGTTTATACCTGTTCACTCTGCACTACATGTTTTCTTACAAATATTACATTTTTAGCTAATAGAGCTATGGAAATTATGACTTCATTGTTGTGATCCTTTAATATATCCAATACTATTAACCGTTCTGATGCAATCAAACCCTGGAGATACTGACAAGATATGAATACTGAATGCTACTGAAGAGGCAGCAAGATGACAAGATGGCCAGATTAAGCCAAACTCATATCTCTGGAATGTACAGTGCATTAAATCATTGTGCTAAGAACAAATCATGTGACTGCTTCCATAACAAGAGCTCATCATGAGGGATTTGGATGTGAGTAGAGAGGAACATGTACTGAGGATTGGGAGCTCCTCATGATATTTAGCCATCACTTACAGTATTGTGCAACTTTATATTTTGTGCTTTAAAATATGCAACTGTGGAACCATATACTAACCTATCTGTTGCTATATGCGGTTCTGTGGAAAAAAACAGGAGTTATAAGTAAGACCCCCACACAGAGAGCTCCGGTTACTTCACTGGTTGTTGCAACGTTGAGTGTGAGGGAGAGAGTGAGGTGTACTTGTACTTTTGTTTAGTGCTTTTTATATTGATGGAGTAGCCTACAAATGTAGTGAATATGACCATCATTCTCAGATTTGTGAATAAGCCAGGGCCTAATGACATAGATTTGTAGAACAGTGTCACTAATTTTTTTATATATGCCTACCAGCGGAACTATTGATCTGTGGGCCCTGGTGCCAGGAGGTGGGGAGGAGGGAACCAGGGCTCCCGACCCTCTGCATCTACCATGCAGCGGGCCCCATTATCTTCATGGGCACCTGCCGCACCAATGGTAGTTCCGCCACTGACCAGCATAATAAATCAATAAGAATATCTAATTACTGGCAGAATACATTTTTATTCCATACAAATTAGAAATAGAGAAGGTTTGGACCATGGCGGTCTGCAGCAATTGGGTGAAACAAAAAGTTGCATAGGAAGCAAAAAAAAAGTAAAGTCTGGGCCTTCGACGCATGAGTCCAAAGAATCCCCTATTAAAAAGAAAGGTGGAGGACCAGGACTGTTGGCAGGTATGCATAAGGTGAGTGTCAAGCAATTCCTTGCTTATAAAAAGCTCCAAATAAATCCAGTGTATCGGGGCAGTGAAGGTCTTCCTTCCAGCCCTATTATCTCTTTTCCTAGGACTACGGATGAACAAATTGAACAACAAATGTCAAGCTTATAATATGATATTCAGTGTCACGTGACCAGTGAGTCAGTTTGCGTTAGTTATGCTAAGAAAATGGCAAAACTCTTGTAATGTTATTTTTGACTTCAAATTCTACAAAATGTAAAAAACAGTAAAAAGCGAAATATATATATGTTATGTAACTTTTATATAAACGTCTTATTAAACAACTTTTTTGTTTAAACCAGTGGAGGATGAATTGTGATTAAATTCACAGAAAATAGAATTATTTCCACAACATCACAAATTGTCCCACTAACTGAACTGCAACAGCTTCACTTGTCTTTAGTTAGGACCAGAGCATTAGTCTGCAGTCACAGGGTGGATTCTCTTCTCACTCCAACTGTACAACATGACAGTTCAGTAATACTTAGATTTGTGCTATTCTCTTGGTAAATACTGATTTTATAGGTTTTGCAAGAAGAAGTATAGTGAGGGCCTAATGATCATCTTAGAGAGGTTGGTACCACAGTGTATTTAGTGGGCAAGCTTGTAGCTAAGTGCAATTAAGGTACCAGTGAGTATAGTGCTAGTGAAGGCTAGTGGACTACCTGCTGTTTGTTGCCGACTGACAGTTTAATAAAAGGCCGCAGAAAGGACCTTGTCACTTAGTAAATGTACACTGATATGCTTGTGTTCCTCCTCAGCAAAGGAATCAAATGAAGAAGGCCTATTTGGAGTAAAGGATACTAATGGTATATCTGAATAAAGTTAAAGCTACAAGAGCAGAGATTATGTCATGGATTACAAGAAGGGAAACACTACAAATGAGAAAGACTATTTGATAAAGAATGCAATCCATCACAGACTTTAAAACTGGTAATTTCTTTAGAGATGATTGAAAGATTCAGATAGTCATAAGACCTGCAAATTCCATTGAGAACACAGCCGTGTTTACCAGACATGCACATAGCTATGGCATACTTACCAACTTTTTTAAGTTGGTGTCCGGGAGACTATCTGTAGCAGGTGGGCGTGCGGGGGGCAGGACGCCGAAATCGCGGCATTTTGGCCCCGCCCCCGTGACGTAATGACGCAAATCGCGTCATTTGACAGCGGGGGGATCTAATTCTGCCCACTTCACTAGGAAGTGGGGGTGGGGCACTTCCTAGTGAAGTGGGCAGAATTAGGGAGATTGCCACACTCGCCCGGGAGTCCGGGAGACTCTGGCAAAATGCGGGAGTCTCCCGGACATTCCGGGAGAGTTGGGAAGTATGAGCTATGAGTCTGCACATGACTTTGCTTAGCCAAATAGAGGCCATAACATAACTTATAAATCTCATGGGTGGACCTGGGTGTGTGGGATAAATGTTCCTTGATGCTTTTGTGCAATATAGAGAGATGGCAGATCATAGCTGATACATAGCTGAGGATTTTTTTAGGCCATGCCGTACATTTGTTACTGATAACTTATATTACTCTGGCATTTGGATCTGATAATATTTTATTCCATATTAACAAGGTGAATTTCTGATATGAAAGGTGTCAGGTCACTCTATGGATAAGACCTGGATTTTAATGACAATCATCCCTACTCTTATCTTTCATTGCTCATGACACTCAGTCACATGCAGAAGGTAACTGCTGGGGTCCTCTGCTGCTCCACTTTTCTACTTTTCTTGGACTTGTGTGTGATCTCCATTCTTTGAACTTTTCATAGTCCTTGAACTTAATGCGTTTGCACCAGCACAAGCTGGTTTTTCTGTATAGCTGGAAAGTGAAGTTCTATGTCTTAAAGCAAACAAATAAAATAATGCAGTTTTTTTACCGTAGTGTTCATGTGAATCAATCATTGCATGTAAACATGATTATAATGATGTACAAACATATCCCCAGACAAAAATAAGGTATAGAAATAGAAAATGTAATAAAGAATATTTTATTTCTCAATTATGTTGTATTAGGTTGTAAACTACAAAGGTTACAGTAAAACCAAAACCAATAAAATATCAAAGGGAAAGATTTCTCTTCTCTTTTTTGGGTTTTCTACTCCAAAGATTAGTGTTATTTACTCATATTTTAAAGAGTGGACAGATGCCGCACAAAACCAAAACCTTTGTAACTTACTATTTTCCCGAAACATTTCTGGAACTCCACGTAGGACTGACAATGATGGTGAATGTTAGTTTTGCAGTCCCTGCATCGCAATCCAAACTTGTTGTTTACTACAAGCAAACAGGAAATAAATATGTTAGATATTAGAAATTACACTGTTAGTTAATACTATTGTAGTCTTCTACAAAGGTGTCACCAAGGTATTAGTGTGTTCTTACTACTCAAAGTGTGGGCCCAGCCTGCCCTATTTGTTATGTTTTCTTACTACATAAATCTCATCTATCACTTCTACAATGATAACTTATCTTTAGGACTGAACTGTTCGTTTCTCTTTCATTCCATATTGGGCCTATTTGGGTATTTTATATAGATTATGTTATATACAACCCAATTTCCTGTCAAAAGTATCTGCTTTTCCTATATTATTTTATAACACATGATAGACAATATTTTTATAATCCTTGAGTTTTTTTTATGTCAGAGCTAACCAGATCTAATTTCCTAAACTCACTGGATGCAGACTGCAAATCGCTTTGGTTGTCCAGCAGTGAACCTAGATGGACCTTCTGCTGCACTTAGAGATTCAGGCCAACTTTCCAGGTTTTGAAGACACTTCACCAAAATCGAAGTGTGCCTAGGTTTACAGGAAGCCAGAAAGATGTACTGTACAAAGTACAAAGTCCTACCTTCTGCCACTTTAAAACTCACATTTTTATTAAATTTATTTAAATAATATACTGTGCATTTTAGCCTCATTTATGACTTAAATAAATCATGAAAGTTAGGGAGACGTCTTGCATTTATCACCATTTTATATTTGAAGCTTTTTTCCCATTGGGCAAAGTGGGCCTTGAAATATGCTTCTCCGCCACTTGCTACTAAAAGGTGCAAACTGCAAAGCAGATCGGTGATGAACCGGTGCCTGAACCTGACTCTAGTGCACACGGCATTGAAGGGATGTATTTAAGGGAGTAAAAGGAGTCTGGGAACAGCCAGCTCATATGGCTCCAGATTCACATGACCATGAAACCGTGACTCATGACCATCCACCTTTCTCATCGCTGCTTCACATCAACATTATCCCAATTCTTGAACTTAAAAAGTTGGGAGGAATGTTTTCCCTCCACAGCTACTGAGATCCTTGTTATGTCTAGGTCAGTTTTCTCTTCACTGACATTTGTTCGGTCTGTTGAGCTGTACTTTTTCAGAAGCAGAAGATCAGCACACTTTACAAAGTAGGGGATGAAACTATAAGGCACACATCCAGGTTTGGCAGATCTTGGGCAGGGCTTAATTTGTCCTGATATTGTAAGGTATGGTGTAAGATAAATACAAAACATCTTTCTTCACTTTTTCCAAACTTGCTTATAAACAGTTAGCACATAAACTGTCATTTTGACACACTTCCTTATCCTTATGTCTATGTCTCCCTGTATTCCCAGTTTTTCCAGGACAGTCCTTTATTTTTCCCACTTGAAATCACAATGTGTATTTTAATTTACTTTAGACACCTGATCGGTGTCAGACTGGAACATAAAGGGCCCACTGGAGAAATGGTAGAGGCCCACATATTAGCATGTGTGGCTTAGGGGTGTGGTCAGCCTGTGGGGGGGGTGACAAGCCCACACGGTGCCAGACTTAGGAAGTGCACTTGGGGAGTGGTATTACACATACATTACAGACCGCTCTAGGTAAAATGCTTAAAAGATATGTTTTTATATTTACTGCTTATATATTGGATATAGAATTGCTGAGGACTATGGATACTTGTTTCCCCTAGCATAGTTTTATATCCAGCATATATAATTCAGTAAAAGAATAAAATCCAATTAAAATTTCCTTGCCTTGATAGACTTTGACTCACATGCCCAGAATGCCATAACAGTCACTGACATATCATGCTGGGACATGTAGCTCCACTGCAGCTGGTTTATATATACTGGATAGTGAATTATAGAAATAGATAATTGTGGACTCATAGTGACAATATGACTCCTGTTTCCACCTTGCATCCACACTCCACAGTATTCAATATACAAGAGGATGCCGGAGCAGGGGCGTTTATAAAATTAGTGGGACTGTTACACACACAACTATAAGTGACTAGGGAAGAATGGTGGGCAATATATGTGACAAGGGAAAAATGGAGGGGGCATATGTAACGAGTGCCCTCCCCACTCTCCCTTTCATATGCTCCCCCATCATTCTTTCCTTGTCACATGTGCCTGATAACCTCCATCTCCTCACAGCTGCACTGGTCTTCACAGCAGCTCCCACCTCTGCAGCTCCATGTGGGAATAAACTCCCAATGATTACGACACCTGCGATCTGCACAGACTGCCCACATAATGGAGTAACTACGTGAGCTGCTGCTGTGTAGTGAAGTACAGCACTATGACCCCTTCTTGAACAGACACCCAGTAGGGTAATAGCTGCTGGTAGGGACAGATTGGAAAAACAGCAGATATCAAGACATAGCTCCCGACTGTCCCACCGGTAAGGACAAAGACTTGGCTGTGCGGGACCATTCCAAAATCAGAACTGTCCCTCCAAAATCAAGACAACTGGCAGGATGTGCTGCTCTCCTGTCTGTTCTTCAACTTAAACCACCTGTTGCTGCTGCTGGTGGTGTCTTTAGCTCTGCTGATGTTTGACTGAAACCTTAACACTGTGCAAAACATGATATAAAACGCTACTCACATTCTGGGATGGGGGGATCTGGCCCACTTGAAATGGGGGTGAAGATAAAAGTGAGACACAGTAGACAAAAGAAGGAGGAGGAACAGAGAGGGAGAAAAGGGGACAAGTAGAATGGAAGGAAAAATCTGGAGGGGGGCCGGCTGTATCATCACATAGGAGTAGAGAATCCACCCTCTGCCCTGACTACCTGTACACCCTACCTGTGAAGTTAGGCATCCCATCCTAGGCTGACAGCCAGGGATCTGAGTCAGTCAGACACTGACTGCCACTGTAAGCAGCATATTTAACAGGGTGTGGACCTAAATGTCAGGACAAGACCCCAATAATACAACTTTCAATGGATGCCAATGACTAATGGGCAACATGATGGCATTGCCCCTATACTGGAGGGCACACTCACACTGCACCCTCCCACACTCAGGTGCTCATTCCACTCCCAAAATAGCATAATGAGCGTACCTCTGAAGAGATTTTGACCTTAGAGAGTGAGGAGTGAGGCCACAGAGGATTTTCCTATTATCTTGCTGGGCAAGTCCAAGTATGCATCTGATGCACCAAAATTAATAGGTTAAGCTGCAATAAGTAGATTTGACTGTATTACCTTACTTGGGATCTAACTCAGTAAAAATTGGTAACATAACTGACATAACTCAAGGTCAATGCTAATAAGGCACTGGTTCTTACTAAATAAAAACACTCATAAATATTAGTACAGCCAACAAAATGGCTGCCATTGCTGTGTGTAGGTTAAAGGTGCTTTTTAATTGTAATTTTAAAAATGGACAAAGACAGCACCCTAAGATTATTACATGATTTATACTTTAATGCAAAGTATCCTCCTTTCACAATTTAAAACATCAAGGATAATAATGGGGCAAAGTCTACCAGTACTGGTAGATAAGTATTTCTTTACAGAAACTGATCTACTGTAGTTAAATTTGTCGGAAGTAATGGAGGAATAACTGCAACTTAAGCTTGTAATAGCTTTCAGAAATGATGTTCATAATGCAAAACCAACAGATCTTCAATAGATCTTGTGTCTAATATTATCCTATTGTGTATTAACCCCACCTTATTTGTTTTTGGCTGTTGGTCCTGCTTCATTGTCTTGCTGTTATGCTTCCCTAGTCCTGGTTTTGTCATTTTCTATTGCCCTGCAGTAGTTCAGAGCTTCTCTTGCAGTCACTTCCTGGGGCATCCAAATGCTCAAAGGAGCACAGTAAGGGGAAAGGTGTCTGCTAGAGTTCTTAGTGTTTAATGAACCCAAGAACTTGGTCCTCCAGGAATGCTCAGTTGGCAGATATTTCTCCCTTTCATGTCAGTCTTCTCTATAGTCTTCACTACAGTATGTCCCTACCTCTCACTCACACTGAGCCTATTCCTACATATCAGCTTTTTCCATTTTAAGCTAGTTTGCATTTCTTAACCACTTAATCAGCAAATCCCTGCTGATTACGATAATTTCTAACCATGACATACCATACACATTCCCTGTTATGCAGGATGTTTTCAGCTGGACTTAAAGTTTAATTGAAAACCAAAACTGATGAATGGGCAGTAATGGACTTGCCTAAGGCCACACAAAAGAGCTAGAAAGTAGTATATATTGTGATGATTGCAATCTGTTTATACCTTGGGATCTGTCCCAACAGAATTGAAAAGGTGTGTGACCACACCAAATAGCAGCTCAGTAGGGAACTTTGAAGACAGTCAAGTGAGGCTGTGGTGTGTCCTGCAAGATGGTTGAGACAAAGGACCAGTTGGAGACAGAGAAGAGGTCTGTCACAAGAGAATTGAATTTTGACAGAAAGGAGTACAGAAGTGTTCTGCACTACAGAAAGACAGAGAAAGAAGTTGCAAGCCCAGAGAGAGGACCATGTGGAGAAAAACAAGAGGTCTATCCCAGGAGAGCTGTATTCCATCAGAAGAGCTCGGGACAGCTGTGACAGGATGAACCGCCTATGCCAAACTGTCTGTTGTCACTGGGGACCGGCTGGGCTTACTTTTCCACCATCTCCTTTCTTTATCCCAAATACGCCTGTTGCAATAGGAGGAGCTGCTGCCACCACAAGGCTCTTACACCGGCACCTAGAACCGCTTCCTTCTGAGTAACTCTCGCTGCTATGGTATCCCTTGCTGGTACACCTGGGCTGGTATACCTGACCTCTTCCTATAGATCAGGATTGTTGTGGATGGTTCCTCCCTGGCCTATCACACTGGCCAGAGCTGCAGGTAGCGGGCAAAACATTGGCATTGGAATGCTGGGTTCACCTCTGATCAAGCGGAGAACGGATTAGATTTGGGTCTAATCTGTAGGTCACAGGAATTTACAGCAGGGTAAGTATTTGTCAAAGCAGGTTCTTGAACAAAAGGCAGTTTATTAGCTCATGTTGTCCTAACAAAGACAGTTCACACGCCAGTCTGTCTTACTAGCAATCTTTCCAGAAGTATAGTACAGTACAGAATATATATAGTACAGTACAGTATATATATATATATATATATATATATATATGTATATATATATTTATATATATATATCCTTCAGGTGTGTTGGACACTCACACATCAAAAGGTCTAATTAACATGAGATTAAAATGGGGTCCTTTCTTCAGACAGTTGCAGAATACACATTTCCTCCACTCTATTGCTAACTTGGGAATTCCCAAAGACAAGTTACAAAACCCCAAACAAGTAATTTTCCTACATAACACATCCCAATGTAACACAATAAGTGCATTTGCAATTATACATTGGTGCTTGCACCTTCAATTGACACACATTTCTACAATAAATTATTTCAATATGGTCCAGCCACAAATAAGTTATTTATAAGCGATCCAGTCAAAACAGCTCTTTGTTAGCGAGTGCAAGAGACCCCAGTAACTGGCTGAGGAGAAAACCTCAACAATACAAGGACTATGCAATTGTGTGTTCAGAGACACTAGAGTGAAAGTGAAAAATGGCCTAACTGCTCACTGAATAGAGAGGACACAGAAGTGAGGTAGTTCTCAGAATGGGGGGTAGCTGTTTTGTTTTACTGAAACCAGTGTTGTTGTGCAATACAATTGCTGCTAATTAAAGTTAATTTGTGTTCGCAATTCCAAACCACTTGGTGGAAACCCATGTTTTGCACCCAAATACTAGTAACTGACCAAAAGGCTGCTACTTTTGAGACTAATCACGTCTTAATATGCTCCGACATTTTACACGCACAATGTACAAATGTGTACTAGATTCCTTTAACTACAGTACTAAATTGTTGCAAACAATATATATTTTTTAGGATATTTTAACATAGTTACAAGTCAGTTAATAGCGAAAGTGGACCAAAAACACTGTGATGCAGTCGTACGACCCAAGTGTCTAGCGGACCAGATCTGTGATTAGTTTGGCCATAATTGTAAAGGCCAAAGGTCATATATTCAGTTGCGCTAAGTGACAGAGTGGATTGTAAGAGGTTCAGTGTGTCCTTTCTAAGGACAATCACATTCGTATTCAAATCAGCTTATAAGATTAACCACTAAGAACAATCAAAATTCCATCCAGACAAAACACCTTTGATTGTTTGGTGAGTCCATTTTGGCACTACACATGCAACAATTTGAAGCCAGTTTGGTCTAAAATTAATGCGGTTAGCTCAACTCACTAAATATTTAATGGTACAATTGCACTGAACAGGATGAATACCCAAAATATGACTTATAACTAATAAAAATTAGAATGGAGAAGTATTGAAAATGTTTGTGCTAATATCACAGGTTATGCAGCATACTTCTATTTCTACTGGTGATTGTGACTAGCCATATATGGGACATTCTCCCAAAAATCAAAAGAGCATCAAGAATAACCTACAAACAATCATTCTGGCACACACATCACAGAACTTGGGCTTCTTCAAGTAATGATCCTTGAATTTATGTGGTTTGTCATTAACAGGACGAGGGGGCTCCGGTGGAGGTTCATCATTCTTATCATCTTCTTCATCCTCCTCTTCCGACTCATAGATGTAGTATATAATTGGGCCTGAGTGAGGCAACTCCCCATTTGGCTGAGTCTCTGGGCTTGGGGCATCAGGTTCACTTTCTGCCGCCTTCTTCTTCTTGAACATTTCCTTTAACTTCAGAAACTGGAAGAGATATTTAAAGATAACATTTAAAACCAATATCATGTGGGGTATAATAAAGCAGTGGAATTTATTTGGTCTGCCAGCGTTTCCCAATAAAATATGTAATATGTTTAATGCTATAGCTAGAAAACCTCACACATTTCTTGAACATTTTACCATGGACAGTTGTGCGTCTTATCAATACACGATATGGAGGAGGAGATGTCATACACATTTTATGCATAGTCAAGTTTTCTCTTCAGGGCACTGAGAGACAGTGCAAGTCTGAAGGAGGGGTAAGGCTACATTGTGTCACTACTAGAAATTTGGAGGGGGGAAGGTCTACATTATTAAAACATCAGATAATTGAGGAGGTATATAATGTAATGCCTCCAGAAACAACAATGATATGGTAGAGGAGAGGGCTCTGCATAGGTGCCAGAGAACTGGTGTCTGCATTGTAAAGCCACAGAGATATGGCCTCCAGAACAAAGTTGACACTGTACAGAGGTCACTAGTATGCATTGTTGCTGTTGTAGCATTTTAGTTTGTGTAGCTATTTATTATTGTTCATATAATGCCACTATATTATGTATATATTGCAGCACTATTGCAGCACTGTACAAAGAATGTGTAATCAATCACTTCCCCATTTGAACTTACAGTCTACATCTAAAACTGGAGCACCTGGAGGTAACCCAGTCAAACATAGGAAGAACATAACAACTTCACACAAATAAGGACATGGTCGGAATCAAATCCAGTATACCAGTCACTAGAATGACCTTTGCATTGCATTTTACATATATTTCATTGCCCGTGTAATACCGTGGCCACATAAGTCACAGCAGGCCCACAAGCTTTTGTCCCAACCCTATTGCATCCAGTTTAAAATAAATTAATAGACAAATTCAAAACATAAAACAATGACATGAAAAGTAATGTGATTGAAATGTGAGGAGGTAAAAGGAATGCTAGAAAAGGCATATAGGGGGTATAATGATTACACTATGCAGTTTGCTCACTATGCAGATTGCAAAGAACATTTACTCATTTTAAATATATTTAGTATTAACATATTACATAAGTGAGTATGATATTTCTTATACTATTTTATAGGGAAAACACAATTACTCTTATTTTAACTGTAAATATCACTATGGGAGCTAAGTTCACAGTAAGTTTTCATCATTTATTCATGGTACAGTGTAAACATTCTCATATACATAGCTGTGAGGACCGTGCGTCCGGGTTGATTCGTTCAAAATCAACTAGGTGAATCGTTGCAACCAAACTGTGGTTTATTCAGACAGATGGTAAAAAAAGGCAGAGTAATTCCCTAAAAGTACACCGTAGGCACGTGAGGGACGCACAGTTCCTAGACACCACACAAGATATAGGCATAGACCTTAAAAACAGTTTGAATAACACTGATTATTACCACAGTCATGAAGCTAATGGGGAGTGTATTAGGGTGGTAACTTGCTGGTGATTGGTGGTAATATGACCTATGACCAGCTAACTCCGAAGTGTCGTCGTCCCCCCCTTCTGACTGGTAACCATTGGTTCCCTGAGGAGAGGGTGCCTAGGAGTCCGGGCCAGAGTATCTCATGTCATGTCCTTGTTGACTAGAGGACAAAAGTGGATATTATAGACTTTGTTTACACTCCTTGTTTAGCCCAGACCCCTGTCCTGTCTTATATTTGCTTAACTCTTCCACCTGGCGACATTGAAGAAATAACCCTTATAACATACAATCAATAACCTAAACTGCGCATGAAATTCAACTGCATATTTTAGCACATGCATGTGAACAAAAGTACAATAAACTAACACAGCCCAATGAGAACAGTTCAGTAGGCAGAACAAAGCAATGAAATGCAAATGTTCTTATATCTTATACGCTCACGTCCAAGTTCACAGTATGAGTTCTCACCATAATATTTCCATATAAATAAAAACTTCTGTTATAGTATTGTTGATATAATTGATAATAATGAAAGCATAGTAGCAGGTTCTGCAATAAGCCTGCACCATTTAGTATATGGGTGAAGCAAGTTGAATATTGCACCTTGGCACAGTCTGCTGATGACTATAGCATTTTCATATATCTTATTATATTAGGTTATATTTGTTAAACATATACATACTGTATTATTCTAATCATTTGAAAGCTATGCATTAATCAAGGATGGAGGTATTTAATTCAATCTGTTAATATTATGCTTGTATCTAACTGTATCTGGTACCTCGGACTGATCATTTTGTTATGAGTTTGCCAAACCCCAATCACTAAGTAGCTTTCACAGATAAGGCACGGCCATGGTAATAAATAGTCATTTGAACATCATGACCTTCACAATATATTTTTACATTTATTTAATAATTTTTTGGTGCTCTACTGCTATCTACTGTCTCAGAAAAACTTTTTTTTCACCTTTGTTAAATTTGCCATTGATGTACTTACTGGGGAAGGGGGTAAAAAGAGCACAGTTACACTCAATAAGAAGAAAGTTATAAATTATATATTGCTTTGTATATGTATAATCTAGAGATCCTCAGCGTCAAGTCTTTTTGTCTACACAAATGTCTTAGGAGACTTTTGTGTAGACAAAAAGGATTCCAGCTTAGGAGAAATATGCAACACAAGTTGGTGGCATGACTCAGATGCACTCTGAACATTAAGCATAAAAATAAGGTAAGGTTTTTACTTTACTTTTTTTGGTTTGAGTGTTGCTTTTTGGCATCCCCAATGGCACAGGAGGCTGACTCAATAGTATAGGTATGTCTTGGTGCATAGAATCTAAAAAGGGTCACAGTAGATGTGCAGATAAACTTCCGTCCCTATATACTATTGTGATAGAGTGAAAAGATATTTTTTTATTGTATGTAGAGCTTAAAAACACTGGATTATATTTCTGTTAAAGCAGAGATCAAGAGTTTATCTGACACACTATAGGACTGCTTTGTACTGTACATGGGTCATAGATGGTAAACTGAAAGCTATTATAAATGGCACTGTTAGTGTTTGGGGAATTCCAGTTGGTGTGAGCAACTACTGGTTTGACAACTGCAAGCTCAGTGGGCCCCTACTCTTGCCTTGTAATTCAAATACAAATGACATTAGGTAGTGCACACACTCCCGCCATGTACATAGATGCTAATTGTGTGAGATCCAGAACTTTATTAAATTATTGCAATGTTATGTATGTAGCCCCAACAACCCGAGCAGGCTGCACATACGCCAATAACATAATGACAGCCGGGGGAGAACTACATCTCCCAACAAACCAGAGTGGCACTTTTGGCATAAAAAGATGCACAGAGGAGCAGGGCGGGAAACCGAAAGAGGTCCTTTGGGAATAGAAAGTGTGGAAACTGGAGAGAGGAGCAAGAGAAAGCAGAACCGGGAGAATGGAGTTAGCAAGGGAGGAAAAAAATCCTATATGAGAACTGGAGACCTGAGTGGGAGGTCTAAGAGGTCTGAGAGTGAGAGAGACAGACCAGAGAGAGAAGTGAAGAGAGAACAGAAGAGGCCATTCAGTAAGCAGTGGATACGGTTACCTGAATCCATTACAGAGAGAGGCCATGCTGCCAAAGAAAGTTGAATAATTAACACACATATGCTTTATTGTAGGTTTATATGAACGGAGTATTTATTTTTAATTATGCACATTCATTTTTACAGCTTTTTTCTATAACTTGTGGGAAAGAAACACAGGGAACATAGATATATGCTTTTGATCATATTCCATTAAAGTAAAGTCCATCTTTATGGACTTAATTAATTAATAATAAATAAGTGCAATGGCAGGAAAAAAAAGATCATGTCATCACAAAAGAGGAAATAAAAGCATTTGCAATGTTTAATGATCCCTGAGCTTACAGGATATGGCAGTGAGAGGTATGAGAGGAAGATGGACTCTGAAGGCTGGGTGCCTTGTAATGAGTAGCAGCAGCAGACCACGGTCAATCAACAAGCAGAGGTCAAGATTCCATGGTTCAGTGTGGTCTGTAAATGAGGAAGGATCAGGAACATGAGTCTAAACATACAGGCACAGGCAAGATTGAAGTAACAAAGCACAATTATCTGACATTGAATAAATATTATAAGCTGCTCCCTGGTGATTTACGGAAGTCAATGTCAGCTGTAGGTAAGTAGATTAGTGACCTAAGCACTGAGCATGTCCAAGGAGATAATTAACATTCTGAACAGAGTTTGTTCTGGGCATACTCAGGGTGTCTGAAGAATTTTTTTTAAAGTTTCTGATATCATGCTCTTCCACATATTTACATTTTTGTAAAATTTCTATAATCAATGAACAGAAAACCCAGAAGAATGTCATGATCTTCAGTCACAGCCAGTGAAGTATCAACAGCAATAGCAGCAGTAGAATCCACATCGGAGCTATGTGGCTCCAGGGCCCTACTATGATCCCAATAGGCCACACAGGCTCAGGGCTGCTTTGATCTTTCCTTTTCTTTTGGACTGTGGAAGAACTAGCATTGCTTCCCTAGCAGTTAAAGGAGACTTTGTAGATTGGGAATTCATGAATGCGCAGTAATCCCATGAGAATTTAGAACTAAAATAAACTAGACAGCACTAGTGTTTCTATAGGTTAAGGAGGACCTGATTTTACATATGGGCCCGGAGCCTTTAGCTACACCATTGGTAGTAGGCTCATTCATTGTCCAGGGAGGGGACAATGAGAATTGCTCATTTGAAGGTATTACATTTTCAGGGTGTACACATCATGTTATTCAAGGTACATTACATATGAAATTTACTACTTGTGTTTTTATTTGTCTGCTTGTATTTATTCCAGAAATGTATTGTTATTCTCGAATATTTATTCTTACTGATGTGCTGTCCATATATTTTATTTCATAATATCTCAAGTCCACACCAAGAACGGTGTCTGTCAAGTACATCAGTGTGTTCAAATCCTGTAGGTCTGCAATAAAATATAAACATTTGATGCCCCTTGTTTTTGGAATACTTATGTCATAACAGCTAATGAAAACTAAATATTGTTCAAAGTATGTATTCAAGAAAATATTTACTCCATGATTTAAAATAAAATGAATGCAATGTTTTATTTAAACATATAGAAATACACAATTGATACATGTCTATCTCGATATATGACCATATCAATAGTACTCATTTCTGGTGCATGCAACTTAGTTCTCCCATAAGTCACTTACAATATTTAATGGAGTGGTGAAAACAGCATAAAAGCTTCACTTTTAAAGAAAATCACATTTTTCAGGGCATAGCTGACAACATTAAGCCTGTAGTAAAGCAGCAAGTGTTACCACAAATGATTATGCTAACATGCTATTAAGGGAAGGAATTTAGAAGCAGCAAGTCATGGAGAGCTGACATACATGCCCTCCAAAAGGATAATCATGGCTATATATATCATCTTTTGGGAAAGTTTGTTGGTATGTACTGTAAAGAGCCAAACAACTGCTTGCTGCTTAGTGCACATATTAATAAACAACAATCATTCTTTTACTGTCAGACCTTATCTGTAGAAACAAGAACAGCCTGAGTGATAATTGCCCTGCTAGCCTCCTTGCCTGCTGACCATTTGTAATGAGACTGGTGCAATCCTCATGGGGTCTCATAGTCCAAAAAAGCATTAGCCTTAACAATCTGCCACTCAGATTCCTCTTTAAATAATCACCAGGAAAATGTTACAAAGTACAAAAGGCATCAATATAGTTTGTAATGTTACCCCAGGGGCAGATCTAGATTTATTTTTAGGGGGGTTGGAGGTACTGTCACTGTGATTGGTGGGGCCCACCCTCTCCTTCAGTAATGGCACTATATATATTATGTATGTGTGTCTGACGGCTAAGAGGCAGATAGAGTATAAAGCACAATCAGAGAGGCCGATCTGTGTCTACCTCACATGTACATAGTGTGCGGCCGTAAGTAACCTGCTCCTGATAGGGGGGCGATCTACCCGCTCTGGATCCACCACAGTGTTACAGAACCACTTTTGCAGTAATGTGTCTGGTTATGGGGAAGCACATGGATTTGTGGCCATGATGACGGTGTCTGTGGTTCATTGGTGGTATTGCTTTCCAGGTACGGATAGACTAAATGACAGCACATACATTTTTGTTATTACCAACATGGAAAAATAAGATTTTCTTTTGTGGGACGAGATTATTTAAATGAGATAAAGGTGTAGAAAGGGTTCATTTATATTAGAGTTACCTGCTTTGTGGAAGGGCACAAAACAATGTTCTCCCTACAAAAGGACATGATTGATTGATCTGGCGTCTTCCTATACTTTTAATGGGATACTTCTTGTACTTTTCAGTTGCACTTCTATGGTAAACCACAAAGTGGCATATGTAATAAAGACAGTCCAAATGTTTTCTGACTCTCATTATTGATTTAATACCTTAAATACCAGAAACAAAACTAAACTGAGTTTATATGAATAAAGGTCGTGGTCCCAAAGCGTTATGTGGTTGAACTTTGAAGTGTTGTTTCACTATTTACTATCTACCATCCGCACAGATTGATATTTTAGCGACAATTCCAAGGAACAGGAATTTGATGTGCACCGATTTGAACATGGCATATATTGGGAGACCCCCTGATTGCGTGGATAGCCTTGACACTTATGTAATATTTTGCTTTTGTGTTTTACTTATTTAATTCTACCCAAACTCAATTTTCAGTTTTGGGCGGGATTATCTTTTAAACCTTTAAGACTCTTTGACCTTAAAGAGAATTTGTCATCAGGTTTTCTGTGGTCATTTTATAGCTTTATTACATAGTGCCTTATGCTTTTTGTAAAGTGTTTCTTGATCCATGCCCTGTGATAGAGCATCTAATAAAGTGAGTTATTTATGTGTTATGCTCTCCCCTGGCTAGGATTTGAGCTAAGCTATAGAACTACGCAATGCTTTCTCCACAGCTGGTTTCCTCAGGAGTTCACTACAGGAGAGCTGTGATGTAGAAAGGAATTCGACCCAATTGGCAAATTGAATCATGCAGAGTTTTTCTGTTGCTACATACATTGTGGATTATTGTCAAAATTATCTAGGGCAGCTGAAAACCACCAAGACAATTCAGAGCTCATATTGAAAATAAGTTCAACATTTTTACTTTTCATCTCCAATTTTAGTAAAATATTCTGCATCATTAAAGGTAAATGTGACACAATTTCTTCAATCTTCCTTCCTTAACTGATAATAAGGATCCTTTGCAAATTACCTCAATTTAACTGTTAACTTGTCTGCTGCCTTCTGGTGGAAAACAGATATATACTGGGTACACATATACATTCTCCTGTACCTTTCGAGTCATTCCTGAACCCTCCCTCTCTTTCTCCTCTTTTGAAGTTCACTCTATCTGTCTCTTCTACCCCATCCATCTCCTTGTCTCTGTCATCTACTGCCTCCCTGGTCCCACTTCCCTTTTCCTTGACAATTTTGGCTTCCCCACCACCTCTCCTCTGACCTCCCCTCCATTATCTTGGGGAACTTGAACATCCCTATTGGCAACCCCATTGACCCTGCTTCCATTAAGCTGCTCGCCCTTTCTTCCTCCCGTGACCTCTCTCAATGGACCTCTTCCCCTACCCACTGCCTTGACCTTATCTTTTCCCACCTATTTGGTCTCTCTGACTTCTCCGTCTTTACCTTTCCACTATTTGATCACCATCTTCTCTCATTCTCACTCTCCTCGACTCCGGCACCCCTCCCCATGCCCAAATTGACTTCTCGAATCTAAATCGAATCCAGTCTTAGGCGCAACCTCAAAGCCCTTGATACTGATATTCTGTCCTCTTCTCTCGAGACTCTCCCCTCTCTCCTATCCACCCAGGCCTGCCCCAATCAGGCGGCATCCCTCTACAACCCCACCCTTACCTCCGCTCTTTATTGAGCCGCCCCTGCCCATTCTGTCCACCTTCGCTGCTCCAAACCCCAACCCTAGCACTCCAAATTTACCTGCTTCCTTCAAAAATGTTCTTGTACCGCTGAACGCCACTGGAGAAAATTTTGTTCCCTGACTAATTTCCTCCACCTCTTCACAGTCCTCTAACCCACGCCACCTCTTTGCCACACCTCGCTCATCTATTTAATCTGTCCCTCTCCACTGGAATCTTTCTCTCATTGCACCCATTCTAAAGAAACCTAATCTTGACCCCAGTTCACTCTTTAACTATTGCCCCATTTCTTTTCTCCCCTTTACCTCCAAAATACTTTAGTGGCTCATCTGCAACCATCTCACCACTTATCTTTCTGATCACTCCCTCCTTGATACTCTCCAATCAGGTTTCCGCTCCCTCCACTCCACTGAAACTGCCCTGGCTAAAGTCACCAACGATCTCCTATTGGCTAAAGCCAAGGGCCATTTCTCCCTTCTGATTCTCCTGGACCTCTCTGCTTCACATCCTCCAGTTCATTGGCTTACATACACCTACTCCTTGGGAGAACTCATCAGCTCCTTCAGCCTCAAGTACCACCTTTATGCTGACGACACTCAACTGTACCTCTCATCTCCTGATCTCTCTCCATCCCTCCCTCCTCTCTAGCCTGTCCGCCTGCCTCTTTGCAACGCCTCATGGATGTCCTCTAGATTTCTTATACTTAATATTGCTAAAACCAAACTCATTGTCTTTCCTCCATCTCGAACCTCCTTCCCATCCGACCTCTCTAGCACTGTTAACAATTCCTCTATCTCTTCTGTTCAACCCCTCCTCTCCCAGGATACCACCAAATCTCTCATCATCTCCCACTTGGACTACTGTAACCTCCTTATTGGCCTCCCACTCTCAACTCGCTCCACCAACGCAGCTGATAGACTTATCTTCCTTTCTTGATGCTCCACCTCTGTCTCCCCCTCTACCAAGCCCTGCCCTGGCTCCTCTTCCCCTACAAAATCCTTTTCAACCTCCTCACCCTCACATACAAGGCCCTCGCCAACTCCACTGCTCCCTACATTTCATACCTCACCTCATCTCTATTCACACTTCATCCCGCCCACTGCGATCGGCCAATGATCGTCACCTCTCTTCCCCTCTGATTACTTCTTCTCACGTAAGCATTCAAGACTTCTCCCGTGCAGGCCCTCTCCATTGGAACGCTCTACCTTGCTCCATCAGAACATCGCCCAATCTGTGCAGTTTCAAACGGTCAATAAAAAGCCACCTTTTCTTAAAAGCCCTTCAGTCCTTCGCTTAGACACCCACCTTATCGGCTACCTCTCCCTCTCATCCCTTCTTCTCCCTTCCTCTCTTGTTCCATGCGACTATCTCTGTATCACCCTTGTGTCTTCAGCTTGTTTGCCCCTCCCTTTAGATTGTAAGCTCCTTTGAGCAGGGCCCTCTCTCCTCCTGTTTCTATCACTTTTAACTTTGCTCTCCAGCTACTCAACTCCTTCTTGGACCTTCTGCCCTCTGTCGCCTCTTGCTTTTCTCTGCACCATTCAGTGGCTCTTAACTTGTCAGCCACATCCACCCTCTTGGGCACAGGTTTCCATCTTGTGCTAAATATCCCTCAACCTCAACCTTTCAGCCTGTCTCTTTACCTATGCTTTGAGCTTCCTGAGTTATAGTGCTTATTGTAAACTTTATTGTGCTGTTTTACTTTGCACTTTTCTATTGTTTATCTCTGTACGGCGCTACGGACAGTTTGTGGTGTCCTATAAATAAAAATGAATAATAATGATAATAATAATAATAATAATAATAATAATAATAATAATAATAATAATACACACATATGCAATATTACTTGAGTTGCAATTTCTTTAACGATTTTACCAGCGATTCAACGTCCCAATGAGCATGCCAATTCATACGTACATACCTACACAATTTCAGATCTGTGATTTTCATCTCTCATAACCATCTGCTGAAAATATCGTAACTTTGTACACTCTACAGATATCTGCCTACACTGCTGGTCAAGAGTGCATACACACTTCCACATTTGCCTGACATTGTTCCATTGTTGATCGTGATTTCTAGAAAGTTTAGAAAACCAAATCAACAGATGCAATGTGTTTTGATATGATAAAACACTTAAACCCCCCGGTTTTGGCAATTTTCCCGGCAGTTTAAAAACCATCTCATTTATTACAGGCCAACCACCAGTAAAATGGCTGAAACAACAGTTTCACAAAGCACCACTTTACAGATCGTCATACCGGTTTTTACCATGATCAAAATACAAACAGCCAGATTTACCAAGCTTCTGTTTGACAAACCGCCTGGAAAAGCGCCCACAAAACAGCCAAAACAAAAAGGTGTTTTGGAAGCATGATTGCTCAAACTGCATGCTGTTTAAGCTATCATGTCATTCAGTACATAGAAGGAGGCACCATTGACTTATGAATTATGGGGGCAATCATTATTTATGGATTAAAGAGAAAAATACATTCATGGGGCCAAATTTTATTTTTCATTATATTAAGTGGGCAGTATTATTTTATTATTATATTATAGGTGCACTATTTATTATGGGGCAGCACGGTGGCTAAGTGGTTAGAACTTCTGCCTTACACCACTGGGGTCATGAGTTCAATTCCCGACTATGGCCTTATCAGTGAGGAGTTTTTATGTTCTCCCCGTTTTTGCGTGGGTTTCCTCCGGGTGCTCCGGTTTCCTCCCACACTCCAAAAACATATTGGTAGGTTAATTGGCTGCTAACAAAATTGACCCTAGTCTGTGTGTGTGTGTGTATGTCTGTCTGTCTGTCTGTCTGTCTCTGTCTGTGTGTGTTAGGGAATTTAGACTGTAAGCCCCAATGGGGCAGGGACTGATGTGAGTTCTCTGTACAGCTCAGCAGAATTTGTGGCGCTATATAAATAAATGGTGATAATAATAATATGCAGTGCCACAAGTGTACGTCATAAATAATTATTGCTCCCATTACCAATCGAATAGTGTTGCTCCCTTAATATAATTATATATTTATATTTGTCCCATCATATAATATAATAATATTCCCCCCTTGATATAATGAAAAATACAATTTCCCTCCTACATTAGTTATAAATTAATTTTGCCCCTTAATCAATATAGGATTGCCCACATAATTCATATAAATGGTGACTTATCTTATGTTCTGAATGTCTTTTTTCCAGCAGTTTTGATGGCAATTTATCTGCTTTCATACCGCCACATATCACCAGGCATTTAACATTGCAGCTATTAAACACCCTGCAGTAAATGCGGGGACTTGCGGCACTAAACCACTGATGATGTGCGGCGGTTTAGAACAGCCACCTAACACAATTTTTAGTAAATCTACCCCTTCAACTTTAGCACTTTAACACAGATGATCCAAAAACATAATGTAAGCAAATGGACAGCGTATAATAGGTGTTCACTTCACTTTGCGACAATTTAACATTGACTGCAGCATTCAGTTTATGGCTCAGTAAAATAGAATAGAGTTCTGTGGGAGTGCCCATTAAGAACATAGTACATTATGCTGCAGTGCAGCTTTGAGAACAAGCTTTGAATGACTTCTTTAAAGTGAGAATATAGTACAAAGTTTTGTTAATGTCTCTGTATAGAGCCTTATGGAGTAGAAAAATGAATTTAAAAAAATGCCTGCAATTTCTCTAATAAATTGGAGGTTATGAATGTAAACAAAAGTTGAGTGGACATCTCCTTAAAGCTTAATCTAATTGTATGTACTGTGTTCAAAAAAATGCTACATAAACAGCTGAAACATAAATCAAAACTAGCCAAACACCCGACAATAAATGGAGACAACCTAAAAATAATGTTCTATATACCCTAGACTGTTGGAATTGCATCACAGTTTGGGTAAATATATCATATGCATATTTCGCAAAAAAACAGCTGGGTTAGTGAGATAAACAAAAGCTTCCCTTAGTTCGGACAATATTATAAATTCAAACAATCCTTATGGTACCATAGTATATAGTCAAGGATTATTTTATAGATATCGAATTCATCACTCTGCAAACTCTCACAATGCAGAACATCATAGTTCCACTTTTACTGAGTACCTTATTTTATTGTTCCATTAATAGTTTGCAAATTAATTACTTACTAATCTGCAAACATCACCCTGTTCTAAATACCGCCTCTTATTTGCTGAATAGCAGCAACTTTGAAGAGAACTCAATAACTGCCCTATCCTATTATTTGCCAAACACTGGCAGACAATCTGCTCCTTCTTGGTCATAAACCACTATATTCAACATACAGTATCTCCTCCTAAGAGAAGATTTCAAATTAGTGATGAATATAGCCTGAGCGTTTCTCACAACATCAACTGTCTAATGCTTACAAACACCAACATTTCTTGAGATAGATCTGGATAAAAAAAGTACTATGACATACATGTCAAATGTTGACATTTTTACCAAAAAATTTTTTACCTTTTGCATGATTAGAAAGTTGCTTTGTCTTCTTAGTTGTGTCCTAGGCATCAGTTGTTCTCACTCACCCTAACCATGTGCTTAAACAAATGCAGGCTGACATGAAGCGAATTAAAGAAGCTAAAAATACAGAACAAAGTGATGAACGTATTGTTCCATTCACAAACTGAGAATGGGAGGGGTGAAAGTATCCTGAGTGTACTAAATAATTGTTGACATTGTTCTGATTGAACCGCTAGCATGCCTAGATTTAAATGTCTGCTTCACGGACTACATCTGATCTCCTAATACTTGATGCAGTAGGGAATTTGGCTTTCATCGGCCCTTCTCAGTTCCTACAAATAACAGAATGAGGCAACAATGACTAAAGGGCAACACATTTACACAACAGGAGCAGAGTGACATGTAAGTATACATGTCTGTCAGGGAGCTTATTAATGAGTGCGAATGAAACATGTCTTATTACAGTTGAAGAGGGGAGTGTAAAAACAAAATTCCTTAGCTTCTTCTGTTGTCCATTGAGCACATTTGCACCTTGCACTGGGTATAAAATAACTATGCTTTGTTCTTCATCCTGTAAGTAATAGAGGCCTGTGTGAGTACTGATAATTCCTTTGGTTTTCAGCACTCTTATATTGGACAAGGGGTGATTTTCTGGGGAATCATTTATGTTCTAGGGTCACTAAGCAGGCCATTGAAAGTCTAGATTAAAATCCATGTCAGTAATTGTCCAGATTGAGACTTTCCTTTTAAAGGAGGTGAAAACACATGTTCCTCAGTGCTCCAGTATTTTTAAAACAAAAAATGGTGCACCCATGAGACTAAATTTTCTCGGCCAATAATTGCCCCAACCTGCTACTTCAGCAATAAAAGAGTTAATAGGAACCTATATTTCTAATCCTGCAAAATTAAGTGCATTAAGCATCAATCCTTCCACAATAGTAGTTGGAGATTTCCAGTGGCAAAAAAACAAACTCTCCCTGTTGAATCTCTGCTGGTCTAACAATAGTGAAAGATTTTCTACATGGCAATCCATCCGATTCATTAGCTGGACCTGGATGAGATCCTGAAATGTGTAGTCTGGTTGTTCTGGCTGCAGCCTTGGGAAATGAAGTAAGGAGATGTGCCAGCTGCGAAACGTTAAGGCTGCTATTTTTGTATGAGTATTAGTTACTATGATGGGCACCACTTGCCATGTGCTGTGGGAAATGTTTTAGTTATATTATCAGTGAAGTGCAGCTGTGTATTAGTGAAAAGTTTGGTGCATTATAAAGTGGTAGTGGTGCTGGAGGTTCAGCACTTTAGCCCTAGCAGGTACAGAGTAGCAACACTGGAGAGGCTTTAATGGTTACTCCTGGATTCAAGGACTCACATTGTTTCCTCAGCGTGCCTCATTTGTGAAGTGGCAGCAGTGACACTGATGTCTGAATATCATGGCTCTAGAGACAATTTCAGCTTGTAGATGGCACTAGACCCTGAAGCAGGGATCCTGGAAATAAGTTTGGGCAGAAGACTTTTAACCTGGAACCATAGTGGAAAAGAGACAGAGCCCACCTTGCCCTGGTAGTGTGTGGACAGGGGAGGGAACACCCCCTGCAAGTGAGTGTAGTTTAACAGTAATAGCATGGTCCAGGCTGATTTACATGAAAGATAAGGAAATTAAACTGGTCTAGTTAAAGGAACAGGAGGGCTGGATTACCCCTGCAATGTGCGCGTAAAACTGTATATAATGGGGAAATAGCCAATTTTAGAGTATAACATGTATTACATTCAAGTTGGTGTTGTGTATTCCAGCTCTTTTTTAAGATCTCTTGGAAGAGATCTTCTCCTGTAGGATACATAAACCTGAAATACTGTGGCCTACAAATAAGAGCTTACAACGTTAATGCATCCTGCCAGCTGTTATGGGTTTAGCCCAACATCCAGAGTTAGTGTTCTATCTGCTACCTACCAGCCATAGTTCAAAGTAAATGGTCAGAAGGATCTAACCATAGTCACCAGCAAAGAGTTGTTGCAGCAGATATACAGATTAGCTAAAGGCAAGCAGTTCCAGTGGCCGGTGAAGGAGCTTGGTTGTGTGCAGTGACTATCCTCCTACAACTGGGGACAACACTCTGGTGATCAGTTGACACACTTGGCGAGTTTTTGGTTGAAAAGCGGCACCAGTAAAACTTTCCCCAGATAGGTTGGCAAAGCCCATCCTGTTACAAGTAATAAAGACCTGAGATTAATCTTGCCTGGTTGTTCCTTCCCTTTACAATCTTGATAATATACCACTTTACCAGAGAATGTACATTGCTCACAGTTACAGATGGGATTGGAGTTATGTGAGTTACCGTTGTAAAATAAACCCTTTGGGTCTATTTTGTACATATAATCATTTGGAAACCAAGTGGAAATTTAGAAGTGGTGGTATGGAAAATGTAACTGAATGGCCGGAGGCCACATAACCCCAGAAGTTTTCATAATTTTACAGATTTAAATTAATTTTACCCCTAATTTTAGATGCCTATTAATACTGTTTAGTTAAAGAAACTTCTTAGCAGTCACTGGGGTTATCTGTAATAATATGTTCCCTGCAATAATTACCTTTCTGAGATCTCTTTGGTTACCCTGCCATTTACAAAACACCCCAATAAACCATCCACATTAAGCTTGAAATAATGAGCCATGCACACACTAATATATCAGTCTCTTTGGGTCCAATCCAAATGAAGACATCTGCAACAAAGCAATGAACAGATAATTGTTACCAAAGTACCAGAATTCAGGTTTGTTCTAAAATTTTAAGATAACTGAAAAATAAGATGCAACTTGTAGACATTCATTTTAATGTGCACCCTATGACAGTAATGTAATGTCCCTTTCAATGTCTATTGATAGTCACCTCCCTGATGATGGCATGGGGGGGGGCAAGTGAGTGCTGAAGCATGGGGCCTCAGCAGGGATGAGAGTATACCAGAGAGAGGGTGTGCGACTTCTATCCCTTTTAATTTAAAGCGCCAATGTCAAACCCCGCAGGTTAAGTGTTTAAACACAAACCAAACATTGCCGCTTTAAATTAAAAGGGATAGAAGTCGCACTGACGTTAAAGTCTCCTGACGGACACCTCAGTAGTCGGAGTCACATGTGGTCAGCATCCTGCGCCCATCGGACATCTCCGACGTCGAGATGCAGGTAAGTCTGCTTCTCTTTAAATCGTTTTTTACAGATTCGGATTTTAATTGGGGGAGTCCTCTGTAACGTTATGGTGGTAATCATAAAAACGATTACCACTCTCGAGTAGAGGGCTGGCACATTTTAGCCCGGGGGAGGAGGGGCAAAACTGTACTCAGCAGCCTATTAAGAACATTTTAAAGTAAAACAATGCAGGTGGTCCAGTGACCCAACCCAAGGTAGACCACTATGGGACAGGCTCGGGTGGCAGTTGCCCCCTGCCCTCCAGCCCAGCCTGTCCCTAACTATATCAGGCTGCAACATGCTAGTGAAAAACTAGTAGTGTATTGATTCTGACAAAGAACAATAGACAGCCTGACGCAAAACGCTAAATTACCATAATGTTGCCGTACCAACCATCAAATAATAACTGCTCATTATTCACTCTAGTACTCAGCAAAAAAAGTTTTCTCTGCATGACACATTGAGCACATGCTGTGATTGCAAGTTCTTTCCTGTAGCCAGATGAGCAAGTAGATTGTACACTGTCAGCAACCCTGTAGTACAGATACAAGACCCTCAGCCTGTCTCCTGCTTCTAGACATTCCAACAGATTTTTATCTGAAGTTGCATTGTAGAGACCCATAGATCCATCAGTGTATCCACAATCCCTCAGATAGCTTAGCAGCTTAGTGGAAGTAAGGTGGGCAAATGTGGCCAATCGTGATGCTGCTTTGCTACAAGTACTCCATCTATCTTTACAGATGTGACTGATTACTACAGTGTATGGCACTTAAAAAGAACTACTTTTTTCAGATTCAGAATAATGCCAAATTCAAATGACAGTTTTCTATTTTCCAATCTCTAGGTCACCAATGTAATCATCCCTGCAAACTCTATCATGAAATGTACAGCAAAAGAACAAAATAGATCAGCAGGCAGCTATTTTTCTGGAGACCTAAATGCTTTGAGGTCTATGAAAATAGCTCAGACATTATGGCTTCTGCATTGGAGACTAATTTGTTTGTGGCAATTGATCACCAAGTAGTGAGTTAGAGAGCAGTGGGAAAAATTGCCAGTATGACATACCACTATATATTGACACACTTTGACCCCTGCATATAACCTCTAAAAGGCAAAAAGTCCACAAAAATGCACATCATGTACACTTGAAGTTCTGTAACTAAAGCATCTGAAAACTAAGAACTCCATGGCTACAAATAGCTACATCACTGAATCCCACTTATCCCTCCCATAGTTCCTTCTGTAACACAGGTGTGTCTGAAGCCTCTTTATATTTATAGATTCTAGTAATTATAACAATGATGTGAAACATTCGGGGTTCTGTGAAATTTTGAGAACATTTATATTGATAAATATTATCAAATAGGATGAAATTGTATTTCAGATTGGGTTGTCAATTAAAAAAGGTAACTACAGCTAAATCGGCTGTCATAGTGCACTATATATTCTGTAAAGGTTTTTTTTTGCTTTTATAGATAATCATGTAACACCCCTTTCCTCTGCTAGGTTGTGTGTACCAATCTTTGTGTGCTAATGGACTCTATACCGTGTATTCAGTGTCGCACTGTGCCTCCACCTTGGTCTAAGTACTGTAGGCTCTTTGTGTGGTAGTGTCCTGGAGTTAGCAACACCAGAGAGAGACCAAGGAACGCTCTGCCCCCCTACACTGGACCACAGGCACACACAAAGGAAATATTACTATACCAGGCTGGTCTTTAGAAGCCACACCGGCACGTTTATTAGTGAGGCGAGGACTCCTACATTTTTTGAGTGCCTCTGAGAATTCCAATTTCCATTTGCAACTGCTCCCTCACAAGCTCCCCCTACCCACTGCATGCTGGGAGATGTAGTTCTCTGTCTGCAGGGGAGGCATCCAAAGCACATGTGCAGCCGCTCGGGCGCCACAATTTTTAACAAAATAAAATAATGAAAAGTTTTTTCATTATTCTATTAGTCTACACAGGCTGGGGAAACTTCACTTAGCACCTCCTAATCAGTAGAGAAATCTAAAGAATTCCTTTTCTATTGCAAAAGTACCCAAGTGAACGGTCTTTCGCTTAAATGGACATTTAGGGCCTGGTTCATTAAGGAAAGGAAAGCAAAATAAGGAGCACATTTCCTCCTGGGCAAACCATCTTACAGTGCAAGGGGTGCACATTAGCATATTGTTTTGCACATAAGGAAAATGCTGGCTGTTTTATCATGTAGCACACAAATACTTGATAGCTTTTTTTTTTACACTGAAATTTAAAGACAATCTATGACAGCGTTTCCCAAACCCAGTCCTCAAGTACCCCTAACAGTGCAGATTTTCCAGGTCCCAAGTGAAATAATTAGTACCACCTGTGGATCTTTCAAAATGTGTTAGTCAGTAATGAGTACACCTGTGCTCCAGCAAAGAGATATGGAAAACATGCACTGTTAGGGGTACTGAGGACTGGGTTTGGGAAATACTAATCTAGGACATGCCCTACCCCCTCTATAAATCTGTCCCCACATTTAAAATTTACCTCCGCCCTCAATGCAACATGGATTTGCCAAGGTGCAAAGTTACTTCTTATTTTTGCTTTCCTTTACTTAATGAATCAGGCCTGTAGTGTGTTTCTGGAAGCAAACCCAAGCAGGGGAACTAATCTCAATAGGATGATTTACTTCCAAAGCTAGAAGTGGAGCCCCAAAGCATTCAAAAAGCAGGCACTATAAGCCCTCCCTGCCAGCTACTGATCTTGTACAGGCCTCACAAAACAACAATATCATATTATCCTGTGTTTAACTTTATAGATCATTTACTAACATTGCATTCAAGAGCAAAATTTGCACTAAACTATAGCAACCAAAAACTTGTTTTTTATTTTCTAACTGTCACTAGACAAATAATAGTTAATTTCTGATTGGTTACTTAGGTTCAGTGCAAATTCAACACCTAAATACAATGTTTGTAATGGTGCCCTGATAAATTATATGTAAGGCATGTTTGGTAATCTAATAAATTTATTTAAAGTTGGCATGCTTTATATTTCTTAATTCTTCTTTAGACATACAACTATTTCTCTTCAATTATCAATAAATTAAATCATGAAATTTTAATTTATGAACAGATAAGCAGAATACTCTACTCAGCTAATCCATATTTGCAAGATTGATTCAAGATTTACATTTTTAAAAGCCCTTACAATGTCAAGGTGTGATGTACAAAGTTACTTGCAACTCAAAGTCACAAATAGAAAAATACTCATCCCACAGTTTTTAGCTAATGACTGGAAGGCTGCATATGTGGGTCAAAAATTTTACATGGCAGACCATGTTATGTCAAGCTTGCAATGACATCACTGCTCATGCACTTGTGTATAAAACCACCAAGCTGTACACCGCATTCCATTACCATGCAAGGCAACTATTGAGATTGTTCTAACTATGAAGTTCCATTTCCTGTGTCCTCGCCCTACCCATGTAAAAGTGAAGTAAACTGTAAACCCCCCCTGCAATAAACATCTTTTAGTTAGTGGATAAGTTTGAATAATTGCTCTTAATATTGTTAATACATTTGTGATTCAGCATGATGGACATATTCTTGATGGGAGTCGGGAGCAGCAGCTCAATCAGCAACCTTTATACACCATATTTGGTACTCCGACTTATGTCTATCTTCAGCAGTAGTTCTCACGTTAAGGGCTCATTCAGATAAGCTTTTGAGCAGATTATTTATTTATTTAGTACTTTATATTTATTTATATAGAGCCAGCCTTCTCTTTACAATTAGAAACACAATGATAAAACAACACTGAGAATTAATGGACAGTCAAAGCCTTAAGAGTGCCCTGCTCACAAGTTTATGCTAGCCAAGAGGTGATTTGGTTAATGGGGACAACAGGCAGTCCATGTGCCGCCAGTGGTCCTACAAGCCTTTTTCTAGGGCCCCCAGCTCACTGCTTCCCTTTGGACTTATTCTCTCCTTTGTTTTAAAGCAGAGAATATGACTGCCTTGGAGCAGACGAATTCCGCATCACATGACTACCTCTCCATAACGCAGGGAGGTCAGGACTCATGCAACATACCATGGGAGGAGGAGGGAGTACAGTGTGCTCTCCCTCCTTCCTCTGCATGTAGGAGGGAGAGAAATAGCTAGAAGAAATAGATGTTACACTAACTAAAAGTAGGAGTGGTCTGATGGGCATGTGGGGGGGATCTGATGGGCATGTGGGGGGAGATCTGATGGGCATGTGGGGGGAGATCTGATAGACATGTGGGGGAGATCTGATGGGCATGTGAGGAACAAGTAGGAAGGTTTACTCAACATGTGGGGAGCTCTGAGGGGCATATGATGGGCATGTATGGGATATGTGGGGAGGTCCAATGGGCATGTGTGGGGCATGTTTTGAGGTCTTATGGGTAAGTTTGCATTTTTATTTTGAAGGTTAGAAGGCCGCACATTTGACCCTTTTAATTAATCAGGTAGCCCATCATTGTATTAGAATGTCTTGAAGAGCCAACAGCTCAATTAACAGTGATATACGAACATAACATAGCGTGTATCAAGCTTGCAATTTGCCAGACAGTACCACCTATGTGACCTAGCAGAATAGGATGTTCTTGTGTTTGACTGGTGGTGTTAGAATAATGTTTATTTATAAGCTTATTGTAACAACTACTGTACGCTATGTGTTTTGTTAAGTTAATTAAGTTGCAAAAGAAAAAAGGCATAAAAGACAGGAAACTTGAAAGTGACAATTGGCTGAGATGTGTGTTACTTCAGTGTAAGAAGGAGCTAGTAAGGTTTGCTCTGTAATAAAATATCTTCTGTAACTTCAATATGCCCGGACAATGTCCTGAATTAACTGCTGCTTACACTATCTCTTTTGAACTCATCTGAACATGCTGTATGCCAGGAGCCATACTCGATAAATTCATGTTGGCAATAAATCTAAATTACATTGAATGAGGTGGGATGTTTAAATGATTGCAGAATCTTTTCATTTTTAAAAATCACACAATAATAATATGATAGTCACTCTTCCTCCTTCAGAATCCTTCAAGCAGTCTGGAATTTTACTTAAATCACATTCTAAGAAATCTTTTGGTTCATGTTGACATGCCAGCACTTCATTTTTATCTTACCATTTCACATGTCGCCTCCTAACAGTGGCATGCTGAAGGCTCCTAGGCCCCAGGGCCATTTGTGAGTTCTGGTACTCCGGATATGGATTTAGTTGAGATTGGAGACATCCCACATCTCAAGTCTAGAAGAAGCTCTGTGCAATGGTGTCAAATCAGCATGCTCCTAATTTTAAAAGCTTCCTTATAGCTGCTTAATAGGCTTGCTGTAGTTTCCGCAGTTGCAAAAAGATAGAAAGAGTCAGGGAATTCTGAGAATACAAAGTCTGCTAGGGTTACCGCTACTAATATATATATATATTCTATTTATTTATTTTTTTATATATATATATATATAAAATACTGCCTTCTAAGTGTCTAAGCGTTCATGTAGAGCAGGCCTGGCCAACCTGTGGCTCTTCAGGTTTTGTGAAGCTACAAGTCCCATTATGCCTTGCCAGCTATCGGCTGTCTGTATACTGGCACAGCATGCCTGGGCCTGTAGCTTCACAACCCCTGGAGATACAGGTTGCCCAGGCCTGTTTTAGAGCTCATACATATGGAAGTGATATCATAACAGGTCAAGGCCTTAAGTAGGATGGGGAAGAATATTGAAAAGGAATAGAGAGTAAACATTTTTAAGGGCATTCTATGCATTTGAATTTTTCACCAGCTCTGAGCTGTCGGAGATTGGGTCTTGTCCTATACTTTTAATGAAACACATGTTGTGCCTTCCAGTTTCACTTTGACAAAGAAGCACATTTATAGAACACACAAGCGCCATTGGTAATAAAGACATTTTTTATGTCCTTTCATTCTCATAATTCATTTGGGCCATAAACCTTAACCATGTCTTATCCAATGAAAGGGGAGGTAGGTGATGAGTAGTTGTTCACCTTCATGTACACTGGGAGGACTATCCAGTACAAAACCAAAACATTTTGCACTGTACCTCCAGTGTGCTATGTATAGTGGTCCAGTGTATTTACAGTCATAATAGCTATAGGTGGATAGGAGTGATTTACTGTGAGAACCAATCAATTGATGTCTCATAGATATAAAGCCTGCGTTAAACAGAAAGTTTACATTCCATGACATAAACTGACATGTTTACAATTCTATTTGCATTTGCTTTATAGTTCAATGGAAGCTACTCTTCTGTTACCAGCAATTTTCTGGAAAAAAAGTGGCTAAAAAGATGCATCTAGTATCCTTTAAAGATATTACTTACAGATTAGTATAAGGCAATAACTTACATCTTCATCTGTAATTAGTTCTGATAAACCATCTGCAGCTTTTACATATATATTTTTGAATGTTATCAGTAGCCACCTTTAATATTTTAAAAAAAAAATTAAGTCCATAATAAATTTGAGGTTCCTTTATATAATTTTTTAACATTACAACAAAGAGCACGTATTACCTATATATTCATGAAGAAGTAAACAATTCACTAGGAACCAATGACTGATGAGTATTATCAGGAAGATCCTATGGAACTTAATAGGCTTTATGCACAAATATTGGTTCAGACCAAAAAATGTCTACCTTCACTGTGTGTAGACAACAGGTGCTTTTTAACATTTATTGCTATGCAGCAGTGGTTAGCAAGCCTCTCCTTAAGTGCACCACCAGGGGCTACAGTAATGATGTTCTTGCCTGTCTGTTTACAGCTTCAGCGATTAAGTGACTTTTAGTGAAGACACTTGAGGAGCGAGTTAAGAAATGATGTTATATGAATTAAAGACAACGTACTGATGATTGGCTTTCATCAACAGTATGTTCTTTTCCTCAAATAATTTTGGTGACAAATGGGTTTACTTGGGGACTCTCGCTTGTGGTCACACAAAAGAGTGAAAGAGATATACTATGACAGTTTAAACTTATAGGAGCCTATGTATCAAGATAATAGTTAAGCAATCATGATAGAGAAAGCTACAAATAAAAAACAATACAAAGAGTAAAACAAAATAAAAACAGTAATCCTGGCTCCCTGGCAAGTTCTAGTAGTATTTCAGAGCTCAGACTATCTGTTTGCTTGATAAATGTTAAATAAAATCTCCAGCTCACAAGCAGATAAGTCAGACACAACTTTATATCATTTTACATACCATATCTTACTATCTCATTATGAATGTGTACATTTCTCATTTAAACTGTTTTTGGGTTGTCCTACCATGACACACTATTGTGCTAGAGCATGGACATAACATTGTATTGAATCAATAGTTTCTGGTTAAGTACATTTTCCAAGTGAACTGTGTGCTTTACATACATAGAGGCTGATGCTGAGTTGAAAGCATATGTGTTTTTAAAGAAAACACTCAAATAAAATGCACGTAAAAATAGCGTATTTACGCCCATATGCTGAGTTGGAAGTATCTCAAGAAGAGTCCCTTTGTCCAGGCATAACCCTGGTTCTAATGTAAGGTATATATATATATATAATTACTTATACACTGGAAGTTATTTGAAGACAACCAACAAGTTCTATAACCAAATAAAGGAGCTTTAATATAAATTAGGAGAATGCCTCCTAACACACTTTTATGCACCAGTAGCATATGTGCTACATCTGATACAATTATACGCAACCAGATCAGTAGCACAATAAAACTTTTAACATTTATTTTGATAGCAAAAAAAACATTTGCTATTAGATTTCATTTCAATTTAAAACCTTTTATATTACAGCAGGTATAATCTTCAGTCTTATGTTTGAATGAAAGTAGCAATAAATGAATTCTAAAATACAACCACTAATACATATAAAACAGACAAGATAAATGAAGAAAGCACTTTCAGCTTCAGAAGTGAATCTGCAATCAGCTAATCAGAAGAGCTTATGCTGGGTACACACCACGGGTTTTTCAGCCAATTATTGGGTCAATCGAGCAATAAACGACCGATCTAATATCGCATCAGTGTGTATACTTAAATGATGAACAGGAGTCGTTACAAAGCACCGATCGTCGTTTCATTTGATTGTTCTGCAGAGCTATAAATCTCATTCCAAAGTCGTTCCAGTTCTGCAGTGTGTGCGCACTCACGATCAGGATCTCCATAGAGTTTACAAAGTCATGATCAGTTCTGAGAGATGAAGAGCACAGATCTGAGGGTAAATCTTTTAAAACATGTATAATGTGCACACATGAATCGGCATGCTCATCGGGACTTTTTTTTGTCACTTGGTACAATTGTTGTCGATAACACATTGGTCGGAAAATTCTGCAGTGTGTACTCAGCCTTAACTAGTGCTGGTGATTGTCATCATCATCAAGTGTGTATGTGCACCAGTCCTCAAGTATCCACAACAGATACGGAGATGAGGCTATTGTCAGGGGTATCTGCAGCTACATGCAGGTCTGCCTGAGCTCACAATTATGCAAACGCCCTTACGGTACTGGGATTGCATTTGCATTTTATTGTGGGCATGCTCAGTACAAGTTTGCGCACCTTTCAAAAAGCAAAGGGGCATATGCCCAACTCAGCATGAGCCCCATAGAGTGCCCAGTGCTATCCACAAGCTGAACCTGGGATGTGCATTACAGCCTCAAGGGGCCTATTTATTAAACCATGCGGAAAAGGGTTTTTTAGGTAAAATGGCTATTTTATGAAAAGCCTAGCTTTAGGTTAACTATCGCATAAGACCGCAGTCCAATTATTCTCAATGGGGACTGCTGTCTGGGCCAATTTATCAGGCGCCAAAAATGCTAGCTTTTCAGAGCTTGACCCAGATGGCGCTAGCAATTCTACCCTATGAGGAAAGCGTCGCAAGAGAGGGATTTTCGGATCCCTCCCCAACATTAAGGATGTCAGGTTAGATCCCGGAGTTATTGTAAAAATAAAGTCATTTCTGGGGCAGCCTCTATCGGATGTGCTGTCCTGGGATGACTTTTGTAATAAAAGGCCACATTGTATCTTCCCTTATCATTGCGATAAGGGATGATAAGTATCAGGGGTAGAAATGGAAATAATAATTAATAAATTAATTAATAAATAGGTTCCCAAATCTTTACAAGCAAAATCATAAAATATTATTTCCTGAAAATCTGTGGCACTAAAATCTAAATAATATACAAGTAGGGTCACCTGTGTTGCGCGGGTCCGATTTGTAATATGCAGTAGTTTTATATACTAGCAAAATTATTTGTTAAAAATACCAAAAATGTAATTTTAAATAAGATTTGTCGCTTTGTGGTTTTGTCGTTATGTTGTGTGGTCGCAAGGTTTCCTTCCAGCAGTCAAACAATTGTTTACAACCAAGAAGTGATGTTTTCAATATATGTCGCTCTGTTGCTTTTTTACATTGACACGTTGACGCTATGTGGTCTAAAAGCTTTTCGTTACTAAATAACTATGTACGATTTGGCAGCTCTACCATGAGCTGTGGAAGATATTCACCACCAATAAACAGATAAATAAACAAAGAAAAAAACAAACACACCATGGTCCATTTCTAATATGGGTGTAACCTAAGTGCTCATCCAAACAAGTGGTTTCTTGAGCTCTTTTGAACACAACTCAAGAAAATTGTCAGAAAAGTAGCACGGCATAGAGATCAATTAATCTCTATGTTGCAACCCCTCTGTTGTCCACATGGATATCAGTAATATGGGCAACTCATAGACTGCTGGAAGAAAATGATGTCAGCAATGTCTGAAACACAGTGCGAAAAAACTCTTGTGTGGACATTTTCTTGTGATAAGTTACTGTGAATAAAACTCATTAGGGACATTCCGCCCACTCAGTCTAGCTTCGAAAGGTATACTTGCAGCACAAAGTATGCTATTTATTTGATTATTACCTAAATGTTACATATCTAGATAAGAACCATTTCATTTCAACCCAACAGAAATACACTGGATTTTACGCAATAGAACAAGTCTAGTATAAGCTCAAAGACACAAATAACATTAACTACACACACTGCTCCCACTATGGATTATAGGAAAGTACTATTTTGGATGACCGTGTAACTGTAGACTGCGAGATATTAAAAACCACGTTTGAGAACTGACAACAGCTGTACCATGTCTGTACCATTTCATTGGCAACATTAACCCATTCTATTTCTTACGGCCTAGCAGCAGACCAGGCACAAAGTTATTCTCACCTTTAACTCATTCTATTGACCACCATGAAATGATATGGCATTGACTTACCATTTTACTAAAGGGAAATTATTCCCTGGGTCAGATTTCTACGATACGATTAGTTTCACAGTTTTCATATACAAGAATCTGTACAAAGAAGCACATTGTTTATCTGCATATGCTGCAGTGGAAAAATATGGCATCTCCCACTGTTTTAGGGTATAGTGAAACCTCATCCATAGTTGAGCAGTGGCCAAACAATCTCCAAAAATGGTAGAGTATTACTTCCGTTGCCAATTAATAACCTATGAACAAAGCAACTTTCAGAAGAACTTATATAATATATCTGTGTAACTTGTTTAATCAGTATGTCTGGTCTTTGTGTTTTTTGTTTTTCATGTATTATATAATGTGTTATGGATCATTTCTGTCTGTGTATTGTATACTACTGTAGGTGTTTTGTGTGGTGTTGCAGACCTTTTGTGGTGCCAATTATTATTAATAATAATAATAATAATAATAATATACTCAGCTACACTGGCTTCAATTTAATCTTAAAAACCATAAATCACCTTTATTAATATAAATGGAAATATTGAACATATCTTATGCATTGCTTTTTTCTCCATATAACACATAATCATATTCCACAGAAGCATTTATAGACAAGTGTTTTGGAAATATAAAAATGTTTTCTTAAAAGTTAACTCATGCCAACAACTGGCTCATGCCTTCTTGTTTTTCAGAACAGTTTAATAACTTTGCAATCCGGTCTAGTTGCCAAATCTGTGTTTCCATGACAGTCCCACAAGTGAACCCCACTTCTAGGACACTGTCTATAAATGAATGGACCTTACTGCCAAGAACAATAATAAATCTGTCAGCATCGTGGAACAGGCAATCTGTCACTCCATCATTTTGCCACCTTATACAAGAGCCTGACTGCAACATTCATTTTTACAAAAAAATAATGAGAAAATGCACTTATATGTAATGGAGGCAGCAAAGTTTTCTATATACATTGTACCCTTCTGCTACAGAAACTTCCATTAGTTATTAGTATTGCTTCCTCACAGTGCTGGGTTCATGGGCTTGAGTCGAACCAACATATTATCATGTGTGGAGTTTGTAAGTTCACTCTATGTTTTCATGAGTTTCCCCAAGGTGCTCAGGTTTCCTACACAGCCCAAAAATATACTGGTAGATTAATAGGTTTCTGACATAAGGTGAGCTGCACTGGGCAGGAACTGATGTGAATTATTACATATTCTTTGCAGTTTCTTACCTGCTTTTCAGGTGTTAGTGATATGCTGGGAGTGTGGCGCTTGGCTATGATGTCACAGACTAGAGCCACATTCCTAGTCTAATAGAGGAGTAGAAGATGCCACCCCTTACTGACTGCTAAAATAAGAAGTGTGGTGGGGGTAGGGTGTAGCACCCAATGGGGTCTTTAGTGCTCACTTCCAGCAGGCTGTGTCAAAGCCTGAATACATGTTTATACCATTACCTTTAATGCACGCAAATCAATTTTTCTTTTGTGAAGTGGAGGTAGCTCTCTTTTGTTGGAGGAATCAATATGAGAATGCCTCAGTGATGTCTCTAGATCCTCATTCTCATGAATAATTGGTTCAGCTCATAAAATGGCTGCCTCCAATGTATGTATAGGACATGTACACTTAAAGAGCCCACCATTCGCACGATAAATCTGTTTTCAGTGGACTAGATTATAAAAATATAGTTGGAGCCTGTGTTATATTTTATTGTACCGATGAACATTATGTATCAGAGAGCACACGCATATACAATATGATTGGGACATTTATGAAAACTGGTACATAGGAAAAAAAGTGATATTGCCCATAGCAACCAAATGAGATTCTATCATTGTTTAGTGATGCTTAAAAATGAAAAAAAAAATTGTTTGGTTGGTATGATCACCACCTTTTTTTAATTTACACCAGTTTTCATAAATACCACCAATCACGTCTGCCTCTATGTGCCTGCGTTTATACCACCAGTGTGCACAATTATGGTGCATTTTCAGCATTGCACACAAAAGAAAAGTGTATGACAGGTAGGTGCAGCTACTTAATGCTCACCATGCATCTATCACAATGCAAAACCACAATGGCATATGGGCATCTGTAACATTTAAATTAAGTAAAAGGAAAGCTGACTGTGTACACTCAGAGGTGATTATTTTGTAGCATAACAAACTCAGAGGTTTCTAGACGCACAGACTGGATTAGTTTGTCCAAAATGTAAATGTGCATGAACTTATCTTTCACTGGCAGACCTGGCACAATAATGCAAGAAAACATCCCCTTTATCCTGCACATCTCTAGCTTGTTAAAAAAAAAATAAAAAAAAAAAAATAAAGGTTAAATTATTACTTAGATGACACTCATTTGGTAAAGTTGCCACAGGAACACAGATAGGCAGGAGTCTGCACTAGAGCACAGGCACTGCGCACAGGTAAAGGGGTCACAGACACATGCTGCAAGCATCAGCAAACTCTAGGCAGGCGGTACTCTTACACGCAGCTGTAAGAGTACCAAAGAGGACGTGCATTACGCTTGCACACTGTAATCGTGTTAATAATGACTAAAATTAAGTATAAAACAAAACCTGCTCATTATGAGTATCTTATACGTTAGTAGGTTTTATTTTCCCCTACAGAAGAGAGATAACATATCTATCTCCAAGAAAATGCCCCTTCTGTAGATTTGTATATATTTGCCTGCCCCCTTGGACGCTGAAATAACGAGACCAGCTGACTACTAATAGTCAAGCTATGAGAGGAATTCACAAAAGTAATGATCAGCTTACTATGTGTTTAAATACATTTGTGTTAAAGTTTGAAATCACAAACAATTAACATATGTATTAACGAAATAATAAATCTACTTAATGAAAATGTTTTGAAATATTTTTTTATGTATTTATCTTCTATGAAACTGATTGTTAAGAAAGCCTTTGGAATAACTTTTTTAAAATCTGAAAATTAATTCACTAAAATTACAATTATAATGATAAAAAACATGCTTCAAACTTCAGTGATAATAATATTTAATTCACAGTATTAATAAGCAATAGCTATGCTATGGTCAATACCACTTTTTTACTAGTACCAGTCTTCATAAATGTCCCCAATCATATTGTATATGTGTGTGCTTTCTGCTACATAATGTTCATTGGTACAATAAAACATAACACATTAATAAGGGAATGTTATTAAGACTTTTTGGAATTCTTTAGGAAGAGACCATCTATAGAATGTAGAAATCAGCAAAGGGATAGCCCCACATTGAATATGTAATTCTAAATCTTGGCAATAACCTATTACTGTATGAAAACATATACATTTAATTCTATGTAACAAACAATAATATTAATAATTTATACACTATTAAATATTTTTTTTTGCCAAAAAATAATAAAAACAAAGCATTTTTTAGGTTGTATTTTTGTACAATGAAGTGGGAGCTGATTAACAGTAAACAGCAGCTTAAGATTTACATAAATATAATATTGATCTCGACGTCCCCCCCCTCCACTAGAATAAATGGGTGGAGCCTGTGTAACCTTATATGCGAACATAATTGCAATGTAAATTATTGTTTGGAAGGATATTGTTTTTCAAATATGTACAACAACCTGACCCTCTGTAAGCAATGAAATAATCATGTATTTGTCACCAATTGTTTATATATTATTTTAAATCAATATTTTGTTGCAATACATCAGTAACTGCCTCCTTCTCAACATTCCTTTAAAATATTTAAACAATTATGATCTTTCCACACAAATACATAACAGACATCAGTGACATTTCAACAGATTAAGAGCAGGATCTCAAATAGAATTTGAAGTTATATAGCGCAATGTGGATGAAGCATTTATATTAACTTTTTTATACAGCATTCGTATAATACATTTACTAAATAATTACACCATTTTTCCAACAGTTACAGCCATTAGGAGCTGCCTTCAGTCTATTCAATTCTGCCATCAAGAGAAACATTGTCCAATTCATTTTCATTATAACAAGATAATTATGGATATGTCAGTATTTATAATAAACTAATTTTTTTAAATGTTAGTAAACAAATAATGATTTTTTTTTTTTACAGTTACTCATGACAGCTATCTGCTGCAGTATGAGCAAAAGGTAAAGGTGAAGAGAAGTATGGAAAAGTGTTCTGTAGGAACAAAGTGTAATTGTTACCAGTGTCATGTCAATGATGACCTAAATGAGAACATGTTTCTGAATGCCCCTTACCTGTGGCTCCCTGGTAAAAGTCCACTAGATTACTCTATCTTCAGAAAATATTATTACAGCCAAAGATCTGGGATACAGAGATCAGACCCTTATTCCTCCCTGATAGCAACACGATAAACTGCTCCTTGAATGAGGAGTGACAAGTGTAGAGGTGACAGGACAGCTGAGATGTGAAGGCTGACACAGAGAAATCGGAGACTTCATAAGTTACCACTAACATGGCTGCTATAGGACCAATAAAGAATTACAAGGGTGCAGGAGATGGAATATAAAGTGCTGTACAAGATTCTGGGAGATTATTTCACTGATGTGGGATGCTGAAGAAGATAAAAAAAAAATGTTGTTTAAATATCTGTATAAATCCCAAAGTTCTATCAATTCTAAATATTGAAATGGACATTCTTTGCATTCCACCTGAACCCTACAACATTCTAAATATTGCTCTAGGCATTCTAAAGTGACATTCTGCATAACATACAGGAATAAAGAATTCCTTACGTCTCTTCTTTCAGCACAGCTTTATAAACAGTTCACTTTGGAAGAAACTGACTCACCATGAGTCATTGTATATTCTAAATCTTTGTTAGTTGTTCTTTTTAGATCTATAAGGTGCCATAATTGTGCATGCCATGTTTCATTTTATTACATTTATCAAGACATGTTACAAAATATTAGAAGGGATTGACATTGCTTTTGAGGTATATTGATTATTAAATTATTAAAATGATAACATCAGAATTTCTTAATATTCTTTCCCATGAGGTATGCAGGTATATAACTAGACATTTGTGGCCCCATAGCAAAATATAATATAAAATATAAATGTTGATGATGATGTAATGCCAAAAGATGACCGCCCCCTTCCCCCCACATATACACATGGGTCAGACCATGTGTATATGGTACCACCTGGTACTATGGTAGTTCAGTCTTTGCTACACATACACTGTAAATAGCATAAAAGATATATTATTACTCAACAGATCTACAATGAAGGCAGTAGGGGAGAGTCGACGGTATGGCACACCACCATATACACCCCCACTTCGATCAGTGTATATATGTGTGTATATATGTTTGTGTGTGTATGTGTATATATATATATATATATATATATATATATGAAGATTTTTACTCACCGTAAAATCAATTTCTCTGACTCCATTGGGGGACACTGCGAGACATTGGGTATAGTAGGTGGGTTTAGGAGTTTAGGCACTTAGGGCTAGATTTACTAAGCTGCGGGTTTGAAAAAGTGGGGATGTTGCCTATAGCAACCAATCAGATTCTAGCTTTCATTTATTTAGTACCTTCTACAAAATGAAAGCTAGAATCTGATTGGTTGCTATAGGCAACATCCCCACTTTTTCAAACCCGCAGCTTAGTAAATCTAGCCCTTAGACTCCTTCATTACTATGCCCCTCCCCCTCCTGCAGATACCTCAGTTTTTTCTAACCAAGTATATGAGAAAAAGGCCTACAGGGCAAAAAAATACCCTTAAAACTCACCAAACAGAACTATTTACAGAACAAAGGAGGGTGCGCAGTGTCCCCCAATGGAATCAGAGAACTCGATTTTACAGTGAGTAAAAATCTTCTTTTCACTTTCCTACCACTGGGGGACTCTGAGAGACATTGGGGACATACCAAAGCTGCCTCTAAGGAAGGGATTGCTCTGGAATGGCCGCATGCAATACTTTACAGCCCAGGCTCGCGTCAGCAGATGCAAAGCCCTGCAACCTGTAAAATTTTGAAAATGTGTGGACAAACAACCAAGTTGCTGTTCTACACAACTGCTCTGCCGAAGCACCATGGCGTGCCGCCCAAGAAGCGCCAACAGCCCTGGAACAATGAGCTCTCAAAGTCACTGGGACAGTCTGAGTGGCCTGAACATAAGCCAACCTAATGGTGGAAGTCATCCAGCTTGGAAGCTGGTGAACCCTGCTTATGAGCATCATAAAGGACAAAGAGATCCTTAGTCTTATGGACAGAGGCCGTGCGGTCACAATAACATAGCATAACATAGAAGAGCATGAACCACATCCAGTAAAACTAATGCATCATCCAAAGAAGAAAGGAAAGAAGGAAAGGCAGGGACCACAATCTCTTGATTTAAGTGGAACCTGGACACTACCGTTGGAACAAAATAAGGCTTGGTGTGAAGCACCACTCTATCCTCATGGAAAATCAAGAATGGAGGAGTGCAGCAGAGCGCTCCCAATCCCAAAACCCTACGAGCTGAATCTATAGCCATAGGAACATCATCTTCCAAGTAAGATGTCGTAAATCACTGGAATCCAGAGGTTCAAATGGAGCCCGGGTAAGTGCAGTGATCATCAAATTAAAGTCCCAAGGCTCCACAGGATGAATGAAGTGGGGCTGCACGTGAAGAACCCCTTGAAGAAAGGTCTGAACATCCCTGCAGTCAGCTAACTTGCGCTGAAAGTAAATGGAGAGCGCTGAGACCTGAACATTAAGAGACCCAAGGAGTCCTTTTTCCAGGCCAGCCTGCAAGAAGGCTAACAGTCGAAGAAGGCTAAGCCTGGATGTATGGAAACCCTGGGATTCACACAAAGAATGTATGCCTTCTAGACCCGATGATATATGGCTGAGTAAAGTATCTATCTGGTCTTGATCAGGGTACCAATCACCTCCTGCGAAAAACCCCTGGTCCTAAGAATTAGGATCTCAACAACCACCCCGACAAAGTTAGACAATCTAAAGAGTGGCAGAGAAGAGGTCCTTGAACCAGAAGATCTGGCCACATTGACAGACGTAAGGGAGGTTCTGCCATCAGTCTCAGAGTTTCTGAAAACCATGCCCTGCGAGGCCATTGAGGAGCTACCAAGATTACGGGAACCTGCTTTCTTTTTAACTTTGTTTAGCATCCGCGAGAGCATAGGTATTGGAGGGAAATGGTACACCTGGCGGAAGTGCCATGGAATTGTCTTGGCATCCATGAATAATGCCTGAGAGTTCAGCCTGGTCGCCATGAGCGATTACTGGCGTGACCCAGCGTTCCAGACCTAATTGAGAGACCATTCGCCTGGGTGAACCCTCTGTCTGCTGAGGAAGTTGGCCTCCCAATTTTCCATGTTGGAAATGTAAATAGCCGATATTTTGGGAACATGACGCTTCGCCCATACCATGATCCTAGCTGTCTTCCTCATGGTCCCTAAGCTGCAAGTTCCTCCTTGGTGATTTAGATAAGTCACGGCCGTGTCATTGCCTGATTGAATCTGTAGAGGTCTTCCTGACAGAAACTGTGCCTGCGTCAACGTCTTGTACACCGCTTTGAGTTCCAGGACGTTGATTAGGAGTGTGGCTTCCGGGGGTGACCAGAGACCCTGCAATCTCAGGGACCCTGTTACTCCGCCCCAACCTAACAGATTTACGTCTGTTGTAACCAAGGTTCATGACCAGGTTCGAAGAGATTGACCTTTTTCCAGATTCTGTCTGGACAACCACCATGCCAGGGAAAGGCGGGTGGGTCTCGACATGCAGATGATCTGCCTGTCTAAATGCACTTGGGAACCTGACCATTTCTGAAGAGTCTCCCTCTGAAGAGGGCGAGAATGAATTACGCAAAAGCCACTGCCTTGAACATTGATACCATTGTTAACCAGGAGCTTCATGCAACTGAGGAGAGAGACCGCTCTCCATTCCAGGAGGGTCCTGGTTTCATGGCGGAGTGAAAGGACTTTATTCTCCAGTAGATATATTCTCTGGGTCATTGTGTTGCAGATGAGTCCCAAGAAATGCATCTACTGTACCGGAATGAGTAATGAGGTAAGTTCAGAACCCAGCCGTGTGCTTCCAGAAACTGAATTGTGATCTGGATGTGATGTGTTAAGAGCGATGACCTGTCAGAAGGAGATCGTCCAGATAATGAATTATCGTCGCAGAAGTCCCACCATGATCTTGGTGAACACTCGGGCGTGGTCGCTAGACCGAAAAGTAGGGCCCTGAATTGAAAGTGGGAGCTCCTTGCCGCAAGGCGGAGAAGATACTGGCGTTCCCTCCATTTTAGAACAAGTAGGTAGGCATTTTTTTATGTCTATGGAGGCTAAGAACTCTTCCTGCTCCATTCCAGCTATGCCAGTCCGAAGGGACTCCATCCAAAATTTTTGAAGTCTTACCTGCTTGTTTAGAGACTGCAGATTTAAAATGGGATGAAATGACCCATCCGGTTTTGGCACTAGGAAGATGTTGGAGTAAAATCCCTGACCACACACACACACACACATATATATATATATATATATATATATATATATATATATATATATAATAGTATTCACTTTGTTGAATAGATCTATTGACCATGCCTGACATTAAATTAATAGTATCCGCATTTAATAAATAGACCTATTTCCCTACCTCCAAACAGGCCTAGCCATAAATAGCATTTAAGTTTAATAAAGCCATTTCCCACAACCATCCCTGGCATTAAATAATTCACATTTAATAAATAGCCCTCCTGCCCAAACTCAGCCCCATACCATATTCAATTAATAGCCCCAAACCACCCCAGCATTAAATTAAAGGTCTCGCCACCTCATCTTAAATTAATAGGCATAATATTAAATTAAATTGCCCCCCCCATCACCCCACAAATAAAATAGCACCCATTAGCCACCACCTACCTCACACCCACATTACCACAAGCCCTCCTGCCCTCACCCCCCATTTCACTTATAACAAGCCCCCCTGCCCTCACCCCCATTGCACTTAAAAGCCCCCATTCTCACCCCATTTCACTTATAATAAAAGCTCCATTGCCCACACACACATTACCATAACACACACAAAACACTTACTCACCTTGCTTCAGGTGCGCTTCTTGCTCTGCGCACGTGGGACCTGTCACATGGTACGTGTCCCATGTGACACTTGAGAATTATGGGATGGTATAGGCTACGCACGGGGGGGTGAGGGTCGCTAAAGGATTCGTGGTCACAAGAAGCCACTGCTGGGCCACTGGCCGGGGGTCCATCTCTCTTCTAAAGGGGGTGTTGCTCTAAAGCATCGGGGCCTACAGGGATTCTTCTGGTATCTCGGTAGGCCAGTCCGACACTGCATCTACACCATACTTGCCCACTTTCCCGGAACATCTGGCAGACTCATGAATTCCGGCAGTCAATTCTTCTGCATCATGCTCGATGGGAACCTCAATGACGCGATTCGCATCATTTTGGCCTCACCCTCCATGAAAAAAGGCAATTTTGTCACGAAGGTGAGGCACGGGGCAGGGCCAAAATGATACGTTTTGCTGCACCTCACTCTGTAATCTCCCAGAGGCCAACAATACAAAGTTGGTAAGTATGATCTACCTGTACCTGCTTGCAATTGGAGATGAGTGACAGGGAAGTTAAGCAGCAGTCTAACACATGCCGAGTACAGTAATTTATAGCAGAGGCAGACCCGAAGGGAGATACAGATTTGCCTGTTAAAGCAGCTACCTACCAGCTTCTGATTAGCCAATTGTGAATTCACCTATGAAGCGGATAGGCACTTTCTTCATTGCATATTTGATAGAATTTTGTGGGCGTATTTTAAAAATAATTATTTTGCTACTTTCATTCGTATGAGAAGGAATATTATATCAAGCCTGACAGAGAATGGTTTTGTTTTTTTTTATATATAAAAAAAATATTAACTTATGCTTATGATCTGGCTGTATGTATGCCAACGTGGGTGTATGTATGGGTGACGTAAACCTGGCACATATGCTAAAGGTGTAGTGCTGGATGCATCTTATGAGGTGTGTAAATAAGCATATGGACATAAATATGCTATTTTTACAGGTGGGTTTTTTCTTTTAGCATACATTACGCCCAACAGGAGTCCAGCTCAGCATCAGGGCCATAGCGTTTGTTTCTCCAATAATACTTCCTATCTGTACTCTATCACTTATTTGCCTTTAACCACATGGTGTAGAGAATGTAATACACTTATTCATATTAGTTTAAACCATATAATGGAGCCCAAAGCCTGTCTCCAATCTGTGTGGTTGTCAGGTCACTCCAACTCAGCCTTGAAGGGGAGGTAATAAGTCCACAGCAGACACCTAACAACTCTTGGACCAAAGGGTGCAGAGTGCAGACATAAGGGTGTGCAAATCCTCTCCTTTGCCTCCTAGCCCTAACCACTACTGAACTTAAAAGGACAAAGACACATCAGACATATACCCCACTCATAGCGGAGAGATTATGGCATGAAAGTGGTTTGTAGGTTCAATCCCGATGAGTGGAGATAGCCTCACCCAAAAATAAAAAGCTAAAAGCCTGAACTACACTAACTATACATGGCCCCTTAGTCCTAACCTCCTTACAACAGGACAAAACAGAACTGAATTCCGCTGGGTGGAGACAGCTATTTATAGAGTGGAGCTATTTCAATTCCTCTTTTGTCCTTTCTCCCCTGGGGACACCTCATGTTGCATTGATAGGAAGAGAAATAACAGCCTACACACTTTCATTCTTGGCACCTCACAAACTAAGTAAACTGTGCAATTTGTAACACATGTACTTACCTTTTAATATGAAGAAAAACAGATGCAAATCAACCCCCTCTTCAAAAACTTTGTATGTATTATTTTTAGTAGACTTAAAAAAAAAATCATACACATATAATTAAGATTTTAGCCCTATCCAAGACTCATTAGTCTATTTATTTCATATGATAGTTTTGTACTTTTAACTATATTTAAATTGTATTTAATTTATTCTATTTGCTAGCATATCTCTGTGTCTCTATAAAGTTGTAAGAGATATTTGTTCTGTTACATTACTGTATGTGAATACTTCATCTATGCAAGGAGGACATACCCCCTACAAGATTTTAACACTTCTTTCACCGTCCCTGATTGCCTGCTTCCCTCCAAGTTTCTGTTATAAGGTAACTAGAGGGAAGGTAACAATATCTCATTAGATGAATGGAGGAAGGGTAGCGCTATACCCATGATAAAGTCCTGGAACACCATGTACATTGTATACAGATGGGGAGAAAAACTATGAGGCAGGACTGTCAGAGGACCAGAATCTTTATTGAGCCTATACCGCTATGCAACTTAAACAATATTGTACAAACTGGTATGTTTTACCTAACAGAGGAACATAGACTTTACTCTACTCTAGTGTATTTCACCAACAAATTTTAGTACTTCGGATCCAATTATTTTGAAAAAAAAAAGACTAATAATATATGATGGCATTTCTGCTGTTCAATATTTACTTTCCGACTATCATATGTGTATGTGTGTGTGTGTGTGTGTGTGTGTGTGTGTGTGTGTGTATATATAGATAGATAGATAGATATATATAAAAATGTAATATATATATTATTTAGATATTAATAAAATAGTTTACCGTTTAGGAGCATTGGACACTGATCATCCTTATTAGATTATTGGTTACTAATTAGATGTGTATAATCTTTTGTTATCTATAACTATAATACATAAGAAGTCTTTCCAGAGCTCTCATCATATATATCATAGGGGTTTAGATTTACACCTTCTATTTGTTTTTTCCCTTCATAGTTGAATATGGCTTGGGCATAGCAACCTATTTACATTGGCATATATTGGCAATACTCACAAGTTTTGTGATTGATGCAACGGATGTTATTTACCTTTTAATATAAAATATATATATATAAAATGTGAAATGTTAGATTGTGATGGAAGATCCGATTCAAGATAAGTGTTATGAACTTTGCCCCGACATAACTGCTATGTATCTCACATAAGTGATGACAGCACACCCACATATCAAGACACCCCTTGGCGGTGAGAAGTTCGCCGGTGCAGAGAACACCTCAGGCTCGGGACAGGCAGCCACAACAGATCTCAGTTGGATCAGTGTGAACGGCAGTGGCTGCGCTCACTCCAGAGTGGCAGTATAGACTGCGGGAAAACAGATGGAACTTCCTGTTCTTCACTGGTGGCGAGTAGGAAGGGAAGGGCTCTCTCTCCTTTTATCTGTTTTAAATGTTTCACTATGGCTGAGAAGGGACTAAAAGGTCTGTGCTGCATTATACTTGTGCAAAATGTGATGCTAAATTGTTTTGTGGATAATCGGACCCAAATGGCCTGTATGCAACGAATGTAGCGGAATTCTGTGATCAGCAGTTGCCTACGCCTGTGGAAGAACCAGCTTTGCTTAAGTGTCTGACAACATCTATTGCCAAACTCACTTGAGTAATATATCTCACAGAAAGGTAGGTGACCATTCTCTTTCGCAGCTTGTACCGTCCACTAGTTGGGTACCCCAAGCTGAGGCTGGCTTGGTGTTATCTCTTGTTGAGTCCACCCGAAGTCTTGCTAGGGCCTCTTCCACTTTGGAACGGATCCTTAGTGCCCCCTATAGGATGACCAGCAAATGTCCTTTTTCAGAGATGGTTCAATTATTTCCGATTCTGAGCTCACTTCTGAAGAAGATGGTGAGTTGTTTAGGGAGTCAGACAGGGAGAACTCTTATGGCATTGAATATCGCTCTATGTCGCTCAATGTGAATGATTTAGTTTTGGGGGTTTAGCAAACTTTAGTTTACAGATTTTGAAGTTTTAGACGCTGTTGTCTTTCTTTTTGGGTTCTGGGCTTCAAGTTGAAATGGCTGTTGTCCATCATCCTGGGCAAGTAACCCAGGGGAGTTCCTTGCTTTTCTGGACATAAATCCAGGCAGGCCCTGTGTCAGCAAGTGTTCCTTTCAGAGGACAAGTCTCTCTCTGTTCTATCTAATAAGTTAGTCAGTCCCTCATGTGGTGGTTGACCAGGGTGCATTTCACCAGGGTTCGGTCCTTCCAATCGTACGAGTAGACCTTTGTTAATACGCACGTCAGTCTGTCCAGGTGGGGAACAGTCATTGGTGCTCTCAGATTCCATGGCCTCCAAGACCCCCCAGAAGGCACTGCTGCCTGTCAACATGCTTGAACTCAGGGCGTTCCAGAGGGCATTTGTACTGCTTAGGGGATTCTGGCTGGCAAGCTCCTTAAAATCCAATGTGGCAGCAGTACCATACTAAGATCTTCGGGGGGGGGGGGGGGGGGGGGAGGTGACAAGCAGCACCATGGTCATGAAAGACACGGTCATGAAAGGCATGAATTATGTCATTGGCAGAACGATATGTTTGTGTGATATCAGCCATTTTCCTTCCAGGGGTGGAGAATTGGGAGGCAGATTACATCACCCTGCCAACAAGGTGTATCCTGGAGAACGGTTCCTTCATACAGGTTTTTGCTCTTCTGGCTCATCGTTTGAGTCAGCCAGAGATAGATTTCATGGCGTCCCATCTGAACTTCAAGGTCTCTCTCTTGTGCGCGAAGCCCAGGGATCCTTCCGTGATGTACACAAATGCCAAAGCAGTTTCATCTGGTGCATTTCCTCCGATTCCCATGCTCCCGCAAGTGCTCAAGAAATTAAAAAGAGAAGCCGTCATTCTGACTGGAGATGGGCCATGCAGGCCATGGTATCCAAACAATCTAAGGATGGCCGTCTGCCCACCCTTAAGGGTGTCTCTTCATCATGATATTCTCATCCAAGGCGCTCTCTTCATTGCCACTCTTCAGGTCATCTAGATTTGACGGTGTGGCTACAGAGACCCCGATTCTTTGGGCCAAGCGTTTTTCTCACAAGGATTTGCAGACCATGATAATGGCTAGAAAACAGTCTTCTTCCATGAGTTACTACCCGGTGTAGAAGGCGTATATTCTATGGTGTGAGAGTTAAACTTTTTACACCTCCCTGTTTAAACTTTTTCGTTTGCTCGCCTTCCTTCAGAATATAGACAAAGGGTTCTTTCTCTTCCTTGAAGGTAAAGGTTTCAGCACTCTCTGTACTTCTGCAGGGGTTTCTGCATGCTCAGCCCTCCTTTGTGCAGCCTGTTGAGCTCTGGGATCTTATCTTGGTGCTATCATCTCTTACTGAAGAGCCTTTTAAGTTAGTAGACCTCCATTATGTCACCTTGAAGGTGATGTTCTTACTCGCTCTGTCGGCTTGCAGAGTTTGAGGCACTGCGCTGTAACACCCCCTTTAAGGTGTTTCACAGTACCAAGTCCTCTTGCACGGCTTCTTTCAGCTCCTGGGAGAGAAAGTTCCTCTGAACAGCCGAGCTCTCTGTTTGGGCTGGTAGCAAGGAGCTTTTTATTATTGTTCCCTCTTGCCAATCCCTAACACAGCACTCCAAGGAGTTAGCCTCCTGCATGCAGGCTGCAGTCTAAAGCCACAAAATGCTGCATGTGAATTGAAGGACACAGAAACCTTAACATGACCTCTCTGCGGTTATGATCAAACATAGGGCATTGTACCTGCTACTTTTCACATTTATTAGTCATATGGCCTTATATTTAAAGAATTAACCACATTTACAAATGATTTCATACCCATAACCCAATCTCGCACATATCCCTTGACATACAACCCTGCATCCCAAGTTATTGTATTGTGAAGGATTTATTACACCTCAAATCAATTAACAGGAGCACAGGGCAGAGAAAAACGGGATCCTGGGAAAGCAATATTATAGAAACTAACTAAAATCTTAAAACAAGAAAACGTGTATAAATGCATTAGGAATTCATCCCTTACAATTTGCATTAGACAAGCACAACAGCAAAACAAAATTTAGAGTTAGAGTACATTTAAATTAATTTAAGGGAGCAGCTATATTGCTGCCTCAGCATTCAAAAATGTTGCATCCACTGTTACTTTAGACAGGAAAGATGTCCATGTTACAGACATTTAATCTAACACCCATTTTGCTCCCTCTCCATGAGGGTCTGGTTAAGTAGGAACATTCCTGTTTTTTTGTGTTATGCCCACAAACTGAAGATCTCTGGTAAGTGCATAGCTTATATACGATTCTATGAATAAAAATTTCATTAATGCACTACGGAAGAGCCCCCGTTCATCTATACCTTCTAGAATCTGAATTTGACTGTGGAGATCAGGTTAGACGGGGGAAGACGCATGGACAAATATCTGCTGGTGCGAGAGAAGCCGTGAGAAGAGAAAAGAATCACGCACATTGCAGACTACTGATCATATTTTTAATGAGGTTGGCCTGACATCAGGTTTTACATAGATTTATCGTTGTGCGCACTGTAAACTTTGTTACAATATATATATAATATATAAAAGCCTAGCGGCGTGTGTTAGTGTGTGTGGAAAAAACTACCCGGTGACAGAGTGCTCAAGCTGCAGCACCACCTGCTGGGCAGCGTTATATACTACACTGACCTACTAAATTCTTAGCATTATCTAATCTAATATATAAAAGCCTAGCGGCGTGTGTTAGTGTGTGGAAAAAAATATTTTCTCAGAAAGGGCTCATCCAATTGACCTGAAATTTGGTATACTGACATTATTTGACAAAAAAAATTAGAATAGTGAAGTCAGTTAACTTCCATCATCCCCCCTTATCCCCGTGGGAGGGGTAGTAAAGGCTAAATTTACAAGTTGAGGGCTCAAACTGAATTTCGTGAGGTAATTTTACCTCATGAACACACATACTGTGTTAGTGTGTGTGTGGAAAAAACTACCGGGTGACAGAGTGCTCAAGCTGCAGCGGCACCTGCTGGGCAGAGTTATATACTACACTGACCTACTAAATTCTTAGCATTATTTAATATATAAAAGCCTAGCGGCATGTGTGTGTGTGTGTATGAAGATGACAAGAACCTTTTTAACACCTTAAGTAGCTTGATTTGACTAGAATGCATGAGTATCATGCACGGGTTAATATATATATATATATATATATATATATATATATAATATCAATCAGCCCTTGATAAAGGTGCCATAGGCGCACCAAAACAGCCATTGGGTATTTTATGACACACTATCATGAGCTCTGTTCCATGAACACCAGCACAAGATGAGTATACAATTATGCTGTTTATCTATCTTATTGTGACATGCTGCTGAATTGTTTTAATCTGATTTGCTGCCATAGATGATTTAAAGTCCAGAACATAGCTGTTCCATTATAAGTAATACCAAGGCATATTTCTCATTTCCTACCATTGGGGTATAGTAGGTGGGACTAGGAGTTTAGGCACTTATCAACTTGTTTGTTCCTCACACTCCTCCCCCACTATGCCCCTCCTCTCCAGCTCAGACCTTTTTTTTTTTTTTTTTAAAGTGCCTAGGAGATAGGTCACTTCGGTATAGGCTCCTACCTATACTTGTATTAGTTGTAGATTTTTCATGTTTTTATTTTAATTCCCTTTCAGGTGCAGTGCGGGACTCGATCCAAAGACCCAGAAGAGTGAATAAGACTCCAGCTCTGTTCACTCTGGGTCTCAGCACAGGTAAGCAGCACCCTTGTCTCGCTTCCCCCACACCTCTGCTGGCAATCTACCCTAGAAACGAGCAAAGGGGTCATACTTTTAAGTCTGCCATTAGACAGCAGATATTATGGGCACCAAATTATTTCTATATAACGGCCAGATAGACTATATAGCAAAACATTACCATACATGTCAAACTGATCATATATACACACACACGTCATACCAGTCTTTTCTTAAGTAATACTGACTGTTTCAAAGTTTCTCAGAAAAGGTTTATGATGTGACCTCGCATTTTCAAGCTAATTAGGTCTAGTATGCGATTTGCGCAAAATGTATTTTGAGTAGAGATGCTCACTGACCCCCGTGTTTTGGTTTTGCCAAACCACCTTTGTGTGTTTTGGTTTGCTATTTTTTTTTAAAAAAAAATAATCAATTTTTTTGGTCTAAAATAACCTAATTTAGGGCTCCACCAGTTTCTTGGATAAGTGAGGTAATTCTAAAGCTAATAAATTATGAAAAAAAGTTTAATACCTGGTAGGCCGTCCTTAATTCTAACACTTGCCTACAAATTATACAGACATACCTGGTTGTCCTTCTCCTCCATCTTTGACTATTGGCAATGTAGCCATCATCTTTGGGTGTATATAACACCCTCCACTTGTAGTTGAATAAGAAAAAAAAATCAGCCTGCATAGACTGAATATTAAAAATAAATGGACCAAGGTAGTTTGGTGGCTTTCTATGACATACACCCCCCCACTTGCAGTTAAATAGAAAAAAATCAGCCTGCATAGACTGAACAATATAACAAATAAATGGACCAAGGTGGTTTGGTGGCTTCCCCTCCCCTCCCCTCCCCTTGTAGTTAAATAGAAAATTGAGAAAGGCAATTTGGTATCTATCTGCATCATCATCATCCTCCTCCTCCTCATTAGCACCCTCGTCGCTTACACAAATCTCCCCCTCATCCTCTTTTAATTCCAAAGTGGCATCCTCAATTGGTGTATCACCGGCTACACTGGGGCTGTTCAGGCACACATCAGCAGAACTGCTGAAAGGGCCCTTATTTATGGGTACACTAACAGAATGCTCACGATTAGACATACCACTGGTGGATGGACTCTCCACGGGGATTGGTGTCATTTCTGATTCGGAGCATACTTTATGCTCTAAAGCCTTACTGTTTTCTTGCAGCTCACCCTTCACTCATAACAGTAGTTCTGCACTACCTTTAGACTCCAAATTACTTGGTCTTGCTTGGTCACTAGTGACCGTACAAGAAGGTTCAGTAACATTTTTTTGCTCTGCCACTAATAGAGAAAGGCGAAGGCCTCATTCTTTCTTTGCCACTGCGTGTGTAGAATGGCATGTTGGCAATTATTATTTTTTTATCGGCAGTCAACTTTTCCTCAGTTACACTTCATTTTCGCTTCAACATGGTAAAACATTTTTTAGTGTGTTTTTTTTTTTCCCCCCCTGATTTAAAATACATAGGCTTTACTAGATGACGTACTGGGAACACTACCATCAGGACTGGTGCCAGCACCTGCTTGCTGATTCTGCTCATATGTGGACTGCTTTGAATCCATTTTAATGAGCCCAAAGCACTTGTAGTGCAAAAAATTGAAAAAAAAAAAAAGCCTCCTCTCACAATTGCGAATAGAATTGGTAATAATAATAGAATTGAAATAATAATAGAAAGAATAAAGGTGTACAATTATTGCTCTGTCCCTGCTCTGATACAGCCTGTGACCTAACCCTGCTCTCTTCCTCTGTCAAATGGCGATGGATTGCTGTGGAGGCGGGTATTTATGCATTTCAAATATCGCGAGAACCGAGCTCCAACTACGTCACATTGACGTTTTGCCTCGTTTTCGATGTACTCGGATAGGCAAAGTTCGAATGGGTTCGGATCTCGGGGAACCGAGCCCGCCCATCTCTAATTTTGAGACAGCCTATGAAAATAAACATTACAATAACTTTTACTATGTAGTGTTGTTGCCATCTAACGCTTTATGTAATAATCACATATTGTATACCTAATTAGGCAAAGTAATCTTAAGGGGTATAAAAACTAGCCTCAAGTGAAGCACTTTGAAATCTCTCCAGTGGACTGCATATCTGTGCAAAGTTGCTCTTCTATTTAAAGGTGACAAAAGTGCATTTGCCTGGGATATCCTGCATTAGTTCCCGACGCTTGTACCTGTTTGAAAACTTATAAAAGCAACTCTTAATCCTTATTACTCAGTGTCTGCTATTACTTATTGGTGTCAGTATTTTCATGCTTTTGTAATTGAACCTAACTTTAAGGGAAATTGAAAACATTCACTTTTAAACAGAATCTGAATTAAATGTAACCAACTAAAATAATGCAAGTGACTAAAAACACTTCTGCCATTTAACTGCACAAGCACACCTTTCATTTGTCGGCTTGTCACAATGGATCGTACCAGTATAAGAACTGGTTAGTGCAACAAGAGATCATTCTGATTTTAGATTAACCATCAGTTGGTGTGAGCCACCAATAACATTGTCAGATCATCAAAATGTTCACAGGAACAAATATTATTTCAATATTTAGACTAGTGTTCTGGGAAGCAGTTATTTGCCCATCTTGTGTTTGTTAGGGAGGACAATGATACATTTAGCATAGGCAGTGTCATGATGAGAGGAACAGAATAGAAGCTAGCAGGAAGAATTAAATAACGGTCCTCTAACAGAGCAGTAATGGAAGATTACGCTGTCAAACATCTGTCTATAAAACAAAAATCATACTTTATGAGGACATTCAGACATAGAAATAATGGTTTTATAGGGGAAGAATTATACAAAAAGGACTACAAAAATGTGAAAATGTCCCTTTTACAAAAGGTAGAGTGCTTGTTAAAACCCTGCAATTATTAAGGCATAGTCATGTCGGTTTGGTAGTTATGCGTTTGTTATATGGTAGTTATGTTTTCAACACTTTGAAATCACTGCATTAAATCAGCAGAAACTGAAATGTTTGTGTGTTGGTGATGGAGTGGAAGTTCATAGAGTGCCAAAGTAAGCTATAGCTTGCACTAATGAGAGAATGACGCCAGGTTACATAACACAATATAAATCTTATTTTTTTTTTTTACCAAAACTATAAAGAAAAGGACACACTTTTTAATGTGACACATACTTTTTTCCATATTTAAAAACAAAATTCGATTAAATAAAATTTACAGTGAGTACAGTCCATTTGTGCAAATAAATACCCATGTTAATGTACTCTCACAAGCATGAAAAAACAAAAAGGAAAAAAAACCAAAACAAAAAAAAAACAAAAACTATACAATGTTCAGGGACAACCAACTCCAAGAAGAAAAAAAAAAATGTAAAAAATAAAATCAAAATTTCCATTCAGGGCCAAAAAAAAAAAAAATGTTCTTTCCTTTACCCTATGGCAGCTTTATACCCGCTACAGAGCATGTCCGCTCCCGATCAGAAAATGGGTAGTGTCTGTAGAAAAAGTACCGCAGAGAAGAGGGGAAAACAAATATATACTGTATATATAAAATGTCTCATATGTAAAGTAGAAGAGCCTGCAAATCAATGCAAAGTATGCAGGAAGAAAAAGGGAGAGGTTGAATGATATGGTAACACATGAAGAAAAATAAATGCTAGGAGCATGACAAGTGAAAGACAAGCTAGAGAACATGAGAGCGTGCAAGGAAAAGAAAACATACATACAGAGGTGAGAAAAGGAAAGCAAGTAATGTAGTAATAGTTAAATGAAATAGGTGTGAAGAATGGACAATTAATCAAGAGTGCAGAATGATAAAATAAATGCAAAAGGTTTGGACAAACAAGAGATGTAAAACTGGTGACGGTCACTACTGAAAAGAATAAAAAAGGTGCAGGGAGGAGGAGGCGATAGAAAGGGAGAGGCTGTATTTATCCAGTCCAGTGTGCTTCTTTATTTGGGGTGGAAAGAAGAGAGAGGAAGTGTGGTAAAAAGAGGTGGAGAAATATTTTACTCCACAGGGTCTTTGTCTCAGCCCTCTTGTTCCCTCCCTCACACTTTCCCCCCCACCATCTTCACGCGCTATTGCGAGCTGGCACGTTCCAGTATGCGCAAATCATAGTTCTTTTTGATACTGCGCAATTTGAAGCGGCTGAGTGGACTGTTTTGCTGCACTGAGGCGTTCTGTGCTGCCATGGTGCTGGGGAAGACTGCCACGATGGTATAAAAGGCTGCCAGGTCATTGTTGTAAATTTGGCGCCCATTTTCTGCAGGTCCATTGTTGTCGCCACTAGGCCCTGGAGTATGACCATGAGCGTCCCTCAGCCACTGTATTCTGGCCCCAGACATTGCCAGCTGTGTGAAAAGCTTGCCTGCTTCTGCTCGCGTGATGCCTTCTGGTAGGTCTGTGATCTCCAGAACACGGCCCAGGACTATGAAAGAGGAGTAGAACAGACATATAAGAGAACAAACACTTATACTGAAAACGAGCATCCCTACATGATTCTATCATAGCAAATAGTCTTTTGTATAGTGCACAGCACAAATGTAATTAGTTTTTCTTAACATGAAAACATTAAATGGACAACTTAAAGTATTTCTCCTGTCTGAGATTACCAGTTCTCTGAGCATTCAATTTTCTCTTCACTTCCTGAGTAATTAAGAGAGCTTTTGGCTGTGCCACTAAACGGGTAACATGTGAAGTGTATTGCATATGTGAAGGGGCTGGTTTAAAGTTAATTGTAAACTTGCAACTTGTGCATACATGCCAAGAGGCATCCATCTGAACACACATTTGTGACTTTATTTTGACTTGCACATTTTTTACGATGCGTCCAGCTACAAATCTAGTATACAGATACGCTCAGCAAATAAATTCAGCTATCATTTCAATCTGGAAGCCGGCACCAAGTCTTTGGAATGCGAAAAATGGTACATCTCCTAAAAGGTATATATTAAACATAAGTGAAAATTGGACGCAGCTCTAAGTAGTGTGGTTGACTTCCATCTCTAACCCCTAATTTATGAAGTTACACGTGTTCCTGACTCACCTCTCAAAGTGCAAAGGGCCACAAGCAAAATATATGTTACACTCAAAACCAGGGCACAATGTATGCACATGTGCAGTGTAACAAATCACATGCAACTTGCATTTTCATTTGGAATAAATGGACTTATTCTAAATAAGGCCCAGGATGTGTGCCAATATAAGGGATGCCATTAACAAGTTTAAAATCTAATTACAACTTCATTCCTCTCACAGCTTTCTTGGTAGCTTTAAAAATGTAATGCAGATAAGTGGGTGAGGTGACTAAGGCCTTATTAGAAATATAAATTAAGTTTGTCAATGGTAATTCAATGCTAAAACTCTAATGAAAGTGGAGAAAGCCTTTACATTTTACACAAAGGCTTTCATTTTTCAATATGGAAGACAAAATCCCACAAACGTGCCGTGACTATTAAAATTGTAGAAGACTTTAAATATGATTTCAATTGAAAACTACAAAATAGAAAATATGTAAATAAATTGAAGTAGTGGGATAAAAAAAAAGCTTGAGGTTAAAAGGTAACTTCAAATTGAAATCTGATTTTTAATACTTGAAACATTTGCCTCACACAAAATTGGAAATAAACAGTGTAGTCCAGTCTGTTTCCACGGTTAGAGATGTTGCCAAGAAAGATCAGTTCTAAACAACCTGTCAAATGGCAGCAACAGTGTTTCTGGGTTTTCAAGAGGTAATTTGAAGTAGGAGGAGCTACTCCAGTACCCAGCACATTGACTTTAACTAGGGAACATCATTTTTTAAGTGGAGATACCCCATGTGGATATTGTGAGCAATGTTAATAGATGAGAGACATAGGTATAATAAACAAGATTACACTGTGTGTATAAAGCAGTGTGTTTTACTTGCCTATGTCAGCTGTACCCAAGTCCGTAGATGCCGATTTCAGAGCTTGCCTCTTTCCTCTGTTCCCATGTTTCATCCCTGTCTGTCCGTTCCGCAATGAGGGGGAGAAAAAAGGACAATGGTGAGAAATATTCATAGTTATCATACCACATCTCTTATGAGCATGCAAAAACAAATGCTTTATTGTAGGTTCCCAAGCCTCACAACCTCATATAAAGCTAATTAGTTGTGCGACTATAAAAAGTACAAAACAAATGTACTGCTTAGTGCACATTAGTGCACCATTCTGTAGCGCCAGGTTCAGTTTAATGCACAATCTTTCTATAACACGTACTCCATAGCTTTCCATTAACATAACTTTACTTATCCCTGAGCAATAACTGCCAAGACAAACAGATAAACAATGCAATATTCTTGAAAAGGTGCATTAAATCTTTAATAGTAGGAAATTGAGTAAAAGGTCCAATTAAAAAGGAAAAAAACACACCAATTCAATAAAAAAAACAAACACTGGTTGCTATTTTTTACTCATCTAGTTATGCTTATCGCTATTTTGGAGCAATCCTATACATTCACATTGCCTCTTCCAGCATGTTTTCAGACACTAAAGTATCACCCGGACAAATCACTGTAAAATACAAAATTTAGGTTTTTTTTCCGTAGTAAACTAAACTAAATAGCTTTCTTCATACTAATACAACTTAAACACTTTATTAAAGGAACTGAAGATAGTCTGAAAACAGCATATAATAGAATCCAAAATGGTGTTTAAAACATCAGAAAACACTAATGATAGTTAACATATGTAAATAAAAAAAGCTAAGAGAATGTTTTTCTATGCACAGTTGAGAACCAAGAGCATGCCTTCCTGTGACAAAACAGAACTGCGGACTCTTCAGAGCAAATACAATTGCAACAGAAAGTGGGAAGTTTCCTTTTGGCTGCAGTGAGAAGTGACAACAAAAACATTAAAATAAAAAAAACAACTGCATTCAGCATGACACTGCACAGGCTGTCCAAAGTAACATAAAATGAGGAAGGGATACAAAAAATTACCAATGTGCTACCCAAAGTTTAGTACTGCTATCAATATTTTACCACCTTCCATAAAAGTGGTACTAAAGCCTGATCATAAAATGTGTTATCCTGAGGCACAAGACACATACACCCACATTTTGTAACAACGTGTAAGTGTGAGAGCGATCTACAGGTATCAGGAATTACTAAAGCATGTGAGCAGGTAATAAAGCATTGGCAACTTTTACAAACGTCTAAGTTGTCCACAAATTAAAAGGCACACTTATTGTATGTTATATTCTCTTTGCATTTGCCAACATAGATTTTTAAAGACAAATGTAAAATTACATTATGTTGCTCCGAAAAGGGAGATTAGTGCTAGGCTAGTTAAACCCAGCAAACAGTAGTTGTAATCCTTCACAATATATCTTGAGGAGAGGCTTGAATGACATAATAAGGGGTATGTCAAGGTGTGATATGGTTCAGAAATGTTAGAGCAGGCAAAAAGGATATAGACAGGTTCCAAATTTGCTTATAGACAGCGATGGGGAAATTCTTGTACTGGCCCAGTAAACAAAACGGTTCAGTTTAGAGTGCTTTTAAAAAATTTAAAATCATTAAAAAGTATCTGCCGTCCACATACAGAGTAGGCAGTCATTTCAGTCTGAACCGATATTTATGAACAGAAAAAATATTCACAAAGCCTATCAATTCACTTTGCACCTCAGTATCCTCATAGACAGACACCCCACATAGCTTTCACTGCGTGTAGGTGACCGGTGCTCTTTACAAACTTCACGATTAATATTCAGGAAAGTGAAATCACCATTATGTATGCATGAATGCACCTTTATACTACATTTCCCATTTTAATCACACTGTACCAGTTGTGCAGAATAAGGGGGCTGACTGTGCAATAACGGGGGACAAACAGAAAGGTTGTACTGCAGTGGTTGTCCAAGCAGAGAGTACCGAGCATCACCTGAAAGTAAAAGGAGAACAAACAAAACACACATTATTGTTTTATTGTATTTGAATAGTAAGCAACATTGTGTGACACTTACCAAATAAGATTACCATATGCAAGCACTTTATATACCTTGTGCAGGACCAACAGGCCGGGGAAACTGGTTGAGGACAGATAGTGACGAGAGCCCAGTGCAGACACTGTTCAGGTTGGAGCCTGGAGAAGGGGTTGGCGACTGCGCTGGGGATGTAATGGGGCTGTTCATAAGGTTACTGGCCTGGAAAAAAATAAAATAAAAATAAAGTTGAAGTAGATACATCTTTTATATTACAGTGGATCTACTGTTAATAATGTAGCAAATTAAAGTGACAGGTACTAAACTTACACTAGAGGTAAACATAATATGAAAATTCCCCTTGCAACAGTCATGTAAGAATGTAGATGGTTAGAACAAATGAGACATTTAAAAGGGAATATCATTTTCATGGATTAAAACAAATTACTTTTGTACTACTGGCTTAGGCTATGTACACACTACAGTGGTTCCAGCAGATTATTGAGCCAGACGATAAACTACTGACTGGCCCAATACCACAGTAGTGTTCACCCTGGAACAATGAATTATTATCGATCCAAAGCACATGAAATCGTTGATCGAGATTTTCAAACTGAACTGAAAATCTTGTTCAGCAATAGCACAATGTTGTTCCAATCCTGCAGTGTGTATGCACTCAAACAGGATCTCCTTAGGGTTTACAGTCACAATCTTTTCAGTCGATTGTCATGAGAGATGAAGAACACAGATCTGAAGGTAAAACGTGTATAGTGTGTACACATGAATCAGCATGCCAATCAGGCAGTTTTTTAATAGGTCGTTTTGTTATCTATATCTATTTTACAATCGGGAGAATTTTTTTTAGTAGAGTGTACCTAGCCTTAGAGTGCCACCACACTCTCCTTAAATAGGACATTCCTTTCTGCTGTGGAGGAGGAATGATGAGCATCCAGATTACAGCTATAGAATATCAATACAGAAATGCTACATCATCGTATACATACATCTGTCTTTTAAACAAGAAAATGTATATTTTAACTGTAATGCTCATTGTCATTGGAAATCTAATCTAACTGTTGGCAGTTATTTTGAAATAAAACTACACTCTATGTACAGATTTCCTCTGCCTACCTGAGTGCTGGCATCTGCACCATACAGATGTTCAGGTTTCTGGCCACGCTGGTCAACACTAAAATATTTGCAGTGATTCCACTGGACCATTGGCGGGTTTTGTGACGTTGCCTGAGGGCCATTAGGTACATTCAGCTGCATTACCACCACACCCAGGCTCGAAGGGTTGACGCCTGCAAATATAATGCATTGTTACTAAAGTCTATTACAAGGAGTTCTCTTCAACCGTGGAAAGCAAGCAAACAGTTCGAATATTATTATGGTTAATACATTCAGGCATTTATTTAAACGTGTTTAAATGTTAACATGCACACAAGTACATCTTTCACAGAGCCAACCAAAGGTTCCAGTATGCAACTAATTTCATCATCATCATCTATTTATATAGCGCTACTAATTCCGCAGCGCTATACAGAGACCTCATTCACATCAGTCCCTACCCCACTGGAGCTTACAATCTAAATCCCCTGACATACACGCACACACAGATCGAGAGAGACTAAGGGCAATTTAGTAGCAGCCAATAAACCTACTAGTATGTTTTTGGAGTGTGGGAGGAAACCCACGCAAACACAGGGAGAACATACAAACTCCACACAGAAAAGGCCATGGTCGGGAATTGAACTCATGACCCCAGTGCTGTGAGGCAGAAGTGCTAACCACTAAGCCACCGTGCTACCCATATTATTTCATGTGTTCCTCTCGTTAATGAGCTCTTAATTTTACATTCCTACATTATTTCTAGCATTATGCATATAAAATGCCAAATTCTTTGAGAAACGTCATGATTGCAGTGGGCAATCCTTAGTAGCAGACAAAGACCGTTGTAGACCAGCATCTAACCCATAGAGTGATGAGATCATTGAAGCAAAACTAAATGTGCAACCCAAACACATAGTAGTAATGAGAATACACAAATGTGCACAGTTAATCAAGCAGAGTTTCCTTGCACAATTTACAATCTAATTTTTGATGTCTGTAATACTATAGGTGATTTTAATACGCTATATGGGTAACAAAAAATTGCTGTCGTTCAAAGCAACCTTTCAGATGTTTAATTGTGCTTTCGAAACTGTAATGGTACCTGAAAAAAACCTGAACAGCTGCTATGGATGGCAGCACCTTTTGTGTTTCTCATTTAAAGGGACTATTGCCTCAACTATTTTCTCATCTTAACGGTGCCTAGCAATACATTTAGCCTGTTTTCTGGCTCTCTGTCACACTGTCAGTCTGTTCTGGTCACCAATGAAAACACATCCCTTACCAGTAGGCCACACTCCTAAACAAATATATTGTGAGAGGCCCATCACATTTATCACAATGACAATATAACGGTATATTTTGGAAGATGAAAAAGGGATTATAGGAAGAAAAGCAAAACAATGGTGGCAATACTGAATGCTGAACTCTAAGCAGAGCACTGTCCAAGAGCAAGAATATTTTACTACATTCATCACTTGATATTTACATTATACAAATGCAAAGTAAGAAAACTAGAGTGCTTTTATGGTGTTTACCTGAATACTGCTGTTGGATTTGTGGAGGGCTGCAGGGAGAAGGGGACTGAGACATCTGGTACTGTTCAGAGCCAGGAGGTGGAAGATAACCAACTGAGGGGCTGCAGGGAATAAAAAGCAATCATTAAACAGTAACTCCAGCAAGATGGACATGATAATTGTATTGCAGAAAAGGAAACAGACATCTACATTAAAAGAACCAACATGGACCCGATTGCTCTCATTGGGATTTCAATAAGTGAAATACACTATTCTGCAGGAGCAGAAGGCGCACATAACATTGTGTTATATTTCAAATGATTTTGCTTATACACACGTGAACAGAACAGACAGCACAAAGGCGCTATTTAACTATCCCTACTTTAAGATCCTAAAGTGGGTACATGTTGATTTTAAACTTAAACATTACCAAGTTCAAGCATTAGTAAAATATTTTGTAAGCATATTCACCCATTTCTCATACCATCAACTACAAGTACACATGTATAATTCAACGTGTTTTCCCAATATACAAATAATTGTGTGACGTACACACCAATACATAATATATTTGAATTCTAGTAAGGTAAAGCAATGAACAGCAGCATACCTGGAGCCGTTCTGTTGTGCTGGCGGTATAACACTGTAGTAGACGGGCATTCCTCCAGTTGGCATGGTTCCCTGCACTGACTGGTTAGTGGACACCAGTACAGATTGCTGATAGGACTGTGGCACAACTCCTTGTGATTCATTTCCCACTGGAACCTGTGTCAAATAGGCAAAGATCATCTTGGGCAAAGATAAACATAGCAGACATCTCAATTACATCTTCAGAGGAACATCAATAAACTGGAGGCAATTATACTATAAAGAAAAAAAGATTTGGCAGAAACGCAACCACAATAAGATAAACATCTGTACCATTAATAGCCTGTTTTTTGTATCCATAAATTGAGTTTTATGGAGAGCATAACTGTTTTCAGTGGATGACATTTTGCACTAAAGTCTATTTGTACAAGTGTGAAAAAATTATCCCTGTTTTAGAAAGCTGGAACTGTCACTGTAATTTCCAATTAATGACAAATGCCTGTTACTCTACACTGTGTTGCAAGCATGAGGGAGCCATGTTATCAGTAATTACTGACAGAGTTGCGTAGAAATAAGGAAATATGCAATGGGCACTAGTTACAATACTAATGTAAATCCTAGAGCAAGCCTGATTAGGACCCTTTGTGAATGAAACAACCAGAGGAACACAAAGTCAAACTAAAATTGATTCTGCAGCTCTACATCTGTCATCATACTGCAATGTCCTCCAGTTAGGGCTATGCTGCATGAGTCATTTTTACTTCTGCAATGTTAGACAGTTACGTTCATAACAGTGATTGCTTGTTTGGTAAATAGGCGTTTCAAATGAGATGGACTAGACAAGTATTTTTTACTCAATCTCCCAAGAACTTTTAGGCGATTCAGAGCTGCTTAATCTCAAGCGATTAACCCAATAGAATTTCATTGAATCTCCGTTATTTCTTAACCGATTATCACATAAAATATAGTTTTGTATCAAAGGTCTAATCCTATACTAAAACCTGATTAAGCCATGTACCTTTCCACATAGAAACAAGTTTGCATTATTTATTGGTCAGTACAGACAGTACATTTGGAAGGGCACTAGGCTCCCAATATATCCTGCCCAAGAATGCCACCCCCCTCAGAGGCTGCTCCTGCCTTGAGCAGTGTCACACTCCTGTGTTTTAATATTTATAGGTATTATTAGGAGGTTGTGTCTGGTGTGTGATAAGGTAGAGATAGGTCTTAAATAGGAAAGTAAAAAAGTGGGGTTAAAACATGACTACATTTCCCTGACAATTGTCTCTGCACACTCACTTGATATGAAGGGAGTGGAGTGTACTGCACCATCATACTCTGCATCTGATTTCCGACACTGGCTCTCTGGTTGTTGAGGATTGCTGCACTTTGTGGCTGCTGGACTCCCATCATACCCTGATAAGCAGGTGGCTGGTTGGAAATTATGGGCTGCATACCTGTGTATTTATAAGAAAGAAAAAAAAAAAAAAACACACATACATTTCTGTAATTAAGTTCACATGATGCTGAAATACAGATATATTCTAAGCAGATAAATGTATACATTTTTAAAGTGCTGTTCTCAGTATGGAAGATGTAGATAGATCAAAGCATAAATACAACGCGCACAGAGCCTCTTACCAGGTTGTTGAGGCGGCTGGGCGACCTGCTGATTGCGTTGTGAATTGTAGGCTGCTGGGTGTGCGAGAGGTCGGTATTGCTGGCTGGAGCTTGGGTATTGCCCTGTGGGGTAATACGAAACCTGAATCTGGAGAAAGAAAAGGAATTATCTTTTCTGAATACATTAAATGTTTATAACCTGTGTAACTACACTCAAAAAAAAACCCAAAGCAGCTCATAAGCATATACTATAAAACAATACTGGAAATTACAGTTATAATTAATGGTTCTTTGATTTTAATTGTTGATTAAAAAGAAAAACAAAAAAACAACAAAAACCTTTTTATAGCTGTGCAAATATATTATTCACAACTTCATTCAAATCTTTGGGGGGTATTTAATTGACCGCAAGTGTTTTGTTTCGTTTTTGTTTTTTTTAAGACCGCGTTAAGTAACTTTAACGCTTTTTTTTTAAATCATTTTTGAGCGTGTTAACTTTACCCGCGATTCAATGCCATTTTTAACGCTACTTTCTTTTTCTTTCATGAAATGGTCCTCTCGCACTCCAGTAGAAGGTCTATTGAAAGTATAGGATGTGCGAGAGGCAGCTGCGTTAAAAGCTATTCAATTGTTTTTTAATGCGGAGCCTTAAAACAGGCAAATATGCCGTTTTATCTTGCACCTCTTTGGGGTGTGATAAAATTAAAAAAACCTCTGAAAACTATTTGAAAGCATGTAATAATGAGGAAAAAAAAAAAAAAGATAAAACTATGTTTATTCACTAATGCCTAACATGTAAAAGTTGATTTTCTTGTGAAAAAATAATGAAATAAAACAATTTTTTTTTAAAATCACTAACTATATGAATGTATGTTTTTGGTACAAATATGTTTGCACTAATGTGTTTTGACATGGTACAGATGATTCTATAGTAAAAAAAATAGTTAAAAAATATGCTAAAGAAAGTTATGTAGATATTATCAATGTGTAATGCAATCTAATGTATGAAAATGTATGCAAATCTTTTGTTTGTGTTATACATGACCGCGTTAAAACTCCCTTTCACTCCCCTTAAAACTCGCAAACACAATGATTAACGCTCTCCCTCTCCTCTGGAATCTTCCCCTCCTCTTTTAAACATGCTCTTGTCTCCCCCATACTCAAGAAACCGTCCCTTGATCCCGCCTCTCTCTTTAATTACCGCCCTATTTCGCTTCTTCCTTTTGCCTCCAAAATCCTTGAACGGGTTGTCTACAACCGTCTCACCTCCTTTCTTTCCTCTCACTCACTACTTGACCCGCTCCAATCTGGTTTTCGTTCCCTCCACTCCACTGAAACTGCGATCACTAATGACCTTCTCCTCGCTAAATCCAAGACACTACTCCCTTCTTATCCTTCTTGACCTCTCTGCTGCCTTCGATACCGTTGACCACGCACTACTTTTGCAAACTCTCAAATCTTTAGGCCTATGTAACACTGTCCTCTCCTGGTTTTTCTCTTACCTCACCAACCACTCCTTCTCAGTCTCTACTCATGATTCTACATCACCCCCTCTTCCCCTACCCGTTGGCGTTCCTCAAGGCTCCGTTCTTGGCCCCCTGCTTTTCTCCCTCTACACCTCCTCCCTTGGTGTCCTCATCCACTCCTTTGGCCTCCAGTACCACCTCTATGCTGATGATAGCCAAATCTATCTTTCATCCCCTGACCTCTCCCCTTCTGTTTCGTGTCTCCTCCTGTCTCTCGGCCATCTAATCTTGGATGTCCCAACGCTTCCTTAAACTCAATATTTCCAAGACCGAGCTTATAGTCTTCCCCCCTGCCAGGACTCTCCCACCTCCCCCACTCTCTATTTCTGTTAATAACACTACCCTCGTTTCTGTTCCCCAAGTCCGATGCCTTGGGGTCATCCTTGATTCCTCCCTCTCATTTAAGCCTCAAATTCTGTCCCTCTCAAAATCCTGTTACTTCCACCTTCGGAATATATCTAAGATACGTCCCTTTCTCACCACGGAAGCCACGAAAACCCTTGTTCACTCGCTTATTATCTCTCACCTTGACTACTGTAACCTTCTTCTCTCTGGCCTACCTGATTCTCACCTTGACCCTCTTTAAGTCTATCCTCAATGCTGCTGCCAGCCTCATTTTTCTCTCCCGCCGCTCTATCTCTGCGGTCTCCCTCCAACAGTCACTACATTGGCTTCCCATATCCTACAGAATTAAATTTAAACTCCTCACCCTCACCTTTAAAGCTCTTAGTCAATCTTCACCTCCCTACATCTCCAATCTCATCTCTACCTACACTCCTACCCGCCCCCTCCGCTCTGCCTCTGACCGCCGCCTCACTACTTTACTGATCACCTCCTCTCACTCTCGTCTTCAGGACTTTGCCCGGGCTGCTCCCCTGCTGTGGAACGATCTTCCACGTTCCATCAGGTTAGCATCTACTCTCAAAGGCTTCAAGCGTGCCCTTAAGACTCATTTCTTTATTCAAGTCTATCAGTCCTCCTCCTAACTTCCTTGTCCTGGCTCTCTCCCCCAGTTAGTCCCACCCTTTATGTGTCTCCCCCTCCCTTTAGGTTGTTAGCTCTCATGAGCAGGGCCCTCTTTCCTTGTGTGCTCCTTTTACTATTCCATCACCCTCTGTACCTCTTGGCCTGCTTCGCTAGCCCTGTTTTCCCTGTTTTATTAATCTTTGGCCTTCTTCTTGCTGATTTCTACTATCCCTTTCACTATCTGTCAGATATAATATGATTTGCTTTACCCTGTCACCTGCGTTTGTATATATTTGTGTATCATGTTGTGTCTTGGTTCTGTTTTCTGTATATGTAATGTACGGCGCTGCGGACCCTTTGTGGAGCCTTATAAGTCAAAGATAATAATAATAATTTTTATTAACGCACGGGGGCAGCGTTCCCTCTTTTTCAATTGAATTGCACGAGTTTTCTCGCTGCGTTAACTAAAAACAGTCGCTATAGCAGTTAAAAACCCGCGGGTGATTTTTTTTTCTTACGCTGCGGGAAAGAAAAGAAAAAAAAAACTTGCGGTCAATTGAATACCCCCCTTTGAGTGTGATGGTATATCCTGTACCAAACTACCTTAAAAATAAAGTGTATCCATCACCTATTTTGTTGTCTGAAGTAATATTTATGAGGCTGCGGTCTATAACCAGAAAAAAGTCATCGTGAGGCATTTTTATCAATTCATAGACATCTGTTAAAAATGTGACATAGGCTATCCAAACTAAACAGGAAGTAAAAATACACTGCTCTCTCGCTGCTACACTAACTTAATTCCAGGTAAGACCTCTGAATGACAGTAGATTCAAATGTGTTTATTCCATTGTATGCAGTGCTCTTTATAGCGCCGCCACTCATGCACTAAAATGCTAGTCAACCTCACAACCATCAGAATGAAGAGGCATATTACACTATTAGAAGACTTTCCTTTACAGAAAGTATGACTAGATTTGTGCGTCTACAGTTTAATGCATCATTTTCATTTCACTCTACTGGTATAAAAAGTGACATTTGATTTTTTTTTTTTTTGAACAGATAAACACAGAACTACCAATATAGTGAGTGTGCATTTTAAAGTGGGTGACATATTGGAATGTATGGTAATGAGCATTGGCTAAAAAAAAACCTGCTTGTCAATAACTGAGGATAGTAGCACAGTTTAAACATGGGACACTTAAAACATTTAAAAGATTTATTTACACAATTAGTTCTGAGCAGAAAACTGGAAGCAGTTCCCACATTTGCCTGTAGAGGTCAGACTCTACATAGAACATAACACAGAAAACAGTGAGAAAATTTACTGTCAACATGGTGTGTGGGCTGTGATAAAAAGAAACTTGCATTACTCGTAACATCTTTATGTTATTCTAAAAGCAATTAATATTAATGCAATTCTATGTGTCCAATTTGTACCCACTTCCAAAGGTCTTGCTTTTGTCACTAGTACATACTTGCTGTGGAGGCTGCATGAATCCCTGCGGCGTGATGACCTGCTGAGTGGGGGAAGGGTGTCCTGAGGAAGGGTAGCCGTTTGTGGGAATGGCTTGTCCCCCAGATGTCATGATGAAGCCAGCCTGCTGGGGATGCTGAGAAATAAGGGGTGATTGATAGATGGCAGTGGAAGGATCAGGGGCCTCAGATGAGCCCTGACGACTAAGTGTCATCTGCCCAAAGTGACTGTTCAAATCTTCAGTCTGCTATAAAAAAAAAATAAAAAAATGAGATATCAGGTTGTCCTTGCACAATCACATGCTGAGCACACCAAGCGATGCAAAAAGAAAAGTACATGAACCTTTGTGGAGACCAGGTATTGGACAAAGCAGTCTTGTAATGCAGAGTATGTATCTGTGTATTATAATTAAATAAAATTTCACCTAGAAAAATGTTGGCTGTCCTGTATTGTAAGTTATTAGTACTTATGTGTACAATATTTTGATAGGTCTATGTATTATTCATAGACCGTCTCAACTTGTGACCAAACTACAGAATTATGACAAAACATTAATAAGCAAAATCAAGTTATTCCAATTCTGCTAAATGTCCAGCCTAGCAATCTTTCATAAACTAAGCCCAGATGGAAATTTCTGCTTATCTAGTTTTTAAATACAACAGGTGTTTTCATTTCCTCATGCAGACCTCATCTTATACACCTGATGTTTTAGGAGCATATTAGAAATTGTTTTTTATTGAAAGGACAAATTACCTTAAATATACTTAAGAAAAAGGAAAACAAAACAACAAAAAAACAGAGACCATCTGGACACAGCCGCAAAGACAAGTGAATAAACTGCACGCAATATCCTATTGCCTGATGGGCAAAATGACAAAAGTAAACAAAAAGAATTCCTTAATGTTCTTAAACACACAGAGTGATAGCCATATACTACAAGGAGTATAAGCTACACAGTCTTCCTGATGCAGCTAAGGTTGTTTATTAACAATGTATAAAAGTGCAGTAACCAACAGCAACAAAGACATTTCCTTGTCTAACTTGATCGAATAAAGCCAAATATTGAGCTAAATCTGCGTGGAAATGTGCAGTTACTGGGAATCATAGAATACTATAAACAGTATTTAAATCTCATTTTAGCCACGGCATTGTGTCCAGAACTACATACACCATCTAGGAGCAAGTGGTTCCAGTGAAGGAGCCTTGTGGTGCAAAATAGATAGGAGTTATTGCACATTTGTACTTTGCTATTAAATTCCTCCATACGACATGGTTAATCCACATTCCCAGATAAATTTACTTGAATATACAGACTTTCCCATCCTTCGGCAAGTAATGATTTGTCCTAACTGTCCATCTGTTACCTTTTAAACAAGACTGTTACATGGTGGATGTTTTACATAGCAACTTTGAACCAAGCAAAAGCTGTGCAGTAGGATAGACTGACTGAAGGCATGAGCACATGAACGCACACACAATCAAACTTTTACAGAAGCAGGACATGAGTGTTTCTGTACACTGATAAAAGGTATGACTGTATCACACACCGAGCACTGCAAGCGCATCAAGAATGGGGAATGGATGGCATGGTGACCAGTCCAATCATCATTCTCTTGACCCACTTGCTGCATTCAAAGTTTTCCCGTCGACTCCCAGAAAATTGCTTGTCAAGTCAGGGTGAATACACCGAGAACTGCGGGGGCCCAGATCCCCAAAGTCCATGGTTATACTATTCAAGGAAAGGGATTGCTTTGTGACAAAAAATATTTAAGTCGAGTTGTTCTTTACACAGAAACTATAATACATAAACCAGCTAATCTCATGCAAGCAGATTAAAAACAAGAGTTTGACCATATTCAAAACACACAAAGCAATATATAGGGGCCAATTTAAATCGGCCGCTCTATTACCGTTCGTACGGTAAAAGTGTGCAATATTACCGTTAGTACGGTAATTTTAATGCTGAGTTTTACTCGCAGCTCTCAGGTCTGCGTGCAAAAATCCTGGTTAAAATGATCGTATTAAAGGTAATAGCACTAGCTCTGCGTTAGTCCTATACTAACATGGCCAAATTGAACCGGCCCTTTAGAATCTATCATAATATTGTTGGACAAGTCCATCTGAATATATTTACTGATGTCTACAAGAGACCAGCAGCTCTATTCTGCAGCTTTTTGCACTTTATAGCCTTGTCGACTTCCCTAGTTGGCAAGTCAGTATATAAAGTAGTAAAATGTTTGCCCATCAGTAAAGGAAATGGGTGGGGGTGTCTATATACTCCTTTCACTTTATGTTTTTGAGTGTATTAAAAAAAGTTTAGTAAATTTAAAACATTTGCTGCACATACGAGTTAAGCATCTCCAAGCAGTGAAATGATGACACTACTAAAACAGACAATGGACGTTTTAGCTAGACCTCTTATTCATCCATATTCCAAATATGAAAATAGGTATTTGGCTGACACACTAGCGGTTTAGCAAATCCTCAAATAAGCAGTGATTCAATAAGATAGGAGGAGGGAACGGTTTAGTGAATATACCAGATTGTACTGCTGGGGAGGTGAAACTGGCAGAAGGACTTGGGGGCAGGAGCTGGCGGAGTACTGGACCGGTTGTGGAGAGGGCTGGAGGGTCTTGGCACCAGTAGAGCAGCATGCAGAGAACAGGACGAAACAGGTTGGGAGGATGAAGTGAGGGGAAGGGAACACAGTGGTTGGATGTAGTAGGAAAGGGGTTAAAAAAGAAAGAACAAAAAAAAAAAAAAAATATATGTTAGTTCCACAGTTATATTTATCAAGTCACACGTTTACAGAGACAGGATAATGTGGCACAGCTAAGAACGGTTTTAATTAGTCTGAATCTTTAGTTCTGGAAGCAAAACACATACAGGCTGCAAATGAGTCAGAATAGCCGACTATGATTAGACAAACATATCAGAGGAAATAGACTTGTTACATATTTTTTGTAATAGGAGAGTGGCCACATCTTGAGCGGTAGATGTTTAAAAGATTCAATATAAATTGATAACATATTAGCTTCCTGGGCCCTAGACTTGGCACTTAAATTCTTACAGAAAGACATTCACAAATCAGAGATTGATGTTTTCACATTATAGAAACAATTATAATTATAAATAACTGTATTTATGGATAATTCTCACACCACCTCCACTATCAATGACAGATAGGACCAACACGTAACCTCAATATCACTACTGGCATAAAGTCATCTAGGCTTCTGCAGCCATGTCTAGAAATTCAACATGAAGGTAGCACCTGACTGGATGGCAGATATTCCTCCTTCACTTATACCCCCACTTCTTCAACACTGAGATCATTTCCTTTTCCTACAATGGTGCTTTAAAGTTCCACATTTCATCAGTATTATCAATGTAATGGTTGGAATGCGCGAGCGCAAGACAGAGAGAGCGCGAGCGCAAGACAGAGAGAGCGCGAGCGCAAGACAGAGAGAGCGCGAGCGCAAGACAGAGACAGAGTGTAAACACTCTGAAAAGAGAACAAGTGTGCCAGTGAGAAAACATGCAAGACAGAGAGAGAAAGATACACAGCGGAAGAGAACAGAATGTCACAAATGAATGTCAGAAGCAGAATTTTATGGGCACAATTTAAGTATTTGAATAAATCCATAGTAGTTGCTAGTTAGTTTAGATGCCAAAAAACAACATAAAAAGGCATGACAAAGTGAAAATGATCACTCACAGTATGAATGGGTGTGGAAGTGGTATAGAGAGAGAACAGCAGTGGTAAAACAAGGTAGAAATGGATGAGGAGATGGTGGAGTAGATGGAGACAGGAGATGTATGCAGAGTGACAGGATGTACTAGCTGGGCTGAATGACACTGTCTGGTGACTCACCTGTGACATTAAGTGGTTACTCATGGATTGTTGCTGGGGAGTGGGTGGAAGTGCCTGGTGAGGATGGGGATGTTGCTGATGTGCAGTGCAAGGTATGACGCTTCGAGTGGACTGCTGAGAGGAAGAAGCTTGGCTGCACACTTCTGGGGTGCCTATCGGCAAGCCTGCCAACAAACAAACAAATGCAGCTCTCATAGTGAAATGAGAAGGAAGGTTTCAGCAATAAAGCGTAGGGAACATGACAGCACTTAGGAATGGTGTTAAAGAGGAAGTCCAGAGAACTCAATTGTCCAGGAAAATTCCTTTATTTTTGTTGCCCTTGAATACAATAGATAACTAAATTTCTGATTTGGAGGCTATATATATATATATATATATATATATATATATATATATATATATATATATATATATATATATATATATATATATATATATATACATACACACATATACATACACATATATACATACATATATATATACATATATACACATATACATACACATATATACATACATATATATATATACATACATATATACACATACATACACACATACATACACACACACATATATACACACACACATATATACACACACACACATACATATATATACACACACACATACATACATATATACACACACACACACACACACATACATACATACATATATATATATATACACACACACACACACACACACACACACAAATACAGCAGATCTATGGCCATATCTAAGGGCAACAAGAATAAAAATCTGCCAAGACAAAAGAATTATGTAAAAGGTGGACAATTAGCAAAACATGAAGAATCATTTTTGAGACCGGTATAATTAGTTGTAATCAAGGATTATTCAAATAAGTATTAGAAATACGCAGGGAATAAGGCATGTACAACTGAATTCATTTACCCACACATGCTGCAATCTGAAAACTCTGGTTTTTAATCTAACAGTTGAACATTTGAAAACATAAAGCACCAAGACAGCAGTATTTAGAAAAATAATCCATCTAGGAAACATTAGTTCTAGACATCAGGATGTCCTACCTGGTCGGCCAGAACGATTGGTCGTGCTTTTGTTACTGCCAATGCTGTCTCCTCTGGTCAGGATAGAGATTCCACTGAAGCTGCTGGCTTTGGTAACAGGAGGACGCATATTGCGACAAGAGCCATCAGAGTCTGTGCTGCTCCAAGGCCTTGGATCCAGAGACTTCAATTCACTGTCAGTGCTGCTCTGATGACTTCCAGAGCCTCGATTCAGCAAATCTCTGTTGCCTCTACAGGGGAAGATACTGCTTGCATCAGTTCTTTAATCATTTAACTAGTCGTAACTGTACATTGTGTTACTAGAAACAAATTCCATAATACACTTCTGGATTCTATTGCAGGTTATTCATCGTAATGTAGTCTTAGTTCCTTTTTAACATGCACTAGACAGATGATAAACTGCTGATTGGTTATTGTGGTTCAATACAAACTGAAACCATGTGTAACCAGCGTTACAAACAGTAACATTTTAAGGACACCAATGGCTTTTTCTAGCAGGTAGAGCACAACGCAGCAGCACAAGAAGCAGAACCCAGCAGATACAGATCAGATCAGAATTAGCTATGCACATTTGTCATTTAAAATATTAACACAAAATTATATGTACACAATAATTTAGTGTATTTATGTACAGGCTGTATCTACCTCTATTTAAAATAATTCACATTGCAATATTTCAACATTTGCTTAAACTTGTGCCATTACTATTGAAACAAGTAAACAGGGAGTTCCGGAATTAACCATCCATAACTAAACATAAAACAAAATATTATCCACTTACATGTGTACAAGCATATTAATTTAATCAGGGGGTGCACACACAGAAAGCAAATACAGTTAACAAAACAAGTATAGAGACAACATATATTAGAAAAAAAACATGGCTAATGACACTAAATACACAATTAGTGAATAGAAGACAAATAGTGAGAGTTTAACCAAGAATTCGTATCATAAACCAATTTATTCTTCATCTCACAGGCACCTTTTTCCAATCACCTGTTTATCAGGTGTACAGTCTGTGGACTAAGCAAGTAAAAAGAGGTGTCTATAATAATGTAGTATAAAAGATTGAATTCCTAATTAGGGAGAATTATAACTGCGTACCAATAAAACCCCATAAGGAAGAGGCTTATCTGTAATCAAAGCTGGCGTCATTGAAGTTTCTTGCAAGCATAGACTTCACAATAATACAGCTGGTATGTATCCCTTGGAATCACAATATGGGATAGAAGAAACAAAAGCATATAGTGTAGTATTTATTAGGTATATGCTTTAATATAAAACACACGTACAATAAATAAATAGAAAAGAGGATTAGATGGTACTCCCCTCTGGTCTGGGAAATAAAGTTACTCCTCATTGTCCTTAGGAGCAATTAGTGCTGTGTATCTATACTAAATATAATATAGGACTGTATTGTGCTTAATATACAGAGTATCTGCTTTACTTTCATCACTAGGTCTCTGGTTCTAGCTTCCCAGCAGCCTTATAATCTATACTGTCTTCACAAAGGAAGTTATCATACAGATATCAGCCAATGGGTGTGGTATTCACAATAAATAAATCCATGGCACTGCCTATTTACATACTTACAGAGACATGTGCTTCTACTTAATTTATTACATAAACTATTCATAGCAGGCTTGGCATCAATCAACATCGCTGAGATAAAGGAAATATATTGTCTACTGCGCACGTCATTATTAGCCAAATCAGCATCTAATCATGCAACACAAAATCACCACTCTAACAAACAAGGACTCTTTGGCTTACATAAAAGGCAACAACAAAAGGCATCTAGGCACACAAATAGAAGATAGGAATATATATGATAATGTTATGTATGGGCAGCACGGTGGCTAAGTGGTTAGCACTTCTGCCTCACAGCGCTGGGGTCATGAGTTCAATTCCCGAACCATGGCCTTATCTGTGTGGAGTTTGTATGTTCTCCCCATGTTTGCGTGGGTTTCCTCCGGTTTCCTCCCATACTCCAAAAACATACTAGTAAGTTAATTAGCTGCTATCAAAAATACTACTACTACTAAATTGCCCTTAGTCTCTCTCCCTCTGTGTGTGTATATGTATGTTAGGGAAATTATACTGTAAGCTCCAATGGGGCAGGGACTAATGTGAGTTCTCTGTACAGTGCTGCGGAATCAGTGGCGCTATATAGATTGATGATGATAATGATGATGTTGAACCCTTATCAAAGTTTCATGCAAAAGTATATAGAAAAACAATTATTTGAATCCTTGCTCCACAGCACGTATAACAAACTACCAAAGCATGGGCCACACAGTCACTTGACCAAACAACGAGCAGCCAGATTAATGTGTGCAACGTGTATGGCCAAAGGAACACCCTGACATTTCCCATTTCACAAAGACAAATGCAAAAGACCAAGCTGTTCAGCGCTTTAGTTGAAATGCTGGATATTACACACAATCAGTCCAGGCAGATGATAACTGCACACAGAGGCAGATACAGTCAACCACTCTACAACTAGAAAATCCTGATCAGACATTGATGGGAATTGTAGGTCGTTTTGGGCCCCTATAAAATGACCTAACTGGCCAGCCAAACTATATGGCCAACTTAATGTTTTTGGGCTTGAAAGAGAACATGGTTTGTTCCGTATCGGAAGACATGACAGAAGTGTGAGCCAATCTATACAGCTCCAGATGCTCAACTGATGTGGTTACTGAGCTACTACAGCTGAATGGAAGATGCTTGTTCTGTATCTACATTGCAGGGGAACTGTAAACAGCAGATACATATGGCATACTTCAAGACAAATATAACTGCAGAAGAAATTGGATAAACATCGCTAACATGTTAATTTGGCTAGAGTGCATGTTTTCTAGATCTCCACACAGAAGCACAGACAAAAATACCTCAAAATGGATCCTTTAAAAGATAACTATAACTAGGTAAAAAAAATATAAGAATAAAGTACTCATCGGCGATCTAACAGACAAATACTAGTGAAGAATGTTCTTTGACCAGATCAATACTTTCTAACCTGGATATCAATAACCCAAATTCACAAATACACAGAAAGCAATTTCAGCAAATAAATGAAAAACAGAGGTAGGTAATCTGCAGCTACCCAGCTGTTACTGAATTACAAGACACAGCATGCCCTACTGTTAGTCTGTATTCTGGGACTTGTAGTACCACAACAGCTGGGGAGCAACACGTGACTTGAGTCTGATATTAAACATAAAATTAAATAAGTGAAATGAATTAGCAGCCATAGTATCAATCATCTGACAGATGTAAGAAGAAAAGCACTATATGGCACCCTATCCACAGTACAGAATAGAACACGTGCCACAAAATACATGTCAAGAAGAACCTCACAAGCAGCCATGCTAAGAAGGTGTGGGTACCAGAGACCTTGACACAGAATACTTAAATACATAACATAGAAGGTACCTAAACAATTGTCTCCTTTTGTGAGAGATAGTGGAAAAGCCTTCTCTGTAGACTCTGTTGGTTACATTAAGAGGGAGGGGGAAAAATAATGTTGAGTCTTTTTTTCCCTTTGCCAACACTGAAGAATGACAGATCTACCCATCAACTAAACTGAAATGTGTATTGCGTTCAACAGAGTGTGCAAGCGAGAATGAAGCAAGGACTGGCTTACCTGTTATCAGCAATATGGCCGTTCTGAGCAGACTGAAAGACAGTAGAGGAAGACAAATCAGCTGCTGAAACGCTGCAGGTCTTACACTAAATATTCAATATCAAATGGTATGGAAATGTTATTAATATTTGTCTTGTGCATTTAAATTGTAAAGTACTGTTTAAGTTTTTCTTTGTCAAGTTACTATAACTGTCCCCTTTAGTCTAAATTTAATCTTTTCATTTCCGCAGTTCCAGTCAGTTTCTTATTAAGAACAAATTGTAAAATAAGTTTAACAATTTGGTTAACAAACATTTTTACTAATAAAAAAAACAAACACATTCTGCCATTAAGGCTTACTGAAATTTATGTCAGGTCTCTGCAGCCGCAGAAAACTGAAAATAAATGATTGGAATGTGCGACCCAAAAACCGCATTGGGGAGGTATTAAGGCATTCATAAGAGATGTTTATACAGCAGAACAGCTCATGATACAAAAGAAAAATTGAGGCAGAAATGTAAAACCATGCCCACATGCAGGCCCACAACTCTAATGGGTAAAAGGATTGCATAGATAATGTGAGCTTGATCCATTATCCCATCTATTTTTGTCTGTAGCCAGTACCCTTTAACACAGAATAAGTCACTATGGGTTTTATAGCAGTGCATGGACAGAATAGCATTAACAAAACGCACAATAAATGGATACTTACCTCTCTTGCGAATATTCTTTCCCGTACTCTCTGATACTCCTCCTCTCGCTCTTCTATTGACTTGCTTCGCCTCCCATCTTGTAGGGGAACCCTGATCTTTAAAAGATAAATAAAGCGCTGGACAAAGGCAGGAGTAACTGAAAGCCCTGCAAAGTGCTCACCAAGCCCGATGTAAACTACATATTGATAAATCATGTGTGGTTATTAGGCATCAGCCTAGATTATACAGATTCCAAATATCCATATACCCACTAACCTCAGTATAGTGTAAAAGAGGCCTCAAGTAAGGAGCATTTTTATGAGACTGATTTATAATACACAGAAGGTTGTGACATATGAAACATATATAACACAAACTGTTTTGCTTTGCTCCTACAGGTTACATTAAGAATAATTACATTTCACTTTTTACTAAAAATGTTGTTGTTACTGCCCTTCATGTCTCAGCAGAATAAAAGCACTCAATTTACAGTATGTTATTATAACCCTAAAAGTAAAATAAAGTAAATCTATTTAAAAAAGAAATCTGCAAAAACCTGGCAAGCGATTTAAAGCCATAATACCCCAAACAGGAAAATCACACATAGAAATCATATCGGTGTTAAAAAAAAAAAAAAAAATTAAAAGAAAGGAAAAAAAAACACAAAAAAAAGCAACTGGCAGCTGCCTTACCTGATTATCATCACGATCCATGCTAGCGTCATCCCTCTTCAGGATGAACCTTTGTTGAAATTCGCAGCTCTTTTCATCTTTGATGTGCTCAGAGAACCTTTGTTCAGGTCTGATAAGATAGGAATACGCATAATTGTGTGTTAACTAATACAAGTACTGTGCAAATCAAGTACTATCTAATACAATATGAAAATTTAAAATGGGGCAACATTTAATACATTAAAAAAAAGTGGGCTTCAAATATCAATATATTAGCACTGAAATCTGTGGTTATTAAAATCCCTTATTTATAAAGAAACACAATATTACTTAGCAATATACATTAGGGGGTTCACGATTCAAGTAAATAAGATTCAAAATTGAGCAGATTGTAATCAACTTGGTAGGGCCATTTTTACCTCCTAAGAGCTGTGGGAAAGAATTGATACATAAAGTAGTGTAATAACAATTGTAGCTGGTGGTGGGGAATGTGTGTGTGGCTACTGTAAAGGAGAAGCATTACCAGGCACGGATATTAAAGCCACCATTGGCAACTGTCTTTTGTGTGACATGCTACTTTGAATAGCTGTAGTGAATATAATTTGGTCTCTATCCTTCAGAAGGTTTCAAGGAACTTCACTTTAAAATGCCAGAGTAACCAAAATCAGCTGCAGTCAAGGAAACATAACATTTGGCAGCTCCAAAATGAAACAGACAGTAGGAATCTGATTATGATGAATGTTCGCTACAACATAATTATCTACTTAATACAGAATACCGTAAGTGATGAAAATATAATGCTGAATAGGTGTAGACTGTTGGAGTGTGGGGGCTATGGGGCCCAGGTGTGAGGGGAGTCCAGTCATGTCTGTCCCAGTCATGTATGTCTGTCATGACCCTGGCTCTGCTCTTGAGCATGAGCACAGGCTGGCACATGCGCACTGAAGCTTTGCTCTGCTCTTCTGAACTGAAAGTCAAAACAGGTCCTCGGGGGGGGGGGGGTGGACCTACATTGTCAAGTCCTCCCAAAATTAATTTTGCTATGGGGCGAAGGGAGTGCTATGCCCCTGGTAATGATAAATTCTCAAGTCAAAGTGTGCAACATGCTACTTACATTCGGGTGTTACTGGTTTTATTGATGATCACGGCTTTGCCTGTTTGGTCTACGTTGTGATCCATGCCGAAATAAGCAGCAGCACGGTGTAAAAGCATTCTGTGATAAGAGGTCATCTGTGGAAACTTCTTAAACTGATTGCTGAAAATGGGGAATCAACACAAGCACACTTGTGATCAGAAATCAGTACTATGATAGAGACACTAAAGGTATTGCATCCATATTTTCTGTAGCACTACATAAATGTTTCCAGCTATACTTTTGATGCTTACTTTTCTAGGTCAAGCAGTAAAAATACATAGACTTCTGGGATTAGCACTACATCATATGCTAAATATAAGCAGGCAGGCTACTGCTTGTTTATTTAAATTATGCTTCTTGCCATCTCTATCGTGATGAGAATCTTGGCTTCACACTTACCTATTGTCATTAATAAATTCAAGGATTTCTTGTTCTAATTTTAGCAGCATCATTCTGTCCCTAAGGGAATGAAACTTTGAGTTACTAAACTTCTGAGACATCTATACAAATAAATATACATTAAAGGTTAACTGTTTATTTAGCCTAATATGGGTTCCCCTTGCAACCACTGGCCATGGGGGAGGTATGCACTGTAACCTCCTTTCTTTTACCTTCCACGCATAGCACCAGTAGTCAGGTAAAGGTTGCTTTGTTCTAACTCAGAAGGGGACTATCCCCCACTGGAAGTATAAGCTGTGCATTGGTTACTAGTGCTTCAGTGAGCACCAAATAGTTAAAGTTAAATTAATGAAAAACAGCCATTTAAAAAGCCAATTAAATCGCAAATTATCAGAAAATTCTGTCACTCTGCCCAGAGTGCCCAGTCCCTTTCAGCCACAGAACATGGGGGCAAAACTAGGCAGACGGAGCTATAGATTTTAAGACATGCTACTGTAGGCAATAACACATCAGCTCGCTTTTATATGACTGAATACTTGGAAGAAGGAACAGCCAACCAGAAGAACTCATAGTGCTCCCTCTAATAATGTACACGCTTGTTGGTGGATTTAGATTATTAATCTCAGGCAAGCACAAAATTGAAAGTGAAACATTTTTGAATTAAATATGAATATAGTATGGACATACAGTACTATAGTTCTAAAGGATAGGTGATTGAATGATGGATGGCAGCACGTCGGCTCCGTGATTAGCACTTCTACCTCACAACGCTGGGTCATAAGTTCAATTCCCGACCAGGGTCTGGAGTTTGCATATCATCCCCGTGTTTGTGTGGGAATCCTCTGGGTGCTCCAGTTTCACTCATAAAAACATACTGGTAGGTTAATTGGCTGCTAACAAAAAATAACACTAGTCCGTGTGTGTCTCAGGAAATTTAGACTATAAGCTCCAATGGGATAGGGACTAATGTGAATGACAAATATTCTCTGTACAGCGCTGCGGAATTGGTGGCCCTATATAAATGATGATGAAGCAAACTAATTTAGGAGTCATTGAAAAAAAAAAAAAAAAGAAATGTGAACCACAATTCTCAACATAAAATGGAACATTTGATCTATCCACAAAATAAAGCTAAAGCAGGATTGAAAACCAAATTTTCAGAAATACAGTGATGCAGTAAACAGTCATGCTTAACATGTAAAACTAGATAATGATAGATAGATTAGATATATTACACACACACTTTAAATGTACATTACCTTGGATTATTCTTCAGTGTGTTCACTAAAAATTCATGTACGTCTATTCCTGTAGAGTCTGTATACTCCTGACTAGAATCTGCAAGGACAAATAAATAACAAATTTACCTTACCAAGAACAATTATTCTCTGAAGTAGCCTTTTTTCATGAAGACGAAACAAGTAAGCCACACTTGACTTGCTGGCATTATGTATACTCTAGGTCAATGTACAATTAAAGTCTTCAAGCTCTCTCTATGGTCAGGGTAGGCAACCTATCCAGATGTTGTCAAGACCACTATATCTTGGCTCTTTCTGGTTCTAAAGGGCTATATGACAAAACTGCAGCATGGTGTCTAAAACCCACCTCTAGATAACATTTTCTTTGGCCCCTTCTCTTTATTTTTGTCTTCCTTCTCAGGCCCATCTTTGCAGGATTTCTCTTCTTTATCAGATGGGCAACTGATATGCAAGTGGATGACATCCTGCAGCAAGACAAAGCATGTTAAAAGAAAACGAACAAAACACATATGTAGCACACTTTATTATTGCACCCATGTGCAAGCAGGCCAATGATTATTGCATGACAGTATTTAATAGGCTACTGATTTATCGGTCATGTTATTTCATCAATAATTATATGTTAAAAAGGAGAACAAAGCATATTACGTATATATTGCGCACTCTGTTTTCGTACACTGTTCTTACCCACATGTTTTTCACACATTTCCTTGAAATACCCTTTCTACCACAGTCATTCTCACCACATTAAACATACAACTCTCAAAGGACAATAGATATTGTATCAAGGCAATCACTAAAGAGATATTTATGTACAAAATTGTATATTTTTCTACAACGTTACAACATATCTTTAATAACAATCTTCCACACAGACCATATAACAGTTAAACATAGATGATAGAACGTTTGTATGTCTGTATATTAACTTATCCATCCCAATCCCCACGTCAGCAGTAATACAGCACTACAACTCATTGTCCTATATGACCCATATGCACACCCGCTATGGTACCAAATATACATTCAAAATTGTGCCATAAGACCCATATACGCATCCAGAATTGTCCCATAAGAAAACTATATATTATGCTAAATGCAAAATCCACATGTCCTATATTATGCATAAGAAGCTCCATAGCCCTACATGTTCCATAGCACATTGCAACCTCAGCATAAACAAATAGTCTCCCATAAAGCCTTCATAGAACACTTATAGCCTCACACACTGTCCTCCAAATCATATGCTGTTCCCATCACCACTGTGGGGAGGGAAGAAAAAGGACAGAGGGGAGGCACACACAATGGAGCTGCAAGATATAAGAGATAGATAGAGAGAGATAGATAGATAGATAGATAGATAGATAGATAGATATATATATATATATATATATATATATATATCTATATCTATATCTATATCACATGCACTTGTTTTACACATCTGCCTTTAATTATGTATACAGATGGTATTGGGCCGATTAACTAGAGGTTATATTATGCAGCTCCATGTTGGATCAGACACAGGCGTGCCTGCATAAAACATCTAACCATAGGTATTTTTAATCAGAGCAGCATAGTCTGGCTACTAAAAGCCTCACGTGTATTCTAGAAGTTATGTAGTTTAGAATATCAATTAATACAGTGGTTAATAGATATTATACCACATTGGATTACGTGTAAATACGGTCTTTGTGCTTACGCACTTGCATATTGAATTGTGTATTTTACACGCCACAGCACTGTAGCACCTTATAATGTACTGTGGACAAACCTGCCTGGAATTGTGTGTAAGGGTCAGTCACAGCATACATAAAGACATCTAAGTCACCAAACCATCGACTTCCCAGGCCAAGAACAAAGACAATATAGTCTCCAATACTCTACTTTGCAAACACTGCAGCGAGTAGAATGGTTTCTGTGCAGACCAGGTGCACCAGTACAGGTTTACACAGACAGCTTTATCTACATAAGTGCTTAGTCTGAAACTAAAATCACATTGAGTGGATCTGTGGAAGTAGGCAGTGGTGTGACAACTGTTACAAGCTACGCAATACACTTCTTTCCTCTTAATCAGCTATATATCTAATATATAAATGTGTAGTGCCGTGTGTTAGTCTGTCTGTGTGTGTGTGTGTGTGTGTGTGTGTGTGTAAAAAAATAAAACCAAGCTGCAGCGCCACCTGCTGGGCGGAGTTATATACTGACCTACTAAATTCTTAGTGTGTGTGGGGAAAAAAATTCAGAAAGGGCTGAAAAATTTGGTATACTAAGATGTTTTTAATTTGTTAATTTAATTTGTTAATTGTTTAAAGTGTTTATAAAGATTTAAAAAAAAACTGTTGCCGGGGGTGACAGTGGGGAGTGGTTGGTGGTTGAGGCCTGGGCTATGGCCCAAATGCATGACAAGAACCTTTTTAACACCTTAAGTAGCTTGATTTGACTAGAATGCATGAGTATCATGCACGGGTTAACTTGTTTAACTATATTTCTGTAAGAGTGACACAAAACTTCATTATTTCTATTACAATGAGAGATCTTCACTCACCAATAGAGTAACTCAGCAATAATATCTACTTTATACGGCACAATGCAGAAAGCTAAATACATTTTTGAATGACAAAACCTTATACCGTCAAACATTTACAAAGCCTGCTTTACTTTGAAGGACAAATGTACTATACAATAGTTCAAACTGAATATTCTCAACAGCTGTCCTGTGACCTTCCATATGTATTACTTACTGACGTTGGCAAAAATGGCGCAATAGAATATAAAAAAAATAATAAAACCAAAGCACAGCTTCGCTACATACACATTGAGATCTATGAATAAAATAAATCATTTATGTTATTTTAATAAAATGTATATCACATTTGCTCAATACCAAAATTAACCACATTCAATAAACTGTACTTAAAAACATGAGATACTCAATACAAGTAATTGCCTTCCAAAGTTGTTCAGCCTATAAACTACCTTAGGCTACCCAGTGGCATTGTGCATTTAACATGCATTTTTAACTCACGTTAGGAGATATAAATGGATGCGACAATAAAAGCTCATTGTACCAAATGAGACTATTTATATTTGCATTTTACCGAGTCTAATTTGCGCTGTAGTGAATTATTCTGAGCACTTCTTGTTGCCATTGTGTACATCTTCAGTGTGACACGAACATATATTTGAAACAAATGTATTTTTGTATGAAAGATAGACTGCATTGGTGTATTACCTGAGGTTCCAAGGAGCCATCCACAAATGGTCCAGATGACTCTTCACACACAGCTAAACTTCTTACCAGCTTTAACTTAGAGTTTGACTAAAGAACAAGGATATATTTATATGAAATACCCAAATAAAAACATATCTATACAATTTAAAAAATACTTGTTTTTGACCCTAATCAGAAGATTATTTGCGATTTTTGTGTTTATACAAAGCTCACTGTTACAAACGTCTTAAAAGTATTTCATTATAGCATTACATTTGCTGGGGTTTATGTTTGAATATTGGTAAATTATTCTTTAAATATCACTAAGGGTCTATTTATAATAAAAAATATTGTATCCACATTTTCTAATTACAATTCAGAATTAATAACCAAGAATCAAATATTTAATAAGAGATGATCTAAGTGAATAACTGAGATGTGTTTAATCCATGGGGAGCAGAATATTTTAACATACAAAATAAAGATGGTGGAAGGTGCTTATTTATAGCACACAATTTTATTTAAGGATTATCTATTTTATTGCATGATGAATGTAGACTGTATGCTCTCTCTGTTTTTGCCATTTCACTTTTGTACTATATGATATACATATAATGTGGCAGTTTATGTTTGGGAAATTGTTAATTTGGAAATGTTCATGAAAACTGTATTCTATAAAGAAAAAAAAATAAAAAAAAATAGTTAACTGCAACAATTCAACATCAAATTCATAGAGGTTTGTAGTCGGAAAGTAAGTCCCTTTAAGAGCATGTCAGATTATAAATTGGAAAACAAAAAAGGTACCAGATGAAAAGAGGATAGAGAGCACAAGTAGCTGGTGACTGCTTTTGAGAAGTGGGTGGTATGAGTTATAGTCAAGCGTACCTTGGCTCTCTTCCTAGCATGTCCGTGGCTTGGATTCCGCCTCTACACCATTGCAATAAGTCAGACGGGGGAGAGAGAAAAAAAAATAAATTTAACCGATCAAGATAAATATAAGCAAGATTAGATCTATGCATGTGATCAGAATGCTAGCTATTAGCAAGTAACCAGTGTTTGGTCAATTTAATTTACTATACATTGTGCTTGTTTAACTATTTGAAGCCATTGAGAAACCTCTGGCCCCTCACTGTGGAAAAGTGCAGTTAACCAATAGTGATGATATACAGGTGGCCACATGATATTTTACTCTATGGGGCAAAGGAAAGGGGGCCACGAACAGCAAAGTGCCCCATTTTTACAACTGTCAACTGTAGTTGTCCACTGACTCCATGATCATCAATGCCAAATAAAACAAGCTGGTGGTTGTGTGTGTGTGAAACTACTCCCATCAAAGTCACAGGTTAAACAAAAGCGTTGCCTACTGCATGAGTATTTGTCTGAGCTCTTTATAAATATCCAAGAGGTCTGATTTTTTTATGTGGATTGAATGACAAGAATGAAGTAAAATATTTTTAGTGGAGAACTTACATTATTATGCAAGGCATGGGGGAGGCTGTGGTAGTAGTAAAGGGATGAAGCATGAGACAGACAAGGAATAGAAATATTTTGTCTGGCTTCAAGGAAAAACAGATGAAAAGGAAGCGTAAAGGTGAAATTCGTATCAGTTTTGAGGGTTTGTTCACACACACATACTCTTGGAAAACGGGTAAAATGCATGAAAACTAATGCATTATTTTGATGTCTTTAGTGATGCATTTTCATTTTGGATATGCTACCAAAACAACTTTTTATGCTCACAAAGTGCGTTAATGTATGTGAAATTAGTCACGCATCATACTAGAATTCTAAATGTGGCACCAACATTTTAGAAAATAATAGTAGCAAAGAGCCCAGACGAAACAATTCATCCTATGTTATGTGGTTTTCAGGCATTAGTTAGGGACTTAAAAGCAATTCAACAATGAATAGGTGTGAATGCGCCCTAAAAGTACAACCATCTGGCATTGAAATATCAATCTCTAGTGACTAAATTATTTCCTGCCAAAGTTCAGAAACCTGTGCTTCAAAGGCTTCTAAAATGTATTGTTAAGGCCGTACTTCATGGACAACTATGGGGAAAACTAAAATACAGCTTAATTACAACAAAATATTTTTTTAATGTGGTTATTGTTTAATATCTGAAAAAGAAAGAATTCTAAACCAGTTGTGCAGTTACCAATCTCTGATTCTGAATCTTGTGATAGAGCTTTGAAACTACCTAGACAAAATCTTAAAGCTGGTTGTTCCATTACAAGTTTCTTTCCAAACTCTTTTTAGAAATACAATACCAATGATTTGTGAAATATGATGATATTGATTTTGAGAGAACCATTATCAAATAAATTTCAATACGATTATTTAGCAATGATAAAGTAGAGCTAAAGTAAAAGTTTTATAAAGCTAAAAACAAAAACAACCGCCACCCCCCCCCCCCCTCTCACACACATGTCCAGGGGAAAAACAAAAAAGAAAAGATAATTAGTCCGGAAATCAATTTAAGGAATATGATCTAGACAAATTGTGATTTAGCTACAGAACCAATTATATTAAAGGGTCATAGAGATATAATTATTCTTAATAAGACAGGGGGAGAGAATGGGGATTTAGAACAAGAGGGGTTAAAGTATGGCACTAGGCCCTTCAAACAAAGAACACTAGAGGAACGACTTATGCAAGAATTGATCAAATATGTACAATCCAATCAATTCCAGGCATTAGGGACACCAAAACACCCACTCTAAGGGGGAAAAGAAGAGAAAAGAAGGCCAAGAAAGAAGGGTGCATCTGAAGTTAAAGTCTCAGATACCTATAACCCATCAAGAAAACAACAGACACCTGCTTAAATATTTTTGCTAAATAAAAGACTTAAAATATGCTCCATCTGCAGAACCTAATTTGTTTGATCTTTTTGTTGAGCTACTTTTTTGTTTTACACTCACAATCATTATGTTGGAAAAAAATGTCTTGCTATGAAAAGTATGAAGAACTCAAATGAGACCTCACTCAGAATATTGCTAGAGGATAGCGACGATATTTGAATTATTGGAGGAGTGACCATGTAGTTAATAGACATTTGATATCAAGAGAATTAGGTCCAATTAGTGAGAAAATATGTATTGTTCAATGCAAGTCAGAATGCATCCCTACACATGTCAAAAATGGGCCTGTAGACAGTTATTAAATGTCCTCAAATGTCCTTCTAAAAACTATGTTCTAAATATGGAAAACATTGTACAAACCTCACAAATGCAGAGAGAGAAGCTTTAATATAATTAAAATCTGATAAGTCCATCATCATTAAAGCAGCTGATAAGGGTAGAAGACATGCTGGCTGTGCTAGACATAGAGGACAATAACAAAAAAACATATGCGACAATGAGAGAATATATATTTCTATATGATAATTCCCTATAACCCCACTATCCGACACAATTGAGGAGTTTGTTAGATGAAGCCCAGGCAGGGGAGTAGAAGTATTTGTTTGATTCTTTTTCAGACACACCAATTTTTTATTATACCAAAGATTCACAAATCACTTAATTCGTGTACAGGATGACCTCTCATCTTGGGTATTTGTTCTCCCACATTTAACCTTTCCTTTTATAAAACTGTACGTGGTCTCCAAGGTCATACCATGCAATTCTACTCATCTATTAAATGCGGTCAGTAACAATTTGGAAATATGTGTTTTTTGCTTAATGCTATATGTACAGATTCTTTACACCAAAATTCCCCATATTTAGTGTTAAAGAGCTACTGGCAATCATATTCGATCCAAAAAGGTGGGATCTCAGAGAGACCATGTAAATTAAATCATAGATTCCATTTTTCCATTCCTACACATAATTACTTTTTAATTGACAGCACTTTTTTTCTTTCAGCTAATGGGGACAGCCATGAGAACCAAGTTTGCCCCCAATTATGCCAACCTCTACATGGTAGGAGTTCAAGCCACACCATGTAAGGGGAGGAGACTGGGTGGCAAACCCGGTTTGTCTATGGGCGTTAAATCAATTTATTATTTGGGATGCACAGCAATTTGTCTCTCACTTAAATTCCAATGATTTTAATTTACTTTCTGGATCTGGCCATGTAATTCCAGGGCTCTTCCACTGTGACTTCTGCATATAGTTAAACTGTAGATACTAATAATTATAAGACTGACATGGGTGTCCGTTTGAAATAATGTAAAATGATTATCCATAAGAGACAACTGATAAGACAAACAGAACTGTTCTTCAGAAGATTTATTGCACAGGCAGAATTTATGATGAACATTCTTATAAAGAGGATATACAGTTGATTTGCTAGAGAAAACTTTAAATGAAGTTAAAATAATGGATCTCCTTAGGACCAAAATTAAAAAGCAAAAGAAAGATTTACATTTTAACAAATGTCTTAACTCAGATACAATTTTTAGTTCTAAATACATTTATATGGTACAAAAGATAATAGGAAAAAAAGATACTGCATTCTAAAGCAAATTTGTCTTACAAAAAGAATACAGAAAGCAACTTTGGCGATTTTAAGAAAAGTGAAGATATAAAAAAATATGATAGCACCAAATCTTTTTTTGCACTAAGAAATATGATCCCTTGAGACTAAGACAGTCAAAATGAAGTGATGGTTTCCCAAAAGACCACATATTTTTATAAAAAATGTGGGAAACCTTTATTTATTACGTGTAAATTTATTAGGATCGGAGCTAAATAAATTACGTGTAATTCGAACAAGAAAAGCTTCCCACTTAAAAGTTTTATAAATTGCAGAATTAGTTATGTACTCTACATGTTAATTTGTGGGTCTAACATGCAATATAATGGAAGGACCAAAAGTTCATTAAAAAGAAGGTTTAGAATTTTGCATTTTTGTTAATTAAAACGTTGATCTATAATCAATAGATTAACAACGTAATGATAAATCTCTTAATAAAAATGTATGGTTAAAAAGAAAATTTACAGAACATAGCAGAAATATTCTTAAACTTCAAACGCATAGTCTACCTAAACACTTCCACAATAGTGGCCCCAGTTCCCTTTCTATGATAGGAATTGAACATATTAAACAAACATTGAGAGGGGGAATTGATTTAGGAGGTTATGCACGCAAGAGGCATATTGGATTTACCAAACAAAATTACCCTTTGTCTTGATGGACAAAGTGAAAACATATTTAAAATTATATAATTTTATATTTTTGATGGTGAAAAGGAGGTTTTGGGTGGAGTAAATATAAAAATAGTAATTGGAATAAAAATAAATCTAGATTGGGTAAATTAAACATATATTATGTACTGTGGAGATATGCAATGTCCCCACAATTCCATCAATATTACATAATACACCTACCTATATGTCCACATCTCTATGAATCTACCTTTTTGGGCCTGGTACAATTGGGAACTAATATAGGCAAGACTCAGGTTTTCTATATTATTGCGACCGAGGAAACTTTGGATATAAGTGTACTTTCTATATAAGGGCTAAATTAATGTAATATTTTCGGAAATGTAGCAGTGTTTCTCGGACTAAAGAAAAGCCAATAGCATCTGGCTTGTATCGATATGCTAGGTTACCCACTAACATCCGTGAGATGTGCCGTACTTATCAAATATAGCGCACTCTGATTATGTGACCACTGAAAAACCACCCATGACATTATAGACAAGACTATCATCTATTACTGGTATCCAAGGTTACCTATTAGTGTACGAGTGATGTACCATTTACAGGAAAGATCCAATCAGACGATCAAGAAGGTGGTTGATAAATACGAGAAATTAATACTATTTATATATGCCACCTGTCTGTTGTTGCTGGGAACCGGTTGGGCTTACTTTGCCACTGTCCCTGTTCGTTATTCCGAATACGCCCCTCCTGCTGCAGTAGGAGGAGCCTACTGCCACCACGGGGCTTCTTTATGGCGCCCAGAACTACGTTCCTTCTGGGTAACTGTCGCTGCTAGTGTACTCCCGTGCTGGTACCCCTGACCGGTTACTATGGATCAGGATGCTATGGATGGATCCCCCTGGCCTATCACACTGGCCAGCTGCTGGGTAGCGGCAAAACGGTGGTACTGGAGAGCTGGGTCCAACCTCCAAAACAGCCGGAGAAAGGATTAGATTAAGGGTCTAATCTGTGGGTCACAAGATTACAGCAATATTGAAGTTAAAAAATAAATTGTCCCAATTGGGACAATTTGTTGGTTTGTCTGCTCAAGGAGGGATAACTTGGTCCCACTACTGCTGCACCTCACTGTCCAGCCTGTTATTGAGCGCAGTGTGTAGATTTTCTAATATTGAAGAAGTTGTCAAACAGGGTCTTGAAGCAAAGAATGATGTTTTATTTCGCTCAGGTGCCCTGACAAGGACAGTTCCAGTGGTCAGGTCAGATGGAACATCAGAATGATACATGTCAGTGTACAAGACAGTGCTTTTTATACTGATTTGGACACAGGCTATTTTTAGAATCAGGATGCAATGTGTTTACACAAACATGGATTTACATGCATTGCAAAGCTAACAATATTGACGCTTATATGTGATATCTTAAAACCTTGCTGTGATATCCTGCATCTTACAGTGAACAGCAAGTCTAATTACATCTGCCTATGACCCTCACACATCAAAAAGTCTAATTAGCATGAGATTAACATGAGTCCTTTCTTCCAACAGTTGAAGAATACACATTTCCTCCAAAGAAAAGAATTCCCCAGGAAAAGTTGTAAACCCCAAACAAGACATTTCCTTACACAAGATATACAAAAGGCTTTCAAAACAAAGGCTTATTGTATCAGATATATACACATAATAAATAAGGTATTTCCTCTAGAAAGGTTAAAAACAGAAAAAAAGAATTTTCTCCCCCTGGTCTCAGAAATGAAAGATTTCCCTTACCAAAATATACACAATATAAAAAATAAGTGCACGTGCAATTCTATAAATAAGCGCCCTGCGTTATTTCCTTTAAATAAATTTATACCAGAAGTTATTTACAAGTGATACAGTCACAAGCACAATAAAGGCCCAGGAGGAAAATGCAATCTTTTAGATGAATGTAAATGATGTGAATTTATGTTGTTACATCAGCTGAAAATAATGAATTCTAAAATTATAATAATCACTGGCTTCCAAATGTATTTATCTATTCTAGATTTGTGATCAAGTTTGTTGGTTAACGTATAAGATTGTCTATTTATAAAGAATACTTGTAATTTGAGTTACTAGAAAATAATACACCATGTCTGTGATATTATTTCCTGTCACTCATGTGAAGCCGTTTAATGAGGATTAACATGCTTTATATAGCAGATAGTTTCAACAAGAAGCATATACCGCAGCATATGATCAAATGTGTTTTTAATAAATGAAGATTGTTTGTAATCATCACCATTGGTCAAAATGGAAATTTAGACGTAGTGGTATGGTAACTAAGTGAATGGAATTTGACAGCTTTACAATGAAGTAAATTAGTGTTTATGGATTTTTTTAATATTTTACTCTATATCAATTGTTAAAATGTTTCTGTAGATATACAGACTGATTTGAAAATATTTTAAGTTAAGAAAACTGCTATTTTAGTTTTGTTGTTTTTCTTCATTTTCTGATAATTTTGTGCATTCTCACTTAGAGTAGACATTTTTGTTTACCACTTTAAAAAGGATACAGCATCACACAGCTCCAGATTCCATTCAGGGCTGCTGACAAACAACAGAGCCTGGGGCCTCTGGGAAGGGAGAGGAGCAGAGTACTTCTAGGTGGTAGTGGAGATTTAAAAGTGTATATAAAATGTCAAATACTGGCTTTACTTGCTTAATACTCAAAATTTTGAAACCTCTGAAGACAAATATTGAACAACAATGTTGAATGTTACAGCCTATAGATTAGAACAAAAGGTTGATGCTTGACACAATTACAGCATAGTTAATACACAAACCGAGAGAACTTTACTCTCTTTTCCCATAATACTGTTACCAATCCTGTTATGTCACAGTAGCCGTTACAAATAACTAGAGAAATGCATTTAAAAAAAAAAAAATCAAAAAGTGTAAAAAAATAAATAAATAAATAAAATAAAATCACAGTAACCTGGGGCTCTTGACGTGAATTTAGCTCATCCGATTCCTGTTCCTCTTTACTTGGTGACCTTGATATGGCCTTGCTTCTATGCAGAGATTCCTCAACTAAACGCTTTTCTGACTCCTTCATGATCTCCAGAGTTTCCTGGGTTGTGTGGCCATGGGACATCTTTAGCATAGTACAGAGCAAACCGTAATAACCTGTAATTAGACAAACACAAATCAAGGAAAAAATATTGCATAAAATAGCTACAAACACAGCACAACATTAACAAACTCAAATTTGGATGTGCTTCTAAAAATGGCCTCACTTTGCCCATCAGCTACCCGAAAGCAAACCCTAATAAAGACCACAATTACTATGACTGAACTGTCTCTATCAGATGTGGACAGGTGAATTATGTCTAACTTTTTTGCAGTTTAACCATTCTTCTTGGGGTGAGAGCTAGTGTGTTCCAGCCAGGTATCTGTATTGTATATTCCTGTGGTTTTTATACAGACATAGCTCTTTTAAATAAAAGATTAGTGAACTAATTACTATTACTACTATTGGTGAACAATGCACTACTTGTGTACTTGCCAAATACTAAAAACATGGTTGTCCAAAAAACAATCTGTGGAAGTAGCCCTCCAGCTTCTACACCACAACCTTTGCTGAAGGACTTCCAACAGTATCCAGGTCATTAACAATTATTCTGAATAGAAATACAGCACAACAAACAAAATCTCTGAAATGTATATTTTTTACATATAATGCCTTTTTGTGGCCTCCCAGCATCTCATTAATGCTACTGTATACAATAATGAACAACATCTATGAAAATTAGCACACATGAAATGTTGATGTTGCCCCTGAAGTTTGCATACATTTCTACTATTTTACAAAGAAAAAAAAACCCAAACTGTTTGGCTGCTAGGGGCAACACCCTTTTTATTTGCACTGGTTTTCATAAATGAGACATATTGTGTATGAGACATATTTTGCTGAGCACATTGGGAAAGTACTATTATGCTGTTGGAGCACTGCTTATTCTTCCAAAAGACATGAAATTACTTTCCCAAAGCCTCGTAGGATCCCATCGCCCTTACTCAAACCATTCACCAAAATAAAATATGTTTGTAGGCCAAACTGAGAATGCAACATAACCATTTTAAATGACTAGAATATATAAAAATTATATATCTATCTCTCTATCTCTTACGTATGCAAAATCTACTCTCACATTGGAGAAAATGAAACATTTAAATATTTGTGACAATGCTGTTATATTCCCTTTAGACTTTTATTGCTTCCCAACATGTAAATGATTTGCTGAATAATGTATCACAAGACTGATGTAGTGACATCAATAATGATGATTCCTGCTATCACTTTCTTTCATGTAAAACATTCCTTCCCTCAATAAGATGATCACTATGCCAGATCCACAGCATCTGACATGCAATTTACACAATAATTTCTGATCCAATTATATTACTTGTAGCTAAGCTCAAAAACACATGGGCAGCTATTATGGTAGCCATGCTGTACATCATAACAGTTTATACATGTTACTTTTCCCAATAAGCTTTCCCTAAATTAACCATGGAAATGACACTCACTTATATATTGCCATTACCAGTCATGCACATTAACAGAAGCTGGGAATCACAAAGGTTCTCAACACACCACAAAAACCATTAATCTGGTCATTTTCCACTGCATCTGACAGCCCTGTTCTAGTTTCTTTCATTAAGGTTTTTCTAAAAGGCAGGTCGTTTTATCTGTATGAATGAATCAGCCTCCGTCCCCCAGGACAGCGTGGGAGGCGTTGAGGAGGAGGAAGACATGATCGTCTTTGACAAGAGCGTGCAAGAGCAAAAACACACAGGGAAGAAATAAGGGTTAAACGCAGGTAAGAGGACAGTGTTCCAACAAATGGGTGAAAACATCAGATTACACAGAGATAAGATAAACCCACTCAAATACACACTGCAGGTCTCCCATCAGCCAGCATTCATCATAACAGACATGCTGGTACAACAATGAGACATCAGGAGGAGGAACGTTTAATGTTTTTGTGTTTAATCTATTAATATAAAACGACCATTTTCTGCACTTCTGTTCATGAGGATCATTTCATTTCAACCCATACAAGTTTAGTTCATTTGTCCGTTGTGTATTAAAGGAAATCAGGGAAAGGAAATAGGGACATTATCACCTTCAGCATTCTGCTGTGTATTACAACAGCCTAAAAAACAAGGTGTGCAGCAGTAATGCAAATAGCTTTACCCAATGGTCAGAAAAACAGCCCGTCAACTTAAAAACTCACATATATACAGCAGATTTTTGAACATTTAGCCCATTTAACCTTTCTGTCTCCAGTTGTAGTTTCAAACTTTACTTCTATTAACCATTTAACCCACAGATTTGTTTCTGCCAGTCAGAGCTCAAGATTACCATTGTACTTTACACACAAACCATGTGCAAAACATAGATCTCTTTACAGCAATGTCTAAGGGTGAAAATCAACTTTGCAGATCACCAGCAACATGGACTCAAATTAAGCCTATTCTACAATGGTTATGCAAAATGAGATGGTGAACTCTTCATTGGGCTCTCTGTTGTACTATGCCCTGCCAGGTGAGGAGGGAAAACAAGAGGCATAGGTGAAAGGTATGGAAGACTAGCAGTGTAGTAATAACTATACTTATATAGAACGTATATAAATTGATTGAAAGAAATCTGATCATACACTACACATATAGGGAAACTGCTACATGAATAACCAAATCAAAATATATATAAAAAAATAATAGAGAAACACCCTGAGGAACTAGGCTATAAAAGTGGCCAAAATGCTAGGCTCATTTTATATTCATTTTCCCTAGTAAAACATGGACACACACATTTGTAAAAGTATAATCTATTTAGGCATCACAAAGGGAATAAAAAAACATTTAGGCAACAGAAAAAGTAAAGAGGAAATAAAAAAATTAAATGGAATAATGACACACTCCAAGACAGGCATATCTAGCAGCGTGTGAAGAGACAGTGTCAGAGCCAGGGCATTGATCCAGGACTTGGCACAACCTGAAAAGTTTAAGGACATTAAAGACACAGACTGTTCTTGTGTGTATAATATGGGTATTTTAAAAATATAAGTTCCATACTGAGCAATAGAGGTAGATATCATGCTGCATTAAAAACAACATTTAATTTGTAAATGACCAAATGATGGTGTTGAAATCTTTCTAGAATTATTATTTCTCTGAAAAACATGTAATAAGCCTGTTAAAGAGAGTATTTCAAAATTTAGGCTCATTAAATAACACTTAAATAAGATGGTAACCTGCAGGAAATCGCATGCAATCAAATTAATGCTCAGCAGGGAATATTTGATGCTAGAACATTTCTCGTTTTGCTGAATGCCATATAATCCAAGCACAGAAACACACTTCTTTATGTAAGACTGTCTAGTGAAAAAACAAGTGCATGTACTGCAATGGAAGATTAAATAGTAAATAGCATAAGATCCATTTAAAAATCAAATGCCTTATTCAGTTTATGTATTTAATGTTTAATTTTTTCAAAACAATGTGCAACGAAGAAATAACAGCCGTGCAATGCAACACTGCAAGGTTAAAGTGATGATACTAGGAAGATCTTTAATCGTATTGGAAGAAGGAACTATCCAGTCAGAATTTCAGCTCCGTGGCAACCAGTTCTATCACCAAGAGAAGCCAGCCAAGATGTGATACTAGTACAGGAAGGGGGGGGGGGGGCTTGCAGAACAAACCTTACAAATTGTATCATAACCTACTCAAAAATAAACAATTGCATATATGTGAGATTATATTTTATATACACACACACATACATACATACATATATTACTTAGCGGAATACTATACATGAAATAACTGGAGTGGTGGAGTAGTTATATTTATCTAAATAAGTCTACTATGCTCTCTGACATGCTGCTGCAGGTGGCCATGTTAGATGCTTCTCCAAGGGGGCAGACCGTGAACGACATGTTTCTAAACTTCTGTACAAACGCAGGGCAAGTCATGTGACAGCATTTCAAACAATTGCAGTCTCAGCTTTGTGACTTGCATTAGATCCCAAATGGACACAACCAAAGATTCGGGAGAACCTTCAGCTCCTGTAATGGAGTGGGAAAGTAATACTCTCCCCCTCCCACACAGAGATTTTCACCAGTGTTGGACGCTTGTGAATGTTGCAGGCAATGTTGTAACCGACATGCTTGTCAGAAAATATGTGCAGGTGCATTCCAGTCCAAAAATAATGTACTATCAGCATAAAAGGATGTTTCGCAGGCCTTAAGAGAGTCCCATTTTAAACACGTTGCGTGTATGTACATTGATTCATATAGATGTTGGTGTTGTCACCTTAATCTTCATGCATCAATTTGACAAATGCCTCAAACCATTAATTTACGCTGTTGGTAGTGCTATCATTCCAATTTAAATCCTCATTTTGGACATCTCATTGTTTTCCCTGTGTTGACAGCTACAATAATTTGCACTATCGCTGTGTTGAAAGCACTCCTGTTTAAAAGATGAGAAGTCTGTCCTCATGATTGCCCAAGGGAAGTCCTTGTCCATTGGCCCATATGAATCTAGTCCTGACTGGTTGGCTCAGTACAGTCTACCCACTCCCCCAGACTAGTCACCCTGCTCACATCAACCAATAGGAATGACCAAGTATTAGTACTTATTTAACTTTATGCCAGAGGTGGAAACAGCTTTTCGAACTTTAAGGTAACATTTGCTTTTTTTTTTTAGTGTCTGTGTGCATCCACTACCTTTAAATTGTTGTGTATAACAGCTCATGTAAACGCTATTGAACGCAATATTACAACAGACAAAGATCCTGCTGTATTCCTGCAAGATGCCTATATCTGTTGAAATCCTGTGACCTACAGATAAGAGCTAACACTCTAATCAGTCCACCAGATGTCTTATGTTGAACCAAACATTTTGAGTCAAGTGTGCCTGCTACCCTGCAGTGCCGATTTAAATAAAGCGGTCAGGAGGATAAAGAGTCAAGCAAAGAGGTGCTGCAGCAGCTACACAATACCCACCAAAGCAATAGTGAGGCATGAAGAAGCCTGGTGTTGGCAGCTAATATTCTCCTGCAACTGGGGGTACCATGGTGGTGCACAGTCAACACTTACACCCAAAAAAGTTGGCAGTGTACTTTGCGTGTGTTGTCCAATTCCTCATACCATTCACAATAGTTACTAGGAAATGCTGCTTCTCCATCACACGAGAGGCTCTTCAATACAATTCAGCATCGAAGACTCTCCACACAGTAAACATGTGTGTGATTGGGAACACATTTTAGAATCACTACTACGACCAAATGTCTGTGTAGAAAGATGTAACACTGTAACACATCATGTTACACCAAGCAACCAGCTACGACTAGCAATAACAGGGTGTTTTAGGGAATAGGTGGGCAGTTCCTTACCAGAGTTGCTACTTTTGGATAAACTGTAACACAAACACACATATGGAAAGAAGTTACGCACCCATGTGCTATCTAGCTTACACCCTATTTAATTGTACTTTTGCTTCCTCTCTCCACCAGTCCGGTACAAGACCAGTTTCAGGATGTGTGCTGCCCTAAGTTGCAATCACTACCAGGTCTGGGCAAGAGTGGTTTTGTGGCCAACATGGTAAACCTTACTTAAAGATACCATGAGAAATTCACCCATTTCATGTGGCTGGATCAGAAGAAAAGGAGGTTAGTGGTGGAATCAGCACAAGGGAGAATGTGTCGGATCATATCACTTATTTGATCACTAAATAAGAGTGCACACTGTCCATTGGTTCAGTTTTCAATGCAACGAATCACAATAATCGTAGTTTGTTCACTAAATAGAAGATGACATTCTACACTGTAAGCCCAACAGGGATTATTTTTTTCTATAAAATAAACACTGCAGAGGAGGTGTTACTTAGTGTTGGAAATACATCTAGATATTTGCAAGGGTTAAAGGAACTGCACTGATCAGCGGCAAATTACAACTACCGTTTATCACTGACAGTGGAAGTGAATATCATTGATTATCTTGTTATATCCTACACTGACAGGTGTCATTGTATTCGGTTTCAAGAATGAACTGTTCACTTGCTGCCTATGTGCTGGAAGTAGGAAAAACGGGCAAGCATAAGGATCTGAGTGACTTTGGCAAGGGCCAAATTGTGATGGCTATATGACTAGGTCAGAACATCTCCAAAATAGCAGGTCTTGTGGGATGTTCCTGGTATGCAGTGATTAGTACTTATCAAAAGTGGTCCAAGGAAGGCCAACCAGTGAACCAACAACAGGGTCATTGGCGCCCAAGGCTCATTGCTGCGCATGGGTAGCGAAGGTTAGCCTTTCTTGTCCAATCCCACAGAATGGCTCTGCAGCACAAATTGCTGAAAAAGCTGCACTTGCTATGATAGAAAGGTGTCCGAACACAGTGCATCGGTTTGCTTCGTATGGGGATGATGAATCATGTTTTCTTTTACATTATGTGGACAGCAGTTTACATGTGCAGCGTGCTACACTGGTCAATATTCTACTGGAAAACCTTGGGTCCTGGAGTTCATGTGGATGTTACATTGACACGCATCAACTACTAAGAAACACTGTTGCAGACCAAGTACACCCCTTCATGGCAACGTTATCTCCTGATGGCAGTGGCCTCATTCAGCAGGCTATTGCACCCAGCCACATTGCAAAAGTTGTTCAGTAATGGTTCGAGGAACATGACAGAGTACAAGATGTTGACTTGGTCTCCAAATTCCCCCCAGGTCTTGTTGATCAAGCATCTGTGGTATATGCTGGAAAAACAAGTTCACGGCAAGGAGGTCCCACCTTGCAACTTACAGGATCTGCTGCCAACATCTTGGTGGCAGATATCACAGGACATCTTCAGAGGTCTTGTGGAGTCTAGCACATCCTTTATCCCAAGTCAATGTCATAACTGCACAACCTTCTTAAATAAACTGGAGGATTGGGCAGCCAAATGGAATATGAGGTTTAACAGATAAATGTAAGTTTATGCATTCAGGGATCAAAAACAAGAACGCAACCTATAAATTAAATGGAATTGATTTAGGAGAATCTATAATGGAAAAGGATTTGGGAGTGCTAGTAGACCGTAGACTTAGCAATAGTGCTCAATGTCAAGCAGCAGCTGCAAGGGCAAACAAAGTATTGGCATGCATAAAAAGGGGCATAGATGCAAGAGAAGACAGTGTAATTTTGCCACTGTATAAATCATTGTTAAGACCTCATCTTGAATATGCAGTACAGTTCTGGGCACCACTCTATAAAAAAAAAAGATATTTTGGAACTAGAAAGGGTTCAGAGAAGGGTGACAAAATTGATAAAAGGGTATGGAGTCATTAAGTTATGAGGAAAGGTTAGCCAGTTTAGGCATGTTTACTTTAGAAAAGAGGCGTCTAAGGGGAGATATGATTACTATGTACAAATACATTAAGGGTCAATACAGGGAACATTCATGGGAACTTTTTGCCCAAGGACTATACATAGGACACGCAGTCACCCCCTAAGTGTAGAGGAGAGAAAATTTCACAACCAGCAAAGGAAGGGGTTCTTTACAGTCAGGGCAGTCAAGATATGGAATTCATTGCCAGGGAAGTTTGTGATGGCAGATTCAATATATATGTTTAAGAAAGGGATAGACAAATTTTTAGCGGAAAGGTGTATCCAGGGATACGACCATTAATTAAAATGAAGGATAGTAGTGGATATAGGGTAAAAATAGGACTGCAATAGAGAGTCTGGGGGGATTTTCGCAACTGAAACAGATTGGCGGTTGCTTACTCTGGATCAATTTCAAATATAAGTGCAGGATCGCAGGAGATCCAAAATAGGTTGAACTTGATGGACTGGTGTCTTTTTTCAACCTCATCAACTATGTTACTATGACTCTTACCAAGAGATTGTCGGAGCCCCAGTTTAGTGGCATTTTCCCTCCAATAATATGAGACGACAAGCGGATAGCCAACTTTATTGATTGAAAGGGTGCCAACTCCCTCCTTCTACTCGGATCTTCGATATGCTGTGTAACCTCTCTGTGGGAAGAGGTAGTCACCTGATGCAGAAGTTATTGAGTCTTATTCTTTGCTTTGTGACACGGCAAACTAAACACACAGCCACAGCTCTTATTCGATAATAAGTTGGGCTATGGGTGAAGCTCAGTGTGGCATAAAGCAGAAATAAGTCACTACTCTTAGTAGTTCATCCTTGGGCATTAAGCCCAAGGATGAACTATTGCCCACCAGTGGTGTACGCTGTAATCCCCACCAGTTGAACATTATGAAATATTCATGGTGTTTCCATTCTACTGTTCCACTTCTCCCTGTGCTGTATATATTCAGAGAAAAGAAAATGCATTTACATTAGCAACTACCCTTATACCTCTGCATCCCCATGTTACAAAAGCAACATTGCCCCTTCAACCACTGACTCAGTCTCTTGACAATTTAAATATACAATCAGATCAGGACTCCCCCTATCTCATCTCCCTACAAAACTGGATATCTCACTTATGGGTTGTGAATTACAGACCAAGCACCTCTTTTCACATCTTTACACATGGTGTACATGAAGTACACGGCTTCTGTGCATCACAAAATTTATCATCCATGCCAGTTTTAAGAAACTTGACCATGCGCATTTTTGAGCATTCACCTTTAAAAAATATGGAAAAAGTATGGTCAGAGAAAAGGATTACTTACATGTCCCCTCTCTCCTTCATTTTCTTTTAACCCTCTCTCTGTTTCCCACCATCTCTTCCTTCCTTTCCTAGTTTATCAACCACAATCGGGCACTTAAATTGCATACATAAAAATACAAATTAATAACCTTTTTTTAAATACCACTAACATATTACACAACACTTTAGAGAGATGTATAATCACGTTTCACTTCAGTCCCTGCCCCAGAGAAACTTACAATCTAAATTCTTTAATACCCAAATAAATATTAATATTAACTACCAGAACAGTCTTGGACTGTGGGAGGAAGCTGGAGAACCCTGATCCCAAACAATCACTGGGGGAACATACAAATTCCACCCACATAATGCCCTGTTGGTGTAGAACTCATGGTCCCAGCACTGTGAGGCAGTGTAATAATGCATATTTTCTCACATTGGTTTGTATTTACCTGTATGAATTGTATTTGTGTATTTTATGATTTTGGATATCTAGGCCAGAAGTAAAACTTTTTTCACTCTAAAATACACATTTTGAATCATTTTACCAAACTTGACTAATTCACAATTTTAATTTCATTTAATGGAAAGCCAATACCATTGACTTCTGGGTTATTTTCAAAAGGGGCAAATCTCCCTCTCCAGACCATGAACTTCATGACTAACGATAACACTGAATATTAAAGGTGCCACTACAGATCCCAGTCACTCAGCCGATGCCTTTTTCAAGGCAGTAGTTTCAGGCATCGTTTTAGAGTATCCCATAAGTTTCTGATCTAGTGACTGAAGGTAATGACATAGGGATAACATCAACTCATCAAAACATTGTGTGGTCATATGTGGTCTGTGTATGGTTCTATTGCCATTCTAGAACACAATCCTCTGCATCAGGAAATAATTACTGCAAAATGGGTTGAAGATGATCACTCAAGTACCATTAAGTAATGATTATTATTGACCTTGCCTTCTACTAGAAGGCTTGCTCCAAAGACATGCTCCTCACAACATTATAGAACCACTAGAACCTTTTACTGTATGAAACAAGCACTCGGCTCTTTAGGTTGGCCCCCCCAAGTGTACTCATCTATTTGTCGATAACATGGTGAAAGTTATGGTGAAAGAAAGGCAATAGGCTTTTGCACATAGCCCAATGTCTGAGCTTTCACCACTGAACTCACAAATTTGCACTGCCAGGTGTGATGAATGGATTATATGCAGACTATATCATCTTGCTCTGTGGCAACCTCATTGGACCACTTTTGTGGAAACTGACCACTACAGGTTTAAATCTGTAGTCAACCGATCTGTAATTGCTCGCCTGTTTTATCTTACACATCAATTAATGTACAGATATAATGACTCTGGAATTTGCTAACCCACCAGCCATTACCTGTATTTTACGTTTTTCCTCCTCTCAAAGTTCCATGCTGAAACGTCATGTCACCAATAAGACACTAAGGCATCTATTACAGCCATGATAGCCGTAATAAGTATATTTATATATGACCCTGACCATGCTGGGTTAACACATGAGCCAACACCTGTGTAAAAGCCATTGCTTTCAATATGCTTACCGATACAGTACCTTTAGCTACTGCATTCCATTATCGATCACTGCCCACCATATACTATAATTAATGACAGAACACACAAAACTATTGACAATAATGCATTCATGAATTCAAGTGCACCGCCAACATTACACTTGGGTTGTCAATGACATTGCCTAATTAAAAAAAAACATAAAAAAAAAAATGGTAAAATCAATATGAAACAGAAGTAACAAGGTGAACATTAGTCTTTGCATTTAGAAGCCTTGCAGTACTGAGAAGCTAAACAGTGCAATTAAAATCATGCATTTTCCTCTGAATAAAGACATTGCTCAGTTTAATTGCTAAAGCATATTTTTATGGCAGATTGTATTTATATTTACTGTTAATGGATACGGACAATAAATATTCTGTATCAATTTAAAGAGAGCCCCCAAATTTTGAGGATGTCACCCTGAACTACTAAGGAAGAGTAACATTAGTAAGAAGCAAGTAAACTGTTATGGGGATGAAACACATTGGTTTCATTAACCCTGTACCCACATCCGCTTGTGGTCAGGAGTGGCAGCACAGCAAAATCCTTTGTATGCTGCCAGCTCTAGTCACTACGTGAACGTAAGTCGATAAATTGAGTGTGACAAGTTAATAACTTGTAACATGCAAAGTCAGTGGCGTTTTCTTACCAGCAGTAACTGGCCTTGTACAAAACAAAGATATGACTTTTCTAATTTATTTAGGGAAACTTTTTTTTTTTTATTACATTAAGTACAGTACCTGAGATTTTCCACATCACATACTTGTCAAGGTTACATTGAACCACTAATAGTCAGTACTACAAAATTAATATATAATTTTAAAAAATGGCCTACTGATCATGTAAAATCATAATTTGATATAATACATTTTAATCACTCTAAAATTGGAGAGAGCAGGTGAAAACAGCAATAAAAGTATAAAAAGTGTCAGGAAATCACACCCGAAATCACGTTTTAAGAACAGACTAAATAAAGAAGTGCAAATCAGGACCTAAATATAACCCCTATTCTCAAGCACTGCAGGCTCGTTGTTACAGAGGGTCTACAATCTATGGCAATGTAGTCTACCCATTTCAGAGTAACATTTTACCAATTTCTAGAATAAGTATGCACAAGCTACTGACGTGGTAGTGGTGTATTGTAGCAAGTGAGAGCAATGTTGAACAAAAAAAAAAAAAGACATCCAGAGACAGTCGAGATAGTTCTTACCCAGCTAATGTTTTTCCTCTGCCCTGGAAATCCCTTTTTTTTTTTTTAAACACGCTTATAAAAAAAAAAGAAAGAGTGGTTAAATATTTAAAGGAAATTTAAAATGGAAGAAATTGCATCATTCAAAAATGTTAAAATGCTCTGAGAAGCCAAATATAATTAAAAGTCTTATGCATAGAGAAATATAATTAAGATCATTTTTAATGCTTTCCCCCTGTTTTTTTTTTTTAATGTTTTCTTTACTGGTTTGCAGTATCCTGAATATGTCACTGTTGCATGCATGGTCTATAGAAATCATTTTGGGGACAGTTTTTAGACAGTGTAAAACATCACGCTTGCAGGTTGTAAAAAAAATAAATAAAAATAGTGTCAATTTTGAGAGGTCACACAAATAACAGCACCTGATCCTAGAAATATTTCTCTACTTGTCAAAATAGTGACAATCCCTTCTGGATAGAATTACTTTACAGTGCACCTGTAACCGCCAGGTATTAGTGGTTGGCATTCTAAGGGGGGAATTCAATTGGCCGCATTACTGTTAAAAGTAACGCGCCTGCGCATTATTACCGTTATTACGGTAGTTTTAACTCCAGCTTTTTGCTCGCAGCAGAAAGCCGGGTTAATATTACTGTAATAACGGCAATATCTTTAACACGGCGGTACTTCGGGAGGGGGGGGGGGGATTGAATTACCCCTATGGGCTGCACCAATATTTACGAGAATGCGGCCTATTCATTCAGGGGGGGAATAGGGACAGCAATAAGGAACATAGAGCACCCTCAGTTATGTCACTTGTTCCTGGTGAATACGCTGCATTCTCATAAACTTTGGTTAAACCTACAAAATATCAAACTACAGTCATGTCCAAAAGTTGAGAATGACAAGTATTGGTTTTCACAAAGTTTGCTGCTTCAGCAGTTTTAGACCTTTTTGTCAGATGTTGCTATGGCATGCTGAGGTAAAATTACAATCATTTCATAAGTTTCAAAGGCTTTTATTGACAATTACATTAAGTTTATGCAAGGAGTAAATATTTGAAGTGTTGACCTTTCTTTTTGAAGACCTCTGCAATTCGCCCTGGCATGCTGTCAATCAACTGGGCCACATACTAACTGATGGCCGCCCAGTCTTGCCTAATCAATGCTTGGAGTTTGTCAGAATTTGTGGGTTTGTTTGTCCACCCGCTTCTTGAGGATTGACCTCAAGTTCTCAATGGGATTAAGGTCTGGGGAGTTTGCTGGCCATAGACCCAAAATTTCGATATTTTGATCCACGAGCCACTTAGTAATCACTTTTGCCTTATAGCAGGGTGCTCCATCATGCTGGTAAAGGGATTGTTCGTCACCAAACTGTTCTTGGATGGTTGAGAAAAGTTGCTCTTGAAGGATGTTTTGGTACCATTTTTTTATTCATGACTCTGTTGCAACCCACACACATGAATTGTCTCAGGATGCTTTACTGTTGGAATGAAACAGGACTGAAGGTAGCTGTGAGGAAACCGGGTTTAACGTAATCTTCTGCGCCGCACCAGCTGGCCTACCCGGTACCTATCCAAGGTTCAAAATCACCCAGGCAAATATCCGAAATAATACAAATAAGTTTAACAAAATGGTATCACAAAACAACAATAAACATATTTAAATAATAACTTGCAACAAACAACACTACAGTCTGGCACAGACAACATACAGGGTATAATGAAAACACCTCACCAGTATCTTTGTCACTTTCAGGGACTGCTGTCCATCAATCCAAGCTTATCCCCCTCTCCCCTTTAAGGCTACCAGCAAAGGTAGCAGCCTTGCATCACTGTCACTCCACTTTCAGCGGACAAACAGCTCCCCAAAACCTGGAGAGGTAGTTCAGGGCAACGGCAGTACTCCAGGGACCGATTGTCCCTTTCCTGTCAGGGGCAGAGATTTATATCTCAACGCCAGAAATGACTTCAGCTATCACTTGGAACTGAATGCCAATTTGCTGTACTCTAGAGCGCTCTTTTAAGCCCAAAAATGACCTCATCAGCAATTTCAGGACCTGCCTGATTGGTCCTTTTCTGTGTTTACCTTTTCACAGGTAAACATACAGTCAAAGGGATAGCAGATGAGTCATTCCTGATTTAATTAGGAACAGGTATTGTTCTGTGGTTATACAGCAGGGTTTGGAGAGATGACAATCCATTTTGCATTTAAATGTAAATGTGTCTGCAGTCCTCTGTAATTAAACATGGAGCTCACATCTAAACAAAGACAAGAGACCCCCTGGTGTGATGTACATTCATACGGGACTGGTGGACAGTAACCCTTTTGCCTTGACTGAAACAATGGACTAGTCTGCAAGATAACGATACATGCTGGCAGACCTATTACTACTTTCAAAATAGAAGATACACAAGTCTAAATATGTGTGAGAAATATGGGGAACCAGAGGGCTAGAAAAAGTATATGGTTTTATAGTCCGCAGTTGACGGTCTTGGCACTTGCTGGACGTTCTTTGGCGCCCTGGAGCCTTCTTTACGACTATTGAACCCCTCTCCTTGAAGTTTTTGCTGATCTGATAAATGGTTGATTTAGGTGCAATTTTGCTGCAATATCCTTGCCTGTGAAGCCCTTTTTGTGCAAAGCAATGATGACTGCACATGTTTCCTTGCAGGTAACTATGCTTTAGAGGAAGAACAATGATTTCAAGCACCATCCTCCTGTTCAAGCTTCCAGTCTGTTATTCAACTCAATCGGCATGACAGAGTGATCTCCAGTCTTGTCCTCATCAACACTCTTACCTGTGTTAAGGAGAGAATCACTGACCTGATTTTAGCCCTGCCACAAAAGGACCAGCTGACATGTAGTGGAAATGTTGTTTTTGGGATTAAGTTCATTGTCATGGCAAAGAAAGAATTGCAATTCATCTGATCACTCTTCATGCCCTTTTGAAGTATATGCAAATTGCCATCATAAAAACAGTCAGCAGACTTGATGAAAAATATTTGTGCCATTCTCAAAACTTTTGGCCATTACTGTATAAGGACTACAATATTTTAAAGAATTTTCTCGATGCAGATCTGAACTTGTTTTGAATGTTCAACTAAAGCAATGATGTAAAACATACAGCAACTTCCCAGTTACACAGACTATTTTTAGAAAACGTAAAATTTCATGTAATTATTAATAATGAATAATAATAATAATGGTAATAATGAATCATGTAATTCAAGCATCGTCCTTTAACCAACAATTCTTTAACCGATAACCTGTCTGTGAAACGTGTGATTATGAGGTAGGCAAAAATGTCATGCAAATAATATTTTGTTCTAATAAGGGTTATTATATTTTATAAAAGGAATACAATAAATGCAATCTTTTACGCATATCTAATTATACAATAAACTGTATACAGAGCTAGGGCATTCAGGACTTGCGCACATGTGCTTACATGTGAGATTCTATATCAGGAAACATGCTGAATTTTATTAGTATGATATAATATCAGGGAGAACATGCTCTTGCACATTTTCATTTTTAAAAAATAATCTGTGTAAAGATACCACAGGATCCCTCCCTTCTGCATTTTGGGTTCAAAGCAATCAATTCTACTGATGGTCAGGATTTATATATCCCTACCTCCCCTTGTCTGCCCTAACATGTTCAAGCCCGAGGACTGATCACTACAAATAACGAAAGACTGCATTGCAGACCTATTGGCAGTTAATAGGTTACTACATTTTTTTTTTAGCCTGGGAACTGCCATTGACGTCACAACAGTCACTTGGCAACCAAGACATAGGGATATCCTCCATGGGGGTTCCCTGAATAGCTTACATGGAAATTATCCTTTTCTTACAATTATGTCAAGACACAGTAATACAGTAGGGCACTTCCTAAGCTTATCAAGGTCAACGCAGGGTTATTTGTGCCCTGGTTTTCTTAGAATTTTCTCAACAGCCAATGCTGATAATCCGCTCCCAGTCTCTCCCCTCTCCATCTTTCGACTTCACACTGCCAACCTGCGTCATACAGACGGAAATCCCAGCTGACGTAGATGCATCAGGACAGATGCTATGCAGCTTGTTTGAGAGAGGAGGAGAAGCAGATTCTAAGGAGGGCAGAATTGATGAAGTAGCAGAAACAGCAATTTTAACATAAGCTTTTCATTTAAATTAAGCACAAAAATCACAGTCACCAATAACATTTAAAAAATGTGCTTATTCCTTTTGTGTCAGATAAATTAAAGTCTTATTATGTAAGAACATATTGTGCTTAATGATACAAATTAGCTGAGTGGATTAAATGAAAAATGGAGTGAATTTAGTAGCACTGGTAAAATAAAGTTGCTCCCAGCAGGTCACAAAACAAATTGGAATAGTAGGGGTAAGAAAACAAAAAGGGAAGAGGATCTTCTTTTAAAATAAGTTTGCGGCACCTCCAATGGATTGTTAGCTGTGTGGTGCTACATCCTAACCAGCATGGGTCTGATTTAGTACAACGACCCATGAACAGCCCTCTTATGGGAATTGTCTGTAACCAAATAATTTATCCAAACTGAAACTGAGCAGTGCATTATGCTGTTATGCAGTACGTTATATCTCATCTGATAATTGGCGAGTGATAGGTAACAAGGCAAAGTAATAATCTGATGGCTGAAATGTATCCCAAAATTCAGAGCAGGTGTAAAAAAAAAAAAAAAAGAAAAAGAAAAGTGTAGCAACAAACACACACATTCAGCTCCTGAAGTATATGCCCCCCCCGCCCCCCCATAATCTTGAGATATGGGAGGGTGTCTTACATTACTGCATAGGCCAGTAAAACGGCTTGATGGCAGAGAAAAGAAATGGCTTATTTTATGTCCCACCAAAGCAAGAGGGGACTGCGACGGCTGTTAGCAGTTAAATAATACATCTTTCAAGATGGCAAATAGGCACATTGTTGAAACACAAGTAGAAAGATATTGCCACACCATGATATCGGGGGGCTCAAGCAAGAGAGGGTTCCAGACACTTGTCTATAACTGCTACATACAATTACTGGGAACTTAGACTGCCCAGCCTTTATAATCATCTTTAAGCACTTGAGGTGGCACGGAAGCAAGTTAGGGCTAGAAATGACAGCAGACTCTTGATTGAAAGACCACAGAGATTATCCTATAAAGAGCCAGCTACCATTTAGCTTCCTGCTTTGAGTTCTCAGAGAGAATAACTAGAGGAAGCCAGCAGCGAGTACCATGACTATCTTGAATTAAACAAATGATGGATTTTCAAAAGAGGTGCCCCCACTGTAGGCAAAACACATGTATTGAAGTAGGTGAAACCACTTAAGTACAATGTAATAACATAGATGCCAAAACTCAAAGCATCGTGGTCCAATGAGAGTTGGGAACTGGTAGTCTCATTTGCACCTTATGTGGCCTATGCTACTTTTCCAGTATCTGCATTTTTCCACCAACCGGAAAACAGGAAAAAAAAATCCCATTGGTGTGCGAGCCGGTGGGAATGTGCTTTTGATAAGCAGGTGGCTGTGGGGGATGTAGTGAAGGAGGGGGTTTGCGAGGGCTGTTAGCAGTTGTCTGTTTCTTTTTTTGCCTAATTAAAAATAAAACAGAAGCTAGACAAGGACTCGGCACATGGCACTAGTTTTTAAGAGACATTTGTCTGTGGCAAGAACAAGCAGCAATTAAGGTGGGAGAAAATGAAGTCAAGCCTCTGCAATCTGTCGATTTACTTATATACCTTGTAGAAAGCTACCCCACAAAAACAAAAAAAAAAGAGAAAGCTATTTACAGTTTTTACCATATTTTTAGACCTTACGTTCACATTTATTAGTTCTTTAGTGGTCCTTTTATTTTAAAGATGTCACACAAATAAAATATCATCTCATGAACCACTGCAAGCATCTTACAATGTGTTCTGCAGTGAGTATATTAATTCTGCAATGTAGACAAAGCAATAATTTTGAAAGCAAGAATAGATTTTATAAGCAGAAGTAACCATGTAAATCCAAGCACAGAACGCAGCCGAGGCTCCATTTCTGTTCCAGTAACATTTTTGGGCAAGTTGAAAGAACATATTGGGTCATTGAAACATAATCAGAAAACAGTGTGTGTACAACAGGAAGACATGTATTAGAAGTGATCGATTTCTTCATCAAAGCTTAGCAGCTGACAATGGGAATCCCCTAAATGCCAAAGGCACAACTATGACGTCATGAAAAAAAATGAATGGATGGAGGGGTGAATGAACAACAAAAAATAAGCAATAATGAGCCTGTAACACAATTCTTCTGCACAGACTATGCATTGTTCTCTGTGAGAAAATCACCAACATATGATTGCCTAACATTTAGGTAAATCAATTCTATTGCAGAAAATATAATATATAGATCGATACATGCACATTTCAGCTTTCTGAATCATTTCATTCCATGAACAGACATAAGAGACAAGCACCACCAAAAATGATGAACATAGATATGTTTATGATACACAATAAGAGAGCATGAATGTGTCCATACATTGAGTCTCTCTCAATAGGAATTGCTGCAAACATGCCTTGTGCGCTTATGTATATTTTCAACCTATTTATCGAGAAAAGGGGAGTGAAAAGCATCAAATGGCCTGATCGTTTCTGACAGAGTTTATGAATGGGATAAAACACTAAACAGGAAGGGATGGACCGATGACCGCTGCATACAAATTAGTTGCACTCACCGTTGGGTGGGGGTAAGAGGGACTCTGAATCTGACGAAAATCAGCTATTCCACCCTATGAAGGAGATCATCTTTATGAGGTGCTGGAGCAGATTGATTTCAACAACGATTCGGAAGCTGGATTTTTTTTTCCCTTCACAAACCGTTTTTCTCACTAACTGCTTCAGATTTCACCCCCTCCCTTTTTCTTTTTTTGCTCTCCTTGTGAATGGAGTGCTATGGACTCTGGCTGCCTTTCCTTTGCCAAGATAATTGCTCTGACAAGCTGCTCTGAAGCAGGGCAGAGCCCAGCTGTTCCCATCCGCTGTCACACTGAGAGTTCTGCCAATAGTGGCGCACACAGCCACCCACACACACACACGCTCACTCTCCCTCTTGCTCTCATTCAAAACACTCTTTAATGGAACAACCTCCACAGCTGCTTAAAGACACAGTGTACCTTGCAAAGGAGGTGGGGGGTGGCAAACAAACGCAAACATTGTGGGTAACAAACAAAGCCAGGATCATAACCTTCAGTACAAGAATGTATTACCAACAAGGCAAAACATGACTATACACACCTATTCCACATGAATTAGACATAAGAAAGCACTGAAAATACTGCAGTCACCGGATTATTGAACCATGTGTGCACTTGCTGGCTGGTCACACGGACGGCAGTGTAAACGGAGGATCAGATGGGGAAAAAAAACAAACCACCAGAAAAACATATGCTTTTGTCCCAGCACTGTGACTCAGGGTTTCCACTGTTGCCATGTGCATCTTGTTCAATACATAGTGCAAAGTGAGGTTTATTCAGAGGAGCATTTTAAAGCATTTTCTCAAGAATAAAGTTCATCAAAAAATGCCTGAAACAATGTCTACTATTAGCCATAGTTATTCATTGGCTTTCAACTGCTCTTCCTCCAGAGGAATGAGAGCAAAAATATTGTACTCCAGACAAAGTAGCATCAAAGACCAGCAAAATGTGGATGCACATAAACAACATTGTGCAGAATTTGCATTTACTTGTGTTATTATGGTTTTTGTGTGGATATAATTTTGCAGTTTTGTTTTTCCTGCTCTATAGCTGGAGCCGTTATGGTAGGCCATAAGGCTGATTTGGTGTTTTATCAATCATAGATTGTACAGATAGATTTTGGGACAGTTTGTTTTTTTCACAATTTATGTACTGGTTACATATGATTAGCTTCATGTATGAATTTAGTTGGATAGCACGCCTATATGTATGGTTGATGTGATCTGCAGTTCAATATACTCAAAAAGAGCGGTTTCACATTCCAGGATTTGGCATTCTATATATGCTTGTTATTGCTAGGTCCAGTGACGATTCCATCATCAGATTCCATATTCTATGAAGGGTGGAAGTGTCACTCTGATTTAAATTGGTTGTCAGAGACCGTTGTCAGAGTACCGAAAGAGACGCTCTGGCCTTAACTGATCTGTATAAAACTTATTCAGATAACCTGAAGCAACATTATGGTGCTGTGTACAAATTCGTAAGTCCATGTAAGTAATTGTTTGTCCGTGCGTATTTGGAATGATTTATGTATAGAATATATAAACCCTTCTAACTTTTGATATTATATACCCCATGAGGAAGTCATAAGGGCCAATAGGAGTCTAGACAAAATGCATTGGTGACATTTGTTTATTGCTCTTAAATATTGTTCTTAAATATCATTTAATCTTAATACAATTTACTGCACTAGAAGGCACCTTTTGTCTATTATTATCCTCCATTAGATTTTCGCTGGTTTAGTGGGGAATTCAGGGATACATTCAGATAAACTAACATCCCTTCATCCTCTTCCCCAACAGACCAGGTGACAAAGTAAGCCCATCCGGTCACAGGTCCAAATCTGTACTGAACATTTTTCCACCTGTTATTACTACTGCCCATCCCACACAGTCAACAACTTTACTTTCTTACTCTTTCCTCTAACCCCCCCCAAGCACACTGCCTCTGTGGTATCCTTAAATCCACCCTCACATCCAGACCCTTTTACAGTCCTGTACCTTCCTCCACAACACAAAAGTAGGCCCATCCAGGAAGTATTTACAACCCTGGTTCACTCACTCATTATTTCCCGCCTTATCTAGTGTAACCTCCTCTTCACTAGTCTTCCCTCTACAATACAACCTGAATGCTGCGGGTAGACTACTCTTCCTCTCCTGCCACTGCTCATCTACTGCCCCACTCTGTAAACCCCTCCACATTGTGTATTTGGGCGAGTAGCTTGAACTGAATCCTGGAAGTATGCCCACACTAATGCTTCCACTCCATATATCTCTGACCTTCTCAGGAGAGGTAACCTAGATAAATAGACACACACCTTTTCATTGGGACATTATAAGGAAAGATCATTTAAAAACGTTGATTATTAAGTATTCGAGGTCCAAAACAAGCTCACTTTCAATTCTGAGAGATGTTTTGTTCCAAAGGGACTACATGGAAAAGCTAAGCGAGCATTCTACAATTTTTGCAATAATCTGACCACTGAAAGTATGCAATATTAATTTTTGCATTGCATAGTATAGCGAAGTGCCTCGAATCCCAGTGATGTCACAAACTGTGACTAGATATTGATTCTGCCAACAAAAGGTGGCAACAGGAGCACTTTCATGATAAATGTAGAAATCAAGTTCTCTGTTAAGGATAACCTACCTTTTTTTAAGTGTACTTAAAAAAAGGTAGGTTGAGTGGATATATTCTAAAAACAGACAGACCATTTAAAATATCTAAATTACATAAATTAGTCCCCAAAGATTGTCCAAAATGGAGCGGAAAAGTAAATCAGACCCTGCACCAGAAGATTTTTAATGTCCTTAAAGGAGAATTATTGCATTTTTGAGAAAAACATTTTTTAGATGCCCCTCTTATGCACAGTGCTACAAAATAATCTACATATCTCATGGGGAACACTACATTGGGTAAAGATTCTCTATAGGCAGCTTAATTTGTATTGGACAAGAGTCATGCAAAAGTCAACAAAGCCTGGCTCAGGAACAATAAGATTAGAGGAAATATTACCTGAAAGCCCTCCAAACATTCTCTGCTTGTGACGCATTCTCTAAATCTAGGCTCTTTAGCAGGTGTCTCGTGCACTGTTTGTCCACTCTCTATAGTTAGACTAGCTAAAAGCAGGGAGATTTTAAATCATTTCACACACTAAGAGAAATTGTCATTTAAAAATGGCAGCAAATTACATATGTAAAGTGAATAACAATTTCTTTATTTATTTATTTTTTCACATACAAATAAGTAGAAGAAAAAACAGTTTGTCAAGTGACCTGGCATATGAATTTTTATTTTATTTTACTATACATAGTACATCTATGTATTGGTTTTCTAATTTGTTGCACAAATTATTAAAATCAATGCATGACTCTAGGGCTTTTCATTGGGTCAAATCAGAGGAACTTACTTATTCAATTAACTATAAGTCCCTCCAGTGCTAAAATGGACAGCAGCTGCTTAAACTCAGAACCCACACTGCCTGAAGGGAACATTCATGCTTCTCCAATTCCTGATATATAACAGAAAACTAAACAATATTTCTATTATTTACTGCAGTTGAATGTTTTCCCAGAATTCCTTGCTATGATATAACCCAGTGTCCGCATCGCAGGACATGAACCAAATCTGTCAAGGGCTAAAGGCAAGCACGTGGCAGCTAATAAGACTGGAAAATTATCAATCCACTCAGCTCTGAACAATGATAAATAATTCAAGGGAGAAAAGAAAAAATCTCCAGCAATAAGAATAGAGAGAAAAAAAAAAAGACTAAAAATAGCATACACCATTCTGTCTGAACAGGGGAGGAAACCAGTGCCTGAAGAGTATTTTGGGGGTGAGTGAAGATCCTTGCTCCAAGGGTATCTAAATAGCTAACAGTTTTACCATTATACATCACTATGGTTACAAGCTTTAAAACACTGTAAAAAGGGACAATCTCAAATCTATTGCCAAAAGTGGCACCTAGGCAGGAACGCTTAAAAAAACATCTATTATATAATGCATCAGTAAAATAACTTCAAAAACGGATATAAAAAATGTGAACTAAAAAGGTAGCAGTTAAACAGAATGCATATTTCTGCTACTAGTCTTTCAGTCTACCAATACTGTTGCCAAATTCTGATAAACAACCTAAGTTTATATTGCTGCTCCCTTTCTCTACAGACTCCAGATTAAAATTAAATATTCTGTCTATAAAAGGAAACCACCCCCTGTCCTCGTGACTTGCTACATTCCTTCCTCTTATTACATCTTGATCTTCGGAAGTACCTCACCTGCCATGTTCAAATTTTCCTCATCTTTAACCACTAGCATTATTATCATCCCTTTTCAGGCATAAGTTGCAAAGCTGCCCTACCATCTACTAGACAAATGTTTAGCAAGCTTCTCCCTATCCTAGCCGGAGTTACTGAAGTGTGGGGAGGAAGTCCAGGGAAAAAAGAGTGGGTTGTTCTAGAGTGGAATAAAGGGCGAGACAGGGGTGGACAGTTTGTATCTAGTCCAGCATGAGTCCCAGAGAGATAGGCAGAACCTGAGAGACGAAAGGGAGGAGGCCGCAGGTACTCCCCAGAGGGAAGCTAAAAAGTTGATCCCTATAGTCTGACGGGGAATAGAGGTGACTGCCACCTTGCTCATGTGGGACGACAAAAAGTAGAACTTGATATCCAGGAAGTCTCTGCCCCCATGGGCCCTGGGTTTCTTAAAGACAGTCAGAGATTCTAGGTGGTTTGCCACGCCAGATAGATTTCAAAAAGGAGGAATGCAGGTCTCAGAACATGGAATCTCGTATCCTCACCGTGATGGTCTGGAATAGATACAGAAGTTTAGGGATCAGGCTCATCTTAATGGTGATGATCCCTCCCCAGCCACAAAATTATATAGCTCTGCTACAACCCGAGATCTTGTCCAAATCTTCTCAGGAGGCAGGAGAAATTTTCCTGATAAAGTCGGTTGTACGAGGTGGTGATGTAAACCCACATAGTTTTTTTCCCCTTTAAATAGCAAGGCAAGAAAGAGCCTTTTGAGAATCTACCTTATAACTATTTCTCTTGGCTTTCATCCTACAAATCCTCATCAAAATCTTTCTGGAGGGCAGACAACTATGGCTGACAGTCACATAAAACGAACACATAATTCTCAGCATTTCATGTGAAAACAGAGGGGGGCATTTACAGTGCAACCAAAGCAAAAAAGGGTGGCCCAAATCTAAACAGCTCACTACATTATATGCCATGTGACTGTGGAAGCTATGGAAGTCGCATGATACTGTAAGTGCTGCAAAATTATAAATCATTAATAGCCACCTGAATTAACAAACCAAGGAAAAATGATAATTGCAATTTTTTCTTAAAGCTTGCCACAATAATTTATGTTACAAAATAAAAAAAATAAAAAACACACACTACTTTTTTCATGGGATTGTCGTTTTAATTGCATATCATACAACTTACAGTCTAACAAATGAAGACCCATTGAAATTTTCCATAAATGTGTTAATATTCAAATGTGCAAATTGCACAATTCTATATACTGTCGAAGTCGTATAATTGGATGAACGAAAGTATATTGGTTAATATTGTTTTATCGGTCAGCTGCACTCTGTAACTTTCCAAATAATGTATTACGTGTTTTATTGCACCCTTGAAGGGCATACAAAAGGTTATCTCCAAGCTCCAGAAGTGTACGGTCTATAGTAAAAGAAGAAATCATTTTGAGGATTAAGACTCTCTCTTATGATAACTTGTTTAGATCTACAAACAACGTGGTCATACCCCAAGGGGGACTTGCATTACATAACAATGAAAGGTGGTTCTGACATCCTGCATATAACATCTTTAAGGTGATAGTTAATTATACTATCAAAGGGTGGAACTGTCGAAGTCGTATAATTGGATGAACGAAAGTATATTGCTTAATATTGTTTTATTGGTCGATTGCACTCAGTATGCCACGCTACACGTGGCATACGGCGATCGCAAGGTAAAATAAGCACGTACACACTCGCATTACAACATTTATTTATATAATTCATATTGGTTCCGTTACACTGTAATTTATGAGCAGATAGTATTTGGTTTATTATTAGTTTATATAATATGATTATATGTACACTTCAGTGATATTTAAGGTTCAAGTTATAGGAAAGGTGTCATGTCTAGTATCATATTAAACCCCCAATCATCAGCAGCTGTCCGGTGCATTCGGCGAAGAGATCGCACATTGCATACTTTAGTTGTTGATGTTAGAGAATAAACCTTTGTATGATGCTGGCTATGAAATGCTAATGGACTAAGTTGTAACTGGAGCATTGGCGGGAAGAAAGGAGCAGATCCCCTGGAGAGATTACCCCCACCTTTGGATTCCTTAGATTGAACCAGCCTATGACCTGTTTACCCTGGACCCATCTGATGTCTGGACCTATAGAAGCAAACCACGTCATCTCTATTGTTCACTCTGTAACACTGACTGTATATATAATCATAGCTGCACCCCCACTAGCCTCAGTCTACTCTGATCACAGTATTCAAGGGTGAATTACTGTCCACTGGTGCCCGTGGTTAGCGCAGCGGTATGGTATTTATCTTTTGGTATTGGCTGTACTGTATTATATTATATTACAATCATGTATTGAACTGTTAAACTTTACATCTGCTAAAATAAATCACTTTGTGCTTCGGAAACACAATACAATCGATTGGGCAATGCTTATTTGAAAACGATAAAATTACTTTAATAATACACATTTATTTTAGCAAACTTACAAAAATGTCTTTGGGGGAAAAAAGCATTGCAAGGCATATTAGTGACAAGAAAGCTCAAAGTTAAACATACAGTGGAATATTAAAGAAAAAAAATGTAAGCCAAATAATTTGCTATCTTTTCTACTGCTTCTTCAACATCTATGGTTACATCTGCTATACAGGGTGACCCATTTCTAGCATGCAGCTTACACCATGTAGTGTGATAATTGCAAGTCTCTCAAAATAGTTTTGCTGTTATTTCACCAGTTTGTGTTCTCCTGCTATTCAAAGATCAGCTCAGCATGGTGTCAAACATTTAAAAATCAAGGTGAAGAAAAGAACAAGAAATAAATATTTTCCTGAAAAAAAGCTCTGAAAAGTGTTCAGTCAAAGCTTACAGTTTAATAAAGTAGACACACATTTGAAAAACAGACCTAGCTACGATGATCTTTTCATTTCCCAATAAACTCCTGGAGCTACTAAAAATGATCATTGAGTGTCTTTCTTGCACTTTGCAAGCTGAGCCACAAACCCTGACTTGCACTGAGAAGCCCAAACAACGGTGAAACAGTCTGTCTGCAAATGGCAGTAACGTCCAAGCCCTTACTGGCATAGCACTTGGTACACAATTTAATTCAAACAGAGGCTATACACATTTCATAAAAGATTGCTCTCGAACTCGAGATGCACAATAAACTCCCTAGCTCTTGTCTTTGTTTAAGAAGCACGACTTGGACTCACATTTACAAGCATTATGTAACCAAAAAGTGCTCCATGTTTTGTTAAGGTAGAGACGGGCAGAATGCACAGTGCTGCTACCATTAAGTAATTGATTATGACCACCTAGCCTACTATTTTAAGTTCCGGTGAACCATTACAGTGAACTATATTGCTGTAGGAAATATACCAAATAGCAACAAAGTTTTTTATTTTTTCTTCTAGTACCATTTATAAAGTAAAAGATGCCCTAAATCAAATAGAATTTTTTTTGTCAGACAAGTCATTATGGGTAAATTTAGAAAACAAATGTACAGGATTCAATTACTATAAGGAAGTTCACTGGGACAAAAAAGCAAGTCTAGCTAAACAAACAAAAATCATGACAACATTTCACTTACAAGGCAACAAGTGTCCCATCTGAACTGACTGTTCCTTTGAGAGTTATTTGGGGTTAATGGTCACTGTTATTTTCAATGAACACAATGGCACTCTCTGAAACTTTACTGGTTTTGTATTCAGCATAGAGACAGATATTATCTGAACACAGATATGAAATAGTGCTTCTAGACGCATATATCCGATTGAGAGATGGATCGATTAAGGTATAATAAATATAATAAGAGTTTGTATGGTAAAAATATTGAAGACTTCATCTATTTAATGTTCATATACGTTATTTTATTTAGTAAAATTATTTGTTTAAGTATTTACTGTTAGAGGAGCCTAAAAACTTAATTAAATTATGATGTATTATCTAAATTAAGCACATCTACAGAGATTTGATCATTTTTGCTGGTAATTAGCACGGTGATAATTTTCTTTATTCTTTGTTGTGGTACATGATTTGTAGCCCTTTCTTTCATCACTGCAGCTTACTTGCAATTTTGTACACATATTCGCATCATTAGAACAGTTTAGTGTTACAATATTGCCCTTTACCTATTTAATAATAATAATAAAAAAAAACACATGGAAGGACGGACTAGATATGTGCCTTCTCAGCTGCCAGTCAGACTGAATCTTCTACATGATGCTCCTACAGCAAAGAAGCGAGGCACCTCATTTACAGCAATAAGATTCTGAACATGCCTTAAGGTTATGCAGCTGTCAATGTGAACATGAGGTGAAGAGAAAAAAAAAGAACATGTCAGTTTTTTTGGAAACCTGTAGAGACCCTGGGTAACCCTTCCCTACCAACAGCATAATTTAAAGGCAGCATACGTTTCTATTTTTTCATTAAGATGCTCCATGCCCTTCGAAGCCTGCAAAATTAGAAACTTTTTCCTGGGGATCCTCCATTTCTGGTGCTACATGTACAGGCTCTGATCGTATGACCACTCAGACCAATAAGAAACTGCAAAGCTTCCTATTCAACCTGCTGCTCATACCCATTTTAGAATGCCAAACAAACGTTTGTAGGTGCTATACTACAGAGAACAGAACACCACCAAGAAAAACTGTTTCAGCATTCAGTTTCTAGGACTCTTCTCTGAGGAAAGCAACAGCCCAATGGAAATGCAACGATTTGCCAAGAATGCTGCTTTAAGACATGTCCGCTTCAGTGGTCTCCCCAGAAAATTTTGCCAGCCGGCAAAAGTTGTATGTATTTTGCCCACCATAAACCATACAAATAGTGCATTATGAAGCTCATCCTTAAATAAATGTTTTTTTTTTTTTTAAGATGTAGTTATATAAATTGCAGACTGCCAAGTGCACGAGGGTCTTTGTTGTTCAAGGGCTAGCAGCCCCACAACACGTGAAGTGATTAAAGTATGAATAATTCTTTAGGTGGAGCACGCCATTATGGTAATTTTTCAGCAAGCATGATGAGGATGACATGCATGAGCATTGCTCAGATGTTGTAAAGTTTCCTAAACAGTCATAATTAAATGTTCTGAGACTATGCCTTTTGTTTATACCCAATTATCAGCTTATTTACTATAATCTATGGGAGCAACTGTAAAATTGCAAAAGAAAAGAGAGATCAAGTAAAAACACACAGCTATGAATAGAACCATATGAGTTTTATGGAGTGATTGACTTAAGGTGTAAGTAAATGCATCTTGTAGGATCCTTGGTCAAACCAACTAATCCAGTTTGAGGGAGGAGTGAATCTGCATTTTTTGTCACTCACTTGACAGAGAAAAATGGTAAACACAGATCAGACAAGTATGCAATATGTAAATAAAATTACTGATTACAAAAGAGAAATAAAAAATAAAGTTACATCTGTGTAAATATTACTGATTTATAAGGCACCACAGAATTCTGTAGTGCAGTTCAGAAATAAGAGAAATAGAGCAAAGCCCTTAAAATCGTAGAGGTACCAAATGCAAAATACAGAACATTCAAAAAGCATAAATGCAATACCAAGACAATTAACGTACAGAACAAAATATAAAGAGCATAGTACAGAATAGTACCAAGATGCACAGGGGAATGAGGTGGGGCAGGTGAGAGAAGGCTGTGGTCATGAGAGCTTACAATCCAGCAGGGAAGATAAATTGATATGGTCCCTTTAAATTTCTGCGTGGCACTATAAAGGTTACACCACAGTGGGGAACAATTTTGAAAATACAACCAAATATCTGTTACAATAGTACAGCTCCCTTTCTCTTCTTAGTTAACTGCTCAAATCCCCAAGAGAGGCTGCTAGCACGATGGGGCTAAATTTAGCAGTGTGATAGGAAAGCATGAATTTCATTTTCATGTAGCCACTTTCATGCTGCAAGGCACTTTGTATGTGAACAGATCCAACCACCTCCATCCCCCCAATCAAAATAAAATAATGAGCAGTACCATCATTTTGCTTGGCATAATTACTAATAAAGTAATCTTCTGCTTTGAACATTCCAAGCGGTCAAAAATATTTTCATTCCATGAACAGTGCAGCATGAACAGTAGAGCAGATCGAGTGGGAAAATGGGAAGAGCCAAGTCACAATCTTCTTGTATAAAAATATACAGTATAGCTTTATACAGTACCTGCATCATACATTAGTTTGTGTATACACACACACACTCACATACATATACACACATAATGAGCAAGGGCTATAAGCACCCCGTTCTCGCTACACTGACGCGGCAAAGTTTCCATTTCTGGGGACGCTTTTTTTTCTATTACCCTGGTATCCACAGCACAGGGGTGTCGGGAAATACCCTAGTGATTTTCAGACTGGAGCTGTAGTCTCTTGAAGAGGAATTTTACGGAACACCTCACCAATACCCCACATCCAGCTCCGCAAGGCCTGTATCTAACTTATATCGTCCACAAGGAGTGAGGGATATGTGATGGACCATTTATAACATTGAAATTCAGCCATAAATTATAAAACTTGAAGTACAAGAGCAGATATATAGGGTGTAAGCTTGTTTCGACTTTAAAAGTTCATTTTAGATCAACAACCTTTATGCTTTTTTATGCATTTATTAACGTGTTAAACAGTGCAAAAAAATATATATGGTACTGTACCCAATATTAGGTTCTAAAATTTTAACTCAGCATTTAAATTTTAAAACACAGCATATCCTATTTCTCATACATTAATATGCCAGTACAATAGATTGTATTGCTAAAAATGTATTAAACACATCACATGTACTTAAAAATTAAAATGCAGTTTTGTGTATTGTGCCTAGAGACGCCATTGTCCCAACATACCGCCACAGTGGTGGTGTTCAAATATAAATTGAATTTGCTTTGAAAACTAAACAAAAAAAATAACTTGTCATTCATATTTTAAATTCTCAACTATATTATGACAAAGTCAATTTACATTAGTCCACCTCCCTCTTAATAAGCCTCTCCTCATGGGACAGACTCCTAAAACCCAGAGTCCTTTAAAAAAAACACAGGTTCCTTTGTTTTTAAGCAATTTGTTACTCTCCTGACCAATAGGTTGTGTAAGCCAGCAGATAGCAATAATCACCAGGAGCAAGGGCCTAGAGAAACACAGGATGCCCAGTCACGACTTTGTAAAGTACACATACGAACATGTTTTACAAGTTAAGAATATCATGTGCCACTGCCAAATATTTGCAGTTAAGTGGAAACTGACTGACTGCTACAGATTAAAAAGGGATCAACCTGATCATGTGGCAAACCTGTGGCAGACACTAAGGGAGGCAGCAACAAGCAGCAGCTGATAGCGGCAGACACAGGCTGCTGGGTTTTGGTACAGTGAAAGTTGCTGGTTTTGAGGTTGTACTCTTTAATGCTGCATCTATTCATGTTTTGTCACAAAGGTGATCTAATAAGACTATCAGATGCTTTCTCAACTAAAGCAGACTAAACACTTTTCAATATGTTCACACAGCATGAACATTCAGTAGATGAGCTGCATAAGCAGGTAACAAGGGGCACAATGTTTCCCACTACTTCAATGCCCAGCGCGATAAAAAGTCTGTCTAATCCAACCAGGTCTTTATCAGGTCAAATATGCTCATTTCAGATGAATCTACCAAATTGTGTGCGGGTACCATAATACCAATAGCTCTCTTGGAAAATATATAGGTGTAAAAAGTTGGTAACTATTTCAGTTGACCATGGTCAGGGATAATCTCAATATAAATACACTTGACAGCAGCATAATTCAAAGTTTCATTGCAGATACGAACAAGGAGCACCAGAGTGACACCTTTAACAAGAGCCAATTGAAATTCAGCATAGGTCCACCCACTCCCATTGCCTGAACTAGGCCATATACAGCCTCATATTTAGTGCTTAACTAGGCATGGGGAGTGACTATGCCAGAAATCGCTAACTATCACAGCCATCTACCCAACAGCCATTGACCATTATTTCTACTGGTAAACAAAGATCATTTGTAAAGATCAAGCAGCTAACACAAAAATAAATGAAGACCTAAAAACTCAAACTGTAAAGAGTCCTGGCCATAGGCATAATGACACACACAAAAGAGGTGACCATTCACAAAATTTGGTCCAAAAATGGTGTGTTAAGACATTTGTATTGTGATTTACAACAAAAAAATGGATATCTACAGGTAACAAATACTTCAATTTAAAAAAAAAAAACGTTTTAATGGAATTCTCAACATTTCTCAAGAGTTATAGCAGTTAAAACTTTTTTTTGCGTTTGAATTTCAGACTGTCTTTTTAAAATGGTCTACTAAGGGCCTATTTACTAAGGTGGTGCAGTCAGCAATAAAAACAGAAAACAGCAGCTTTATCCGTAAACTAGCCATTGCATAATTTTATGCAGGGTTCATCGCAGGAGAAATCATAGATGTCTCCTGCCATAACCTATTTGACGTTGCTTAATGTAGATCCACGTATCAATATGGGCACTGCAAAGTTATCCAATTTATTAACAATTGTTTTACCTGCCATTTTCAATGGGAGCCAGTTGAAGTCTCTCCAGCCACGCTTACCTGCACACAACACACCCTCAATTCAAATGCAGCATTGGGCTGCTGGTAAATAGTAAAAATATAGGATTTTGCTGGGGCTCCCAGTGCAGTCCTGGCATGGTAAATCACAGCGGTGTTTCACTGTGCATCACTGCTATGTATATTGATTGTCAGAGTGGGGGGAAAAAAAAAATATATATATATATTTTCTTAAATGATCAAGTAAACAAATAAACCAAGTAAAACCAATAATACAAAGTTCTTTTAAAATACTGTATCTTTAATATGTAAAATTTAAATGACTTGAGTGTGTCACCAATCATGGCATGGCACAGCAAACTACATACAAATCAGAACACAAACTGCAAAAGGAAAGAAACAGCAATTATGTTAAAAGTTACAATAGTTGGCAATTGCCTTGCCTGTTTGTAAATCTGAATGAGCCTACACATTAGGTTTACTGAATGCCTTAAAAAGTAGTACGTTTTGCAAATTTGTCAGTACCCAAGTGTTCTCAATTTTGACTGCCCCAACCCAAATGTGGAAAATATTCTTTCTACTGAAGCTGATGATGCTGCAGCTGTTAGCAATTGCTCTACTGCTACCATGATATTTCCATTACCAGCTACAGTTTCTGAACCAATGTACATTTTCCACCAGTCTATTGGTGCCACTGTTGACACAACATTGTGGTCAAACAAGAGGTCATTAAACAGGGTTGCTTTTACAGTGATAAGCTACTTCTTTAAACTCTCCTTCCTCTCTGAACTTGAAACACTGGTGTGGTGTTAGTCAATCTCTCTGGATTCTGGATTTGTTTCTTTTCTGGACTGGTCTGTTGCCTATGCCTCTTTGTATCACAAGTCATAATTAAATTAGGTCAGCAAGCATTAGTCATAGATACAGACCTTTTATTAGTAGAGCAGCTAATGAAAAGGTCAAAGAACTATGGTCCATATTGCACAGTATGCCAATTACCATTAAAAGCTTGCTAAAACCCTGATTTTTTTTTTTAATGGTGATTTAAACCAATGATATTTTGTAAAAAAACCATCATGATTAAAATCAAGTTGATTTAAATCGCGATTAAAATCAAGTTGATTTAAATCGCCACACCCTGTTGTCAAACTATCTTAATAACCTCTTAATCCTCTATATCCTGGGTTCCCAAAGTGTGCGCCACGGCTCCCAGGGGTGTCATGGTGCTGTCACAGGGGTGCCGTGACCAGGAACAAAAACAAAAAAATAAATAAACTTACCAATCCGGCGGCACCCAGGACCCAGCATCCTCCTCCCTTCTCACTGAATGTCGGGCGTGACGTCATTTAGTGAGAAGCGACAGAAGAGAGGAGGATGTTGAGTCCCGGGTGCCGCCGGATTGGTAAGAAGAGAGAAGAGAAGACAGAAGAGAGTGGATGAAGGAGGGCACAGTGTGTGTGTGTGGATGAAAGAGGGCACAGTGTGTGTGTGTGGATGAAAGAGGGCACAGTGTGTGTGTGTGGATGAAGGAGGGCACAGTGTGTGTGTGTGGATGAAGGAGGGCACAGTGTGTGTGTGTGTGTGTGTGGATGAAGGAGGGCACAGTGTGTGTGTGTGTGTGTGTGTGGATGAAGGAGGGCACAGTGTGTGTGTGTGTGTGTGTGTGTGTGTGTGGATGAAGGAGGGCACAGTGTGTGTGTGTGTGTGTGTGTGTGTGTGTGTGTGTGTGTGGATGAAGGAGGGCACAGTGTGTGTGTGTGTGTGTGTGGATGAAGGAGGGCACAGTGTGTGTGTGTGTGTGTGGATGAAGGAGGGCACAGTGTGTGTGTGTGTGTGGATGAAGGAGGGCACAGTGTGTGTGTGTGTGTGTGTGTGTGTGTGTGTGTGTGTGTGGATGAAGGAGGGCACAGTGTGTGTGTGTGTGTGTGTGTGTGTGTGTGTGGATGAAGGAGGGCACAGTGTGTGTGTGTGTGTGTGTGTGTGGATGAAGGAGGGCACAGTGTGTGTGTGTGGATGAAGGAGGGCACAGTGTGTGTGTGTGTGTGTGCGTGTATGAAGGAGGGCACAGTGTGTGTGTGTGTGTGTGTGTATGAAGGAGGGCACAGTGTGTGTGTGTATGAAGGAGGGCACAGTGTGTGTGTGTGTGTGTGTGGATGAAGGAGGGCACAGTGTGTGTGTGTGGATGAAGGAGGGCACAGTGTGTGTGTGTGTGGATGAAGGAGGGCACAGTGTGTGTGTGTGTGTGGATGAAGGAGGGCACAGTGTGTGTGTGTGTGTGGATGAAGGAGGGCACAGTGTGTGTGTGTGTGTGTGTGTGTGTGTATGAAGGAGGGCACAGTGTGTGTGTGGATGAAGGAGGGCACAGTGTGTGTGTGTGTGTGTGTGTGTGTGTGTGTGTGGATGAAGGAGGGCACAGTGTGTGTGTGTGTGTGGATGAAGGAGGGCACAGTGTGTGTGTGGATGAAGGAGGGCACAGTGTGTGTGTGTGTGTGTGGATGAAGGAGGGCACAGTGTGTGTGTGTGTGTGTGGATGAAGGAGGGCACAGTGTGTGTGTGTGTGTGTGTGTGTGGATGAAGGAGGGCACAGTGTGTGTGTGTGTGTGTGTGTGTGTGGATGAAGGAGGGCACAGTGTGTGTGTGTGTGTGGATGAAGGAGGGCACAGTGTGTGTGTGTGTGTGTGGATGAAGGAGGGCACAGTGTGTGTGTGTGTGTGTGTGGATGAAGGAGGGCACAGTGTGTGTGTGTGTGTGGATGAAGGAGGGCACAGTGTGTGTGTGTGTGTGTGGATGAAGGAGGGCACAGTGTGTGTGTGTGTGTGTGGATGAAGGAGGGCACAGTGTGTGTGTGTGTGTGTGTGTGTGTGTGTGTGGATGAAGGAGGGCACAGTGTGTGTGTGGATGAAGGAGGGCACAGTGTGTGTGTGTGTGTGTGTGTGTGTGTGTGTGTGTGTGGATGAAGGAGGGCACAGTGTGTGTGTGTGTGTGGATGAAGGAGGGCACAGTGTGTGTGTGTGTGTGGATGAAGGAGGGCACAGTGTGTGTGTGTGTGTGTGGATGAAGGAGGGCACAGTGTGTGTGTGTGTGTGTGGATGAAGGAGGGCACAGTGTGTGTGTGTGTGGATGAAGGAGGGCACAGTGTGTGTGTGTGTGGATGAAGGAGGGCACAGTGTGTGTGTGTGTGTGTGTGTGTGGATGAAGGAGGGCACAGTGTGTGTGTGTGTGTGTGTGTGTGTGTGTGTATGAAGGAGGGCACAGTGTGTGTGTGTGTGTGGATGAAGGAGGGCACAGTGTGTGTGTGTGTGTATGAAGGAGGGCACAGTGTGTGTGTGTGTGTATGAAGGAGGGCACAGTGTGTGTGTGTGTGTGTGTGTGTGTGTGTATGAAGGAGGGCACAGTGTGTGTGTGTGTGTGTATGAAGGAGGGCACAGTGTGTGTGTGTATGAAGGAGGGCACAGTGTGTGTGTGTGTGGCTGAAGGAGGGCACAGTGTGTGTGTGTGTGGCTGAAGGAGGGCACAGTGTGTGTGGCTGAAGGAGGGCACAGTGTGTGTGGCTGAAGGAGGGCACAGTGTGTGTGGCTGAAGGAGGGCACAGTGTGTGTGGCTGAAGGAGGGCACAGTGTGTGTGGCTGAAGGAGGGCACAGTGTGTGTGTGTGTGTGTGTGTGTATGAAGGAGGGCACAGTGTGTGTGTGTGGCTGAAGGAGGGCACAGTGTGTGTGTGTGTGTGTGTGTGTGTGTGTATGAAGGAGGGCACAGTGTGTGTGTGTGGCTGAAGGAGGGCACAGTGTGTGTGTGTGTGTGTGTGTGTGTGTATGAAGGAGGGCACAGTGTGTGTGTGTGTGGCTGAAGGAGGGCACAGTGTGTGTGTGTGTGGCTGAAGGAGGGCACAGTGTGTGTGTGTGTGGCTGAAGGAGGGCACAGTGTGTGTGTGTGTGGCTGAAGGAGGGCACAGTGTGTGTGTGTGTGTGTGGCTGAAGGAGGGCACAGTGTGTGTGTGTGTGTGTGGCTGAAGGAGGGCACAGTGTGTGTGTGTGTGTGTGTGTGGCTGAAGGAGGGCACAGTGTGTGTGTGTGTGTGTGGCTGAAGGAGGGCACAGTGTGTGTGTGTGTGTGTGGCTGAAGGAGGGCACAGTGTGTGTGTGTGTGTGTGGCTGAAGGAGGGCACAGTGTGTGTGTGTGTGTGTGGCTGAAGGAGGGCACAGTGTGTGTGTGTGTGTGTGGCTGAAGGAGGGCACAGTGTGTGTGTGTGTGTGTGGCTGAAGGAGGGCACAGTGTGTGTGTGTGTGTGTGGCTGAAGGAGGGCACAGTGTGTGTGTGTGTGTGTGGCTGAAGGAGGGCACAGTGTGTGTGTGTGTGTGTGGCTGAAGGAGGGCACAGTGTGTGTGTGTGTGTGTGGCTGAAGGAGGGCACAGTGTGTGTGTGTGTGTGTGGCTGAAGGAGGGCACAGTGTGTGTGTGTGTGTGGCTGAAGGAGGGCACAGTGTGTGTGTGTGTGGCTGAAGGAGGGCACAGTGTGTGTGTGTGGATGAAGGAGGGCACAGTGTGTGTGTGTGGATGAAGGAGGGCACAGTGTGTGTGTGTGTGGATGAAGGAGGGCACAGTGTGTGTGTGTGTGTAGATGAAGGAGGGCACAGTGTGTGTGTGTAGATGAAGGAGGGCACAGTGTGTGTGTGTGGATGAAGGAGGGCACAGTGTGTGTGTGTGTGGATGAAGGAGGGCACAGTGTGTGTGTGTGGATGAAGGAGGGCACAGTGTGTGTGTGTGTGTGTGTGGATGAAGGAGGGCACAGTGTGTGTGTGTGGATGAAGGAGGGCACAGTGTGTGTGTGTGGATGAAGGAGGGCACAGTGTGTGTGTGTGGATGAAGGAGGGCACAGTGTGTGTGTGTGGATGAAGGAGGGCACAGTGTGTGTGTGTGGATGAAGGAGGGCACAGTGTGTGTGTGTGGATGAAGGAGGGCACAATGTGTGTGTGTGTGGATGAAGGAGGGCACAGTGTGTGTGTGTGTGGATGAAGGAGGGCACAGTGTGTGTGTGTGTGGATGAAGGAGGGCACAGTGTGTGTGTGTGTGTGTGGATGAAGGAGGGCACAGTGTGTGTGTGTGTGGATGAAGGAGGGCACAGTGTGTGTGTGTGTGTGGATGAAGGAGGGCACAGCGTGTGTGTGGATGAAGGAGGGCACAGTGTGTGTGTGTGTGGATGAAGGAGGGCACAGTGTGTGTGTGTGTGGATGAAGGAGGGCACAGTGTGTGTGTGGATGAAGGAGGGCACAGTGTGTGTGTGGATGAAGGAGGGCACAGTGTGTGTGTGGATGAAGGAGGGCACAGTGTGTGTGGATGAAGGTGGGCACAGAATGATGATTTTTTGTACATGTTTTATTTTGTTTGATCTTATTCCTCTTAAAATTAGCTGTAAATTATTCTTTGACAGAAATATTAAAAAAAATATATAAAAATATTCTTTTCCCTTGGATTTATGTGCATTATTTTTGTAAACAACTTACTAAGTATTTCTGTCCTGACCTAAATACTTATTACGTTATTTTGACCCAACTACTGATAAAACAGGACTGCTCAGTAATTATTTTGGAGGGGTGCCTTGAAAAAATTATGGAGAATCTAAGGGTGCTGTGAACTGAAAACGTTTGGGAACCACTGCTCTACATGCAGGTTGTCCTTACATATTCATATACTACATTTTGACCCCTAAATATTCTATGAAAGCTATTGGTAATGAGCCATTCAATACACTTTCATGTTTTGAAGTACAGGGTGACCTATGCTGTAATAAAAACGTATTAATTGTTCTTATGTGAAAGTTTCTACTTTTGAGTTTAATGATCTTGTAACAAAACATTATCTCATTAACTAACCTGCAATGCTTTTCTAACATTATTCACAAACGGAAACTGAAAAATATGCAAATATGTTGCTTTAACACCCCAGATAGAGCACTGAACAGTGCTTTTCACTTCACCTTAAAAAGTTATCACTTACATTGCTGAACATTTGTACACAAGACTTCTTCTTGTGTGTTACTTTCAGTATGTAAATAAAGGTTTGCCTCTCCACCTATGAGCAGAGAAACAGGTCATAGTTTATAGTTTATTTCACCCACCAAATTAATTTTTAGCTACCAACCCAACTAGCAGAACTGCTCCACCAGTCAGGAGTACAGTGCTGCATGGGGTATTCTTGCATGTTTACTTCCCTGTAGATTTGAAATTCAAACATTTTTAAGGCTGTGACTGCTTTGGGTGAGGGTGTATGTAAACGTCTGATGCGTCTCCCACGTGGTGCAGTGTCCGCACGCCAGTCAACTGGTAATTAGGTGCTTCTAACGGTAAAGCAATAGTAGCTGTCTACTGCAAGGTTATGTATAGAATGTTTGCTTGTTTAACTAAACACCTTTGTTAGTACAGTGTACAAGAAAAGTGCGTAACTGATATATATATATATATATATTTAGCATATGTCTGCCTCTATAATTATGCCCCTTAGTCACTCTAGTATAGAAGACACATACATTTGAAATTCAAAAGATGTGTATTCGATTTCTCTGCCTGCCTAATTATACAACTGTGTACATGTACTATAGAGATGTGTATTGTATGTGACCGCTAGCATATTTATACACCGGTGTACATGGCAATGTATCTTGCTCTGCCCATTATTTAAAATTCTTGGGGATATTACTACAGGGACAACATATGTAATTTCAGTGTGTACGAAATCCAAATCTTTTAACAATAGGGCTGTGAAAAGTTGCTGCCCAGACAGCCGGTCTTTTGTTAATCGTTTAAAACGTATAAATGGGGGTAAACATGAATCGCTTGAGCGATCGGACCTTCAGTCATTTGTAAAATCGTTGTAGAGAACACTGTCAGTTGGAAATTCTTCAGTGTGTACCTTACAAAGTACCGACCATCGTTTGCTTTGATTGTTCAGCAGAACTATAAATCTCGTTTAGCAATGGAATGACAGTGCAGTGTGCATGCACTCACAATTAGAATCTTCATAGAGTATAAAGTCATGATCTTTTCAGCTGACTGTTATGACAGTTGTAGAGCTGATCGGGACTTTATTTTTTTTCTCCAGTTGTTTGTTAAATTGTTATGGATAACACTTTGGTTGGAAAATTCTGTAGTGTGTACCCAGTTTAATAAATGTTCTAATTAGACAGTCTTAATTTTGTGCAGTCAGTAGATCCATTAAAAACCAACACAATGCAGTTTGTAGTTCCTCATATTTTGTTGTCTATTTGGAGGACGGACAAGGGTGCATGGAACCCAACAGTTTAGCTTGTTCCATTGTGGGCAATAGTAACAAAAATATACTTGGTGGGTGAAAATATACTTAACTGTGTATTTCCGTCAACAGCTTTTGCAATCATTACATAACTTATAATTATGCAAATAGAAAGGGGCAAATGTGTTAAATATGACAATTACGCAATATTGATTACATGCCACAAGGAATGCAAGTATTGCTCCAGTATAAAGCCTAAAATAGGCAGAGTTATAAATAATTAAACACCAAGTCCTTCATTAGGCCTATACTCAAGGTCTGGGTAAACAAATTACATCAATTGGGCAAAGTCAAAAAATGTGTTGTGTACACACCGTGCAACTTAACACAAAGCTCAAAAACAGACATGAGGCCAAATAGATAACTAAATGGCTTCTTTGAAAGCTTGGCCAAGAATTGAACAGAGCGTAATCATTCTGAGCAGATTCTAGCCAAAGCTCAAAATAACAGCAAGTAAATATCCAACTTTAGATTTTTATGTAAGCTAGATAAGACACACAAAGTATATAAATCATACATTTTGTGGTCTTTACACCCCATGACATTAAAACAAAGTGCCGATCCACAACACGTACGAAACACATTATGTATAAACACGTCATAGAAAATTCTAACGTAATCTTCACATTTTAAAAGAAATCATTTAGGGATGAAATGTAATTTTTAAAAAAATTAAAATAAAATGATAGTGAAATCTCAAATACAATATTTACAATTACAGTGAACCTACAAAACATTATTAATAAAAACACCATGTGAGATTCCATTTTCCACTACAAGGTCACACACATACAGTGTTAGGCAGGGCACACACTACAAAGTTTTCCGCAGATTAACAGGCCAAACAATAAATGACCGTTTTGCCCGATATCGCATTAGTGTGTACACTGCAACGATATTCGTTCCAAAGAACATGGTATCATTTCATGTAATTTTTAAACTGAACTATAAACTAAAGACCATCTGTCCGACAATCTGCCGATAGTTCACCAACTGGGAAGCATTCCTGGAGGAATATTTAAACTTATGATGTTGTCTATACATCTGTCACGTGGTGCGCTGCCATGGTGACCAGATTTGGTTGAGCCTTGCTGAATGTCATTCTCTTTAAATGTAGCGCAGCAATTTTATGAATATATTACACTGGGCAGGTAAAAACACCTTTCTCCAAAATCTACAGCAGAACAGGCTGCACAAAAGGACAGACATAGTAAAATTATTACACGTTTTCACAGCATATCACATGCACTTTAACATCGATTTGCCCAGCAAAAGAACATGTACACATGCACTCTGACACGAGTTTCCATCGCTTTGCTTAAATTTGAATGTTATGAGCAGTGTTCAGAAGCAATAAACTGTAAAAAATAAAGATAACAGATTTCTATGGGAATGATCATGTGAAACACAGTAATAAGCACATTTAAAATAATATGTTAATGTGAAGACAAACTACAAGATTTTGTCTATACCTTTAGCTTGTGCTGTTATTCAACACTTGTGTGTACAAACCCTAAGCCAGTTCATATCAGTGTACTTCAGCCACAAAGAACTGGAGGTTTGTTTTTAAACATGTGCCCCCTATCAGGCAGTCACTCTGCCCTGACAAGCTCTGCTGCACAGCTCTCAAGCAGCAATTGGGTTCACAATGTGCCCTGCTTGTGAAAGACGCTGCAGGCAGGGAACTGGAAAGCCTCCAAGGTATTTCTTACAACCTGCTCTGAGGACACTGGAGTAGTGCTTCATTAAATTGGGAAGACTATGCAGAAACTGCAGACAAATGAAGTACAAAAGCTTATTCTGCCTTTTTGACATATAAAATGTGGATTCTAATAATGGCTGGTAGAGAGGGGGGGGGGGGGGGGACACACAAAAAAAACCTGTGTAACACCTTGTCAATTAATGCTTTTAAAAGCAAAATTACATTTTTTGCCATTATTTTTAATTTAGAACCCAAATTTTTTTAAACCTATTTCTAAACCAGTGTCTTCAGCCTTACAGCTGTGTCTTAGGTTTTATATGCAGTGTTCCATCTTTATACCACCCCCCTATATGAATCTTTTGTGGTTTACCATCGGCAACATTCTCTGCATAAAAATGCAATATAAAGTATTACATCTATTACACCATCACTATAGTACCAGTTTTACATCGGTGCACAGTATTTACATCATTTCCTTGCAACAGTGACCCAAAAACAGTAGCCGCACACCAACTGGCAGAAATAATCAGGCCAGATATTGGATCATGCTTTCTGAAACAAATATTTGTTCAAATACATTTCGGCAACGTCAAAAAAACTAATTTGATTAGTAATCCACTACACAGCCTATGCCATTCAGATGTCAACAAGTACTTCTGAAAAATGCACCAGAACAATGGACTGCATCTGACCTGTAGGATGGCTAATTAACCATTCCAGTTTGGGCTCAACTAGCACAAATTAAATGCAACACATACATTTTATTTTTTCCATCAAAAAAAAATTATACCTGAAGCATTAACAACTTGTAAAATGGATTAGTCAGTTGGACCAAAATGTGGGCAAATGATTAGAAAATCATTACAGCACCTTTGGATTTCAGTATCATCTCTATGCGGATGATACACAAATTTATCTATCCTCTCCTGATCTCTCATTATTTGCATTGTCTCGCGTTAGTGACTGTTTTTCTGCCATTTCAACTTGGATATCCTCCCGCCAAAACAAATTCAATCTTTCCAAAACAGAATATTCCTACTCAAAAACAGTAGTTACCTACCTGACATATAGATTTCTGTTGATAACAACCATAAATCCCACCCCGCAAGCTTGCTGGCTAGGTATAATCCCGATTCACAACTATCCTTTTTTCTCCACATCCACTATATCTAAATCATGTTACATACATCTAAAAAACATTTCCAGAATACAAACATATCTCAAACAAGACACTGCAAATACTTTAATTCATCATCTCCCGCATTGACTATTCTAATTTCCTCCTTACTGGCCTTCCCAAAATTAGACTCCAATCCCTACAAGCTATTTTGCATGCAGCAGCTAGATTGATTTTACATGCAAATTGTTCTTCCTCTGCTGAGCCACTCTGTCAGTCTCTACATTGGTTGCCCGTTTTTCAAAAACATACATCTCCTCACTTGTCTCAAAATATCTCCCAACTCAACACCTCTGTTCTGCACAAGATCTGCGTTTCTCTTCCACTCTAATCACATCCTCCTATTCCCGGTTATAGGACTTTTTTTGGGCTGCACCCACTTTGTGGAATTCCCTCCCTCGCACAATAAGACTTTCCTCTAGTCTTCAAACCTTCAAGCGTTCTCTGAAAACCCCTCTTCAGACAAGCTTATAATATTCCTCAACCACCATCTTAATCTCCCTAGGTTACCCTATTACCACCCTCTACACAGCTAACACAAGACAACAACCCTCTCACCAACATTGCTGTGTGACTGATCACACAGCCCACTCAATACTTAGAACCTTTGCATCCTATCTGAAAAATATACACAATATGATGTAGCACTTACCCTTGTGTATCAAACTCTCATTGTCCCATTGATTGTAAGCTTGTGAGCAGGGCCCTCTTACCTCTCTGTCTGTATGTGTAACCCAGTATTGTTTTATTAACGTTTGTTCCCAATTTTAAAAAAGGGAGCAAGCCACCACAGCATAGCATTGTGCAAAACATGCACAAAGCAATATCCAATGACCCCAGGTTAATTTCAACGGCTCTAAAGGAAGCTCTTTCCACAATAAATATAAATGTGTAGGAGTTAAACAAACAACCTCCAAGGAAGATCTGGAAGCCATGAAGCTTGCCACAAACTACCTGGGTGGGGACCAAAACATCTGAAATAATGTGCTCAGGAAACACAAATTTAAATGGATTTGGTTGCCAAGCCAGAAATTAAACTTTCTTCATTACAAATGTAAAGTGGTGAAAGGCTGACCATGGCTCAGGCCTAGCCATATTACCAACACTAATGGGTATTTGCCAACATTGCTCAAATCCATACCATAAAAAATAAGATATAAATTATACTAGAGCAATAAAATCCAACTACTGATGGGTTGCATTTGTTTTTTTATGCATATTTGTACCTTTGAGCCATGTTCATTAATAAACCTCATTAAGACACTGAATTCCACAATGTACCAGAGGATACTTGCGCAGAATGTGGGGCCATCTGTCAAAAAAAAAAAGCAAAAGCTGAAAATTAATCTTACAACAGGAGAACGCCAAAAATTATCTCTAAATTCTCCATTCTTTTATGGATTTGGGGGTCAAGTCCAGATCCACATCTATTAAAAAGCTTTTGGGGGAACTAAATGAGGCTGTATACACAAGAAACCTTTAAGCATCAGAAGGTTGAAGCAACTATGTGAAGGAGCTAGCTACAATTTGTCCATGTCACTATAAGACACAGTTATGAAACAAGCTTACATTAAGTTTTATCTACCAACAGCAGCTATTGACGCAAGGAGCATAATAACTTTTTCCAATCCAGGAAATCACATTTCTGTTGAATAAATTGCAGAATGCAAATTCATGCTATTTCCCATTATCTCCTTATTTCATTGCATTGTAATCAAGATACCTTAAGAGTATGTACAAATATGTTGTTATTTTCCTCACTGTATCATTAAAAGTTGAACAAAAAGTACTAGTGCACCAGCCAGGGTAAGAGAATCAGGACCATTTTCATTCAGAGATGTCTCCATACATTCTGGGGCAACACTTAAATTGTAAAACCAATGCTCACTAAATGAGAAAGAAAAAAGTATTGCACACAATATTTAGGGGGGTATTCAATTGTTGCTTTTAACGCGCTAAAACAAAAAAAAATCGAGCGCTCTAAAAATATTAGCGTTAATACGGTAATTACTCGCTAAATTTCATCTCGCAGCTCCCTGAGCTGCGAGATGAAATTCAGCGAGTAAACTACCGTATTAACGGTATTTACGCACATATTACCGTATTAACGCTAATATTTTTAGAGCGCTCGTTTTTTTTTGTTTTAGCGCGTTAAAAGCAACAATTGAATACCCCCCTTAGAATCTTCACACTTACAGCAGTTTCTAGACCAGTGTTGGCTAACCTATGGCACTCCAGGTGAAACTACAAGCCCCAGTATGCTTTGCCAATATATAGCAGCTTATTGCTGAAAGGGTGTGCTGGGACCTGTAGTTTCACAACACCTGGAGAGGCACAGGTTAGCCAACACTGTTCTAGACTGTCTTCTCCATGCCACACTGGGCAGCTCCATCTTGTACCTGTCATTTCAAGTTTGTGGATAATCAGATCATGTTATAGGCTTGATGCAGAGCAATTAGCAAAAATTTTGTGAACTCCCTCTGTGCATGATCACAAACAGACCACACACACACACTGCAGGTGCCTGAGGCCTGGTGCAAATATCTGTGCGATGATCACCATACCCAAACACATGCAGTGTACCAGAATATAAATACTAAATCCACCGTCCAGGGGAGTTGGAAAAGCCTTAGTGCAGGGATGTTTCCTTTGGGGGAAGTGGGGTTCAAATTTATTTTTGTGGACCCGATTCCCCTTATGGAATTCAGCTGCACAGGCTGGCTAGTTGACAATATGACAGAGGGACCCACTCTACAGCTACCCTGTTATAGAGTCACCAGCCCAACCTGACATAACCTAGTGTGTTAGATGCTGTTTGTCCCCCCATTTTTCTGTTAGCAGTCTAGGCCAGTGTTGGCTAACCTGTGACACTCCAGGTGTTGTGAAACTACAAGTTCCAGCATGCTTTGCCAATATATAGCAGCTTATTTCTGGAAGGGTATGCTGGGACTTGTAGTTTCACAATACCTGGAGTGTCACAGGTTAATAACCAACACTGGTCTAGGCTATGACAACTGGTGCTAGCAACACTTGTAGGAGGGGGAAAATGTGTTTCGAGACTTTTCTACAAATTTTTAATGAAAACCTAAAAATCAGATAACTCCTCCCCAGATTTTCTGATTGGTCAGCTAGGGTTTAAATATGGATCCAAAACACTGCGTCTCACACACCTTGAAAAAGACTGCTTAGACAGTCGAAACAGGTTTGTTGCAGACTACAGTGTAAGGAACCAAGGACTCCTTTACAGTACTAGAAAATCTTGGGAGAAACCTGTGAGGCATCTAGAAGATGAAATCCCGGGAAAATAACATTTGAAACCTATTTACATGCTGCACATATGATTATTCTTGCTGGTAGTTGTAGCTTTGTACACCTTTATGTATTTTGAACTTATTTTATGCGAGTTTAATTTTTACAATGTAATAAAAAAAAGCTTAAAACATTATCACGCTTGTCTCCTTTGTTTCTTTTTACTCTTTTGAGTATAATTTGGAACATAATCCTGAGATGCAACATCTGTGATGCAACCCTTTGGAGAGAATTATATAAAGAAACGACTACGAGCCTCTGCTCAGGATATCTTCTAGTAAATGCTATCAAGAGAGAGCCACAGGTGAATCAGATATTCTTCACTTACACAAAACTGAAAAGGCTAATCGGAAAGAGAAGCTCTAGAAATCCTTATGAAGACTTACTTCACTTGTCCTATTTGGATGACTAAATACCATCTAGGTAGAGTGGTCAGCTCTATATACGTTTTAGCGTTATATTTTGTTTCTTCTTTCATGTATGGTGGAACTGTGAATTTATGTATGAAGATTTCAGCAAATATTAGATTAAGCATATACCACATTTGAGTTTGCAATAATTATACTTTGAGGTAAGACCAGCTCTGAACTATTCCTAAAAACCTTATTTACCATTAAGTCTGATTTTTCTGATGCGTGCATCACCTAGTTAGAAACTGTTCTGGCTGCTTTGATATCTTGAAGCGCTAATAGGGTTTCATTAATTTTATCTATAATCTTTTGCCATCACATGTATAAATGCTTAAAAATAAAATAAGTATAAAATGAGAGTTACAATGTCATCATTTCAATATTCATTACAAAAACGTGTGCATTATAAGGAATAATGCACCACCTCTGAGAATTGACCTTGGGGACTTAAAATATTCTTTTAAATTGACATTAATGAAGATTCCTGTATATTATAAAGCATTTATAAAGCTCCAATTTTACAGCTATAGGGTTTGTAAGAGGTACAAATAAATTGCACCTGTTTGTATTGGTTTCTTTTAGAAGGCATAGGGTCTTGCTTCACTTCTTTTCTTTGTTTGGTTTAGAAAGTAGACCTCTGACTCCAAAACCCACATTGGTGTCTATTAGCAAACACACAACTAGTGGAAGGAACTTTGTTTATTCATCATCCCAAAACTATTACCAGGGAACAACATTCCATAAAAACAAGTATGTTACAGAAACTGAACCAGGGGCTGGCTGGGTTGGATGGAAGGGAGGCATTTACCTCTGAGCCTATTCTATAGTGGGACTGTCTGGGTTGGACTCATGCATACAAGATCCAAGTTGTAACACAGGAAACCTGAAAGTGTCAAACTTTTGTCCTCTCCATGTTTTCTTTTTACCTTGGAATTTATGTTGCTACTGCTGTGGGAAAGTTAATATTATGTAGGGGCTGGTGTGAAGTATTAATATATTTTAGCAACTATTAATGCAATGTGGGATTTCTGTATTAGACGTGTATGCTTACATTTGAAGTCAGGTGCATAGAACAGGCCTATTTATTAAATGTGAATGCCATTTTCTTGATGTCAGGGCTGGTTTGAGAGAGGGAGGCCTTGAGTGTTCGTTCAGTCCTTGCTCAGCTTTCCATGAGACAAATAGTACCCTCTGCATTCTAGCATCCAGACAAGCAGCAATTGAGCTAAAGACACTACCAGTAGCTGGTAGTCAAAGCTGAAAGAACAGGTAGGAGAGAGCAGCAAATTGAAACAACTGTACAAATTCTGGTAAGACCATACAGGGTTGGGCTACACAGATCATAACGAGTGAGCCATGTACTAAAAGGAGACACCTGCCTGCTCAACTTGAATAGCAATATGAATTATTTCCTACCCCCCTTCATTGCACAACTATGTACCATCAGTCTGGTCATAGACCTTAACCCACATTTGCTAATGAAATAATGGACCCATATAGGTTTTCAATTTCAAATATAAAAGATGGGGATCGCAGGAGATCCAAAATGGGTAGAACTTGATGGACTGGTGTCTATCTTTTTACAACCTCACCAACTGTGATACTATCTATCTATCTACATATATAGCCCTTAGAATGTAAGCTCGCTAATGAGCAGGGTCCTCATATCCTTTGTTTTCATGTCTCCATTCATTTTGAATGCCTTGTCTATTCTTGTTTTACGCATGTCCTGTTTGATGTATGTCCTTGCCTTCCCTACTGTACGGCGCTGCGGAGCACTGTGGCGCCTTAATCTACGATAATAATAATCTTCATCTAATGACAGATTGCTGCTAAACAGGAGTAGCAAGAATAATTTGTAAAAGCAAAAAAATTGCTTGTCTGTAGTACAAATGAGGTTGTTTTGCAATGTGCACTCAATTTTACTTAAGAAAATAATAGAATCTGCAGGGGTGCAGTCTTTAGTATGTTCTGATGATAGGAGGTGGACAGATCAGGCCTCATGTCACATTCTTGTTTTGCTGGAAGAGATATTAAACTTGCTTTTATGAAAGTGGAGAGGGTGCATGGGGGCGTTAACTGGTTTATGGGCAGATGTAGATAATTTCTTCTGATGTGCACAAGAGGAATGGAGTTGGAGGGAGGTATAATGCCAAACAATATTCTATAGCTTGGCTGACAATTTTTTTTTAGGATGGTTGCTATTACTTGGGGTGATATTCATATAAGGGCAGAAAATATATATTTTTTGGGTAGGTGACATAATTGAATGTATTTTAACAAGCCTGTCACGATTCTGACTATGGTTACATTTGCACAACTATTACATTCCCACAGATATCGCAAAATATACTCTGTTACTTTTACAAGAATTCCAAATAGGTTTACTTAACTGAAGGTCTATTTAGTATTTGGGCTATACAATTAGCTACAAAAAAAACCCCAAAAAACAGTAATAAAGAAATCCATCTATTTATAATTAACTTTAGCTAAATAATGACAAGTAACTTAACTAATAAGCAGCGAAGAGTGTGCTTGGGCACACACTATATGGACAAAAGTATTCGGCTATTTGACCATTACACAAACAAGGACTGTAATGACTGTATTCAAATATAATATATAATATATATATATATATATACACACACACACACACACACACACACACACTTTAATATGGAGTTGGTCCCCCTTTTGCAGCGATAACAGCTTCCACTCTTCTTGGAAGGCTTTCCACAAGATGTTGGAGTGTTTCTGTTGGAAATTGTGCATTTATTCTGTAGAGCATTTATGAGGTCAGGCCTGGATGTTGGATGAGAAGGCCTAACTTGCAATCTCCATTCCAGTTCATCCCAAAGATGTTCAATGGGATGAGGTCTGGGCGCTGTGCAGGCCAGTCAAGTTCTTCCACACCAAACTCCTAAAACCATGACTTTGTAGTCCTTACTTTGTGAACTGGGGAACAGTCGTGCTGGAACAAAAAAGGGCCTTCCCCAAACGGTTGGAACCATAGCATTGATTGCTTGATTTATCACTCCACAGAACACGTTTCCAATGTTCCACAGTCCAGTATCAGTGTGCTTTACGCTACTTCATACAAAGCTTGGCATTGGTCTTGAGGATGCGAGGCTTGCATGCAGCTGCTCGGCTATGAAACCCATTCCATAAAGCTCCTGCCGCACAGTTTTTGTGCTTACATTTAAGCCAGTGTAAGTTTGGAACTCTACAGCTATGGAATCAGCAGAGCAATGACAACTGTTACGCACCGTTGCGCCTTGGGAGTCTTTGACCCCGCACTGTGATTTTACGTGGTCCTCCACTTTGTGGCCAAGTTGCTATTCCTAAATGCTTTCACTTTCTAATAATATCACTTACAGCTGTCCATGGAATATCCATCGGAAATTAAATTTCACAAACTGTCTTATTGCAAATGTGGCATCCTACCACAGTACCATGCTTGAAGTCACCGAAATCTTCAGAACGACCCATTTTGTATCACAAATGTTTGCAAATGGAGACTGCATGGCTAGGTGCTTGGTTATATACACCTCTGACAACAGGTCTGATTGAAACACCTCAATTCAATAATTAACACGTGTGGCCAAATACTTTTGTCCATATAGTGGCTATACACAATGAAATCTAGTTAACAGAATGGCCATGAGTTGCTTTGCTTGGAATGCAGGTAGACAAATTGATAAACCTTAATCAACATATCCAGAGAGTGTGAAATGTTTAGTTTATGACAGTCTTTTTCTCAAATATCATCACCCATACATCATGAAAAACAGCTTGCTTTAGTAGTAAACAACATACTGAAATTAGAAATACAACATGTTTCAGGTATATATTTTGTTATAGGTTAGCAAGAAATAGAAAAATATCATTGGTGGCTGTCCATCAAGTCTGTTTCTACAATATATCACATCACTTTCTTGTGCTCACCTGTCTACACAACCTTAAGTGTTAAACAGCAGCGGTTGTTGCAAGTTGCTGAGTATGAGGAAAGAAAGTATCTGTGCTAATGGATATATACTGGACAGGATGATAGCTTTCAATTGTTTTAACAGAGCAAGAGCACCCATGTGGCTTAGGTTCATATAATGGTTTCACTTTATATGGAACCCAAAACTAAATGTTTTGGGTTTATTTTATGGCCTTCCGTGCATCCTAAAGTTTGGAAAGCACTTTTTCTGTGAGGAAGGGGAAGGTAATGGGGGGCCATAGACAGGCCTATTGGGGAACTTTAAATCAAGACTAAAGTTCCTTTCTTCAGTCCCCCACCTTGTGAGTTAAAGTCACAAGAGTAAATGGTGCTCATATATGTCCTTGGTGATGGTTTATTGGGCTATATTAACACATTATGCTGGTGTTCTTATGTCATAAAGAAAAGGTACTTATACAGACAAAGGTTGCTGCAACAAAATAGATATGATCATCATCAGGTATATTCATAAACACAGTCAGAAGAGGACTATAGATTAGTCCTAATATCAGCCAGTGAAAGAAGCTAACAGGCCCTAATAAGTGATCTGGCCATTTGGATCATCAAAAGTAAGCATTTGTACCATCAAAAAGCCCAAGATATCTGGCAAATATGTCTCGGAGCAGACATACATGGGCAACATATTAATGGTCAGATTAGTTGGTGGGGATATTTTAGTTGTGAGCTGGAGTGAATAAAAAAGATAGAGAAAAGCTATGGAAATGTATTATGTGTATTAAAAAGAAAAGTTTGCCACAAATGTTATTGGTATGTCCGTGAGATCACTAAGCACAACTACAGAAAAACCTGAGTAGTTCTCTTGACAAGACAACTGCTAAGGCAAATGCAATGCAGTGACAATGTGAGGCATACCATTGGAGCAAAGAAGGCATGCACAGAATGAAGCACTCTCTGCTTGAGCAGAAAGGGTAGAAAATGTCACTTAACTTGTCTCTCGCACATGCATGGCTGGAAATTTCCACTAACAATTTGTAAGAAAAATCATGAGACATCCATCATTTGTAAAAATAAAGTCTTCCCTAAGATATGCATTGTGACTGGATCACTTATAAATAACTTATAGTATAAATTTATTTAAAGGAAATAGCGCAGGGCGCTTATTTATATGATTGCAAATGTATTTAGTTTTGATATTGTGTGTATTTTGGTAAAGGAAATATATTTATTTCTGAGACCAGGGGAAGAAATTTGTTTTTTGTTTTAACTTTGCTAGAGGAAATGCATTATTTCTGAGGTATATACCTTATGCAATAAGCCTTTGTTGAGGAAGTCTTTTGTGTATTAGGGAAGGTTACTTGTTTGGGGTTTTGTAACTTTCCTTTGGGAATGTGTATTCTGCAACTGTCTGAAGAAAGGACCCATGTTGATCTCATGTTAATTAGTCCTTTTGATGTGTGAGGGTCCAGCAACTGAAGGCGCAGGAAGGTTTAATTACATGTGCTGTTAGATTTTCTCTGTGTCTAAAACAAGATGCATGGAATCGCAGCAAGTTTTAGGATATCACAAATAAGTGTAAATATTGTTAGCTTTGCATTGCATGTAAATCCATGTTTGGGTAAACACATTGCAACCAGATTCTAAAAATAGCTCAGACCTCAGGGGGCTGGCTTACCCTGTGAGGCCGTGTCCAAAAACTGTATAGAAAGTAGTTTTGCATTGAAAATTGATCTTGTTTCATCTGACCTGCTCCCTGGTACCTTCAACCAGGGTGAGCAAATAAACATCACTTACTTCAAAGACTGCTTGGAAACTTCTCTATCCGTGACCCACAGATTAGACCAAACTCTCTGTTCTCCGGTGGTTCTGAGATTTGGACCCAGCTGTCCGGTACCACCTCTCTGCCTGATACCCAGCAGTTGTTTTGACTTTGACTAAAAATTATATCTTGATAAAAGAACATTCCGGATTAAAGTTTTACATTTTGTTCACAACTACTGTATAGAAAGCAGCAATTAAAAATTTGAATGGATTCTGCATTCTTGTGGGGCACTTTCTCTGTTGCAGGAGCAGTCGCTAGACGGCAGCCCTTTGAGTTAAAGCTTTACCCATGCACGATTATTCCAAGCATACTTGTAGGTTAATTGGCTGTTATCAAATTGACCTTAGTCTGTCTGTGTGTGCGTTAGGGAATTTAGACTGTAAAAACTATTGGGGCAGGGACTGATGTGAGAGAGTTCTCTGTACAGCGCTGCTGAATTAGTGGCGCTATATAAATAAATGATCATGATGACATGGGCCAGTGCTAAGAAAAAAAAAATATATAATTCCGTCTCAGCAGTTCCATGTCAAGCTTAAATCCATAGTCACTGAGGAGAATCACTTATACAGGGTGGTCACCCCTAAGCGTCTAATGGCCATATTACAATGTCTTTGCACTCCTATATCTCCTGCTATATCTTGTAAATAATCAATAAGTGATTGTACAGTGTTATCCCCAGAAACTTTGGCGAGCAGGGTGGCATTAAGTAGCCAGGTGGGGGTAGTTGTAAAAATTTGGAGATTATTGCCCACACCTGTCAATACTGGTCAAACTGTTGTTAATCAGTGGTCTAACACACACTGCTGGCTGTAGTGCCTTTTCTAATAGGAGAAACAATTGTTCATTCTATTATAATAGGACTCTGTTGGGTCCCAAGAGCTGGGTAGCAAGTAAAAACAGCTGGGTGGAGCACCTGGGAAATAGGTGCTGGGGAGAACACTGTTGTATATTGGTTGGGGCTTTTTACACTGAATGCTGCAACACCAAATTCCAAGTACCTTATTTTGTACATGCTGTATTACTTTACCTGGTGTCATTGCTTGTTCTATTGACATTACATACAGTCAACCTCCAGTTCCCAAAAATGACAGTTGTTTTTATAGCATACTTAAAATCACTATTGCTTTTAAACCAGTCAATGTACTTGATTTTACACCATTTAACACTACAATAATTATCCTGATAAAATATTCTGTACTGTATAAAACATGTACACTAGTTTTGTTTTCTAATTGTGTACTACTGCAAAGGTTCAGTGCAGAAATTTGTTTGAGCAATTCAAAAATGATCACAGTACATACAATATATATGATTGGCTATATATCTTTAGATAAAGGCAAGACTTTTTTTTTTTAAGTTACATTTTAATTAGACTGTGAAGATGTGATTTATTATGGGAACCCCACAATGTGTAGACAGTTTAAATGCTGAAACACACTTTATCAATGTGGTCAATTGCAGTTTGTCTTATGCAATATTCCCTTATTGTATTTGAAGCTTGGGCTGTTTTCAAACTTTCCATTTTACATCAATTGTTCCTGGTCCATGAAAAAGCATAAAAAGTTGTGACGACTATATTAATAAAGATGCAATTCCCTCAAAAAATGTGTAGTTTTTCCAACATAAATTACCTGTCAAAAGAAACATGGAGTTTCATTTTTCTTACAGTTTTGATCCAAGGTGTTATTAATGATTTACTGTTCCATGAGTGTTATGCAATTACCATGAGTCACATGACATATGATGAAGTACGTACATCATATGGAATGTTCACTGCACTACCCCTCTAACTCCATCTCCTTTCTCTGCCATCACGTGACCTTTGTGGGGCTTGGTGACTGACTGGCTGAGAGTAATATAAGGTATACACTCCTGGGAATAAAGAGATACCAAATGTTCCATGAGAGGGACACCTTTTGCAGTGGTATGCCATATAAGTCTCCCAACAGAACTCAAAGGAAACACAGCGTTATAGGAAACGGCTTGAAAAATAGAATAAAAAAAAATAAAAATCAGCCTCATGTTAACAATGGTACAAACAAATATATAAAATAAAAGTAGTCTATACAGGATTATATCACATTAAGAGAATTGTTAACCCTCTTATACACTCATAAATAATTTTCCTAGAAGGATTTGTGACCCTTGCTTATTTTTTCTAGCAAGGCAAATAGAAAGTTTTGCACCCAAATAAGCTACTAAGAGGAATTCTTCGATATATTGTGAATGGGAGTATTAAACGCAGACTTAAGAATACCGGTCATTCAGTTTTAAAAAATCTGACATTAATGGCACAGCCTAAGTAAAAGTCTAAACACACAAACCATTACTAAGAATAATCAGCTATAAAATGGAGCCTCTCACTTAATGTTAACAATACTTAATACCTTATTTACACTATCTGTTAACGTGGGCAGACGTTTACATGACATTGATCTCATCTGATCATTAAGAGCCAATGTCCTGAAAGCTAGCACACTGAAAATGTCACAGGATATATCTTGGGAGTACACGGAGCATGCTCCTGCTAGTACATCAGCTGTTCACATCCATATTTCTACTCAAAGCAGCACAGAACATGGCTAATGTCATGCAGACACGTAAAAAGTTTAAAGCAGTAGAAAACTATATAGCTGTAACAGTCACTGTAACATGTTTAGTTAGCACTGTCTGTTCATATACCTGTTCAATTTACAGTTATTTTAAAAGTGCCCCTTTCTGCAGTGTTCTCCCCAGCACCTATTTCTTGGGTGCTCCACTTGGCTGTTTACTTGCCACCCGGCTCTTGGAGCCCAAAAGATTCCTATTATAATAGAACAAACTACTGTTTCTCCTATTACAGCCAGCAGTGTGTTAGACCACTGACCACCAGTCTTACCAGTCCTGGCAGGTGTGGGCAATAACCTCCAACATTTTTCACTATCAAAAAATATTGCAACTGCCGCCACCCAGCTAATTCTTAATGCTACCCGACTGGCAAAAATTTCTGGGGAGAACACTGAGCATGTTTTTATTCTTTTTATGAAAAAGAGATCAGTTTAAGAATTATACTAGTACTACATTAGACAGAAAGCATGATATGCATTATCATTGATAGGCAAACTGTGTTGTTTGAAAACAAGGCAAATCAAAATTATTTTGTTATTCTTCAACTAAACATGCCTGCCATTTCTTTTATAACAAAATAGGCACTGAATAAGAATAAAGACTAATTCTCTCCCATGATACACACAAGGCAATATTAATATAGTTATTCTAAAACCCATATGACAAACAGCGCCAACAGGTATCTTAAAAAAAAAAAAAAAAGTTTCATCAATCTCATGCATAAATATTACTGCAAGGGATTTTGAGGCACGCAACAATTGTTCTAACATTTTCATACATAATCAAGGAGGGAAAGTGGCATAAAAATATCTTCATGGAAACTTAAAGACCTCTAATCATACATAAAAATATGCCATAACGAAGAACTGTTGGAGGAGGAGTGGTCCGAGGTATACGAGAATGCTCCCTCTAGCTCCATCTGCGTTAGAATTAAAGAGAACGCTTATAAGGTGCTATATAGATGGTATTACGTGCCTTTGCAGCTATGCAAAATTCCCCCCAATTCGTCTGACCGGTGCTGCCAAGGGTGCTCTCATGAAGGCACTTTCCACCACATATGGTGGTCGTGCCCGAAATTGTCAAGCTTTTGGGTTGAGATTAGAAGCTTGATCAATTCAATTTTTCCGGTGGATATTTCCCTGGAACCTAAGTTTTTTCTTCTCCCTATGGAGGCTCCCTCGGCATCCCGACACCAGAATAAATTGATCAGATACATTATTTTGGCGGCGGCTTGCCAAATAGCAGCAGACTGGCGTATGCAACCCCCTCCCTCCATGCAGGCAATAATCAATAGAATCTGGCAAACTCAACGGATGGAGTATATGACTAGTATTATTCGGAACTCCTCGAGAGCTTTCACCAAGGTTTGGGACCCATGGTTATGCTTCTTTCAGGCGTGCCCACCCTGTACATAACCTAGCCTTAAATTTTAATTCTAACTAGGACTTCTTTCTTCCTTTACATTGGATCTAGTCACTCTTCACCCTCCTTCCTTTTCTCCCTCTTCTCTTGCTTCCTTTTCTACTGTGTACTCTCTTTTCCTCTAAATACAAAAATTTTGGGTTACTTGTTATTTCTAATTTTAAATGCTCGGTTGACTTAGCGTTTCACATGTTCTACGCTGGTAGTAGACTTTGTTACTTGTTGAAGTTTTTTGTTAAGTGTTTTCACTCTGTCAATCGTTCTTCTATGTTATATTGACCTTGCAAAAATAAAACTTTAAAAAAAAAAAAAAAATATGCCATAACACTCGTTTCCCCAACTATTATTTAGGGGCTGGTTCCTGGATTCCCACCGATCACTTGATAAACACACCCCATTGATTCAGTAACAATCATATTTTCCTGTCTTTTAGAAAATTTTGAACTTCAGCTTTCTCAACACATCATGTAGTGAGCATTGATAGGATGGCTGCTAAACTATCCAATCAGTGTTCTTCACACGAAAGCACAGTGAGGTATGGAAACCACTGAAATTCAAAATTATTTTCTACCTGCTGCAGCAGAGTAGGACTGTTACTTAATCACCAGGGGAAAGGTATTTCTCAAAAAGCCTGGATCCCAAACAAACACAATTCAAATAGTTGGGGGAGGATGATGTTCTACCATATTTTTAGATTTGCTGGAGTTCATTATAAAACAAATTAGTGAAATGACATTAAACATCTCATTAAATGTTTGAAACATTGATGTAGGAGAGGGAGGACTTCTAAATAGTGTTAATGTTACCCATTGGCAGACCTGTACTCACTTCTAACACCAAACAGAATGCCTGGAAAAAAGTTATATATATTTTCTTGAATTTTCTTCCAACTGAATGAAATATTGGAAGCAAACACAGATCTGCCAAAACGGTGTAAACTTATACAAGGGGAAAATACTTGCCAACAAGTTTCTACGCATAAAAAAGGTTGGCCAACTGTTTACTGTGGTATCGGACTCCAGTCACCAATCTCCATACATCCACAAACCACTCAAAACTTCATGTTTGACTGAAAAGAGTGTGATCTGTTTTTAAAGCGAGGGCAGGACTATTGCCACACAGGAGATAATTAGAATGGTGCATTTTATCATATATGAATGAACGTCACTCAAATCTAGATGTTAAATTCTATTCAAAGATTTTCTTTAAATACTGACACAATCTTAACAACAAATTGCAACCATAAACTAAGTCCTAAACCTACACCATTCAATTTACAACAGCAAAATGTGAGCAGGCTGCATCAAGAGGCTTGTCTATGTGGGACAGGTTGGTGAGCACAAATAGGTGTTTGGGACTACAGCACCTGCGGAACTCAAGCCAGGTTTACATTTTTACTGCTGGAATATTCTCACCAGCAAAAGCTCTAGTTGCAATCTTAGTACTTTTTCTCCCACAGTTTAAGTGGCCAGTCACTTTTAACTATACTGCATAATAACTATATCATCACTAATTAGTGTGCATTGTTAATTAATGCCTACTAGTATAATACTCGTAAGATAGACTGCTGTACGAGACATATAAAGAAATAAAGTGGGCATCCATATAGGAAATATAAATAATTTGCTTTGTCACATTACATAATATTTATCATAAGACAAACATATTCATAATAGTATTCATTTTAGGTTACACTTAAAACAGTACAAAAACACTGTTGCAAGCTTAAAGGGAAACTAATGAAGGGTAAATAGATATATCTGTAGGTTTTTAAGTGGGTCATTGTCTTGTTTCCAATGATACAGAAAAGTGTGTCAAGTTAAATTGAACTCTATCTTACTGATCTGGAATCACTGTGTGCAAGAGACTAGGAGGTAAAAGTATTATACTCCGGTTTCTTCAACTCCCGCGAGTTCGGCGAGATGACAGCTAAAATTTAAAGCAGCGCTGCCTTGTAAAGGCAAGTTTCCCTTTACAAGGCAGCGCCGCTTTAAATTTTAGCTGTCATCTCGCCGAATTTGCGGGAGTTGAAGAAACCGGAGTATCATACATTTACCCCTAGGTCTCACTTTTTTTTCCTGTCCCAGTGATTAATTCACATATCCTGGGTTAGACTACCAAAGATATAGATAACACTATCAGTTAAGTTGTGCTCATAGAACTAAATATTGTTTACATTATTGTGAAAAGTGACAGGCCATTTAGACTGAAGAAAGGAAGACTAAGAAACAAGCAGCTGCACATTTGTAAACAGTAAGAATTAAAGGTTTATTTATGATTGTATATATTAATACATAATACTACAAACTACATGAATCCAAAGGTTAATTTTTAACAATGGAAATTACACACAAATTTGACAATAATGGTTTTTAAAGTAATTCTAAGTATACCAATCACAACAATCTATTAATGTTGACCAGAAAGCCACACAATATTGATCACATATTTTAGGTATGACAAAGTTTAATGAAAACCCTGTCACTGCCATATTGGTGTATTTTATTCTAATACATTGATCCATATAACATATTTAAAACATATCAGGGATGGACAAACAAGCAACAAACTTGTTAGTAAAGATGCCTCACTGTATTAGGGCCTAAGGTTTAATTCTGTCAGAGTGTAGTTTGTCTGTTCTCACTGTGTTCCTGTATATTACAGCCCCAGATGCAAAGATGATGGTTGATTAATTATTTTCTGTCTAAATCAGCCATGGTGTTTGTACATAATAGGGAAAGAAGTCCATCAGAATAAAGTTATCTTACAGTACTGTGCTGCAATGTGTTTTGCTTTATCTGTCACTTAACCGGATATACAAGGAAAGAGTATCACTGGCTAACAGGAAATCTGGCACAGACGCCTACAGACGATCTACTTGAACCGAGATAGATTTATTTGCACGATACAAATAAACCCCAATGTTATTAGGTCTGTCATGTCTTGATGACCATCCGATAAACAATTCTGCCCCCACACTGATAATGATCAGTAGATCGCACTGCCCCCATATACTTGTCACTTACCTGCCTCTACCCTCCTGGCAATGTCTCCCCAGTGGCTCCGGGGGTGGATGAACTAAACGTAATGAATAAAGCCGTGTGATGGGAATCAGGGGTAGAATGACATGGATGCCTCTGCCCTCCCTCCAGCCCGGTCAGCCCCGGCTGTGTGAGAGAGGAGGAGGAGGGGAGCCCGCTGGAGTCACACGCGGGAGGCTGAGGGGCATCACAACGAATAATAGCAGAGAAAACAAGGGATGGGGAGAGAGAGAAGATGAACGAATGGAGAAAAGGAGAAAAAAAAAGAGAAAGAAAAGAAAAGGAAAAAAGGAAATGAAGGAAGGAAAAAAAATGTCGAAACCCCTCCTCCTCCTCCTAGCAAACTACGTGCTGCGTGCGGAGCGCGCTGACGTACGCCGGATGGCCGCCACAACTCGCTGCTCCTACCAACGTACGTCTCAAACACTAGGAGAAACACCTTGGCGATAACACTGTCCTCTCTGTCAGACATCTTTAGGGAGCTATTTACGCCACCGAGCAGTTGTTCTTTCCGGAAATAACGCACAAAAGTGAAGACGTTTTTCTGTGGAAGTTTGTTTTTTACACAGTTACATCTAATGTTCGGAGTTTTTGTATCTTTCCCATAAGTACTGCTTCGATGGTTCCCTCATTTCATAGGTGTACGTAAGACACTGTATAAACATTGTGGTGTTTATGTAGCCAACGTCCGCCATTTTAAAATGTCAGTGAGGTGCATTGAGTATTATTTTATATCTGAGGTAAGCAGCGTTTAGTTCAACAACAGTTGTGGAAATATAGATCCTAGCATGTCTTCCCAATCAGAGGACGTGGAGCGCTCTTACAGTATGACCCGTCATATAGAACAGCTGGAGAGCCACTTGTTGCCTTATCCCGGCAGTATATCATCACAACTAAGATATTGTACAGCAGTAATTGTATATACATTCCTCATATAGACGTATATGTTCTGGAATTGGTGAAGCATACATGCCCTGGAAAAAAAAATCAATGACATAGAGCCTGTAAACAAATATAAGCAAGTTAAAACATACACTGTACTTGGCATATAGTATATAAATAGCCTAAAGGTAATATTACTGGGAAACAAATAACAGAAGTCAGATTTATGTGATCTGTGAATGAAAGGGCCATAGGGAATGCTAATTTTCCAGTTTCTTTTTGAGGAGCCTTTTTTTGTTTGCAGTAACATGTCATATAGCTTAGTAAATTGTGGTCTTTGGAGAAGTAGTTTCCTAAATGGTATCTTGAAAGGCTAGATTTGGTCAAGTCTATAGAGAGGATCAGTGCATGGTTATGACGTAACTGCATGGTGGAATAAAAAAAAAGTCATACAGGGAGTTACCCCTTAGCTATAATTAAGATTAAAAACATCACATATTCTTTTTTTATTGTTATCTTTAATTTGTAAGACACAAGGTTTCTGGAGCACTGTCAGGTGCCGTCCCTGCATTCTTCTCTTGCAGCAGGGACAGACTCCTGCTTAGTCGACGGAGTGCTGCCATTTGCCTTCCAACGGGAGATAGCGTCCTGTTCTCGGTTGACCTGCAGTATTGCAAGAGTCCCGTTGCCTAGCAACCTTCTAAAAAACTTGTCGGCAGTCTGTGCCAGAGTTTGGGATCACTTCCTGGTTCTGTTCAGGATTTCTTTTTGTATTTGCACCCTTGTGCCCTCTTTGAATTTCTCATTGCCGACTAGGTTTGTTTTTGACCATATCTGGCTTGACCTCAGCTACCTTGACCATTCTTCTGCTTCATGTTTATGGCTTTGTATGAATCTTCTGGTACTATCTCGTATCTCCAGCTACCTCGTTAGTGGTTGGTTCTAAGGGCCCTGACCTGCACGTTCCACATAGCTAAGATCAAACCTCCTTGTGGAGGTCCCTGGTGAACACTCTGCACCTCTTTGCTCAGTAGCGTCAACTGCTAGCAGGAGTATGTTCACCTTCCCAGTGTAATTTGTGTCAAGCACCTTACATAGAGGCTTAGAACATATAACAAAATTAGTACAAACAATACGGGGGGAGTAGTGGTGGGGGATGCAGAGGTGGAAGAGTTAGGAGGAGGGCTGGTAGTCTCTTGAATGAAGAGATGAGTTTAGGGCCACATTCAGGGCCGGACTGGCACTTCTGGCAAATGCCAGAAGGGCAGATGGCTAGTTGGACCGATCCAGCCGGCAACATGCCCGCCCATGCAGCAGCACCTCCCTGCACGCTGCTCGGCGGATGGAGTTTTGGTGACATGCGGCTGATGCAAGTAATCACATGGAACGGCACGAATCACGTGTGTGTCCATGTTCATATAGTGTGTGTGTGTGGCCACATTAAAATAGTTTGTCTGGCCGTGTTCGTATATTGTGTGTGTGTGTTTGGCCGTGTTAATATAGTGTGTGTGTTTGGCTATGTTAATATAGTGTGTGTGTTTGGCAGTGTTAATATAGTGTGTGTGTGTTTGGTTGTGTTAATATAGTGTGTGTGTGTGGCCATGTTAATATAGTGTGTGTGTGTGTGTGCGCGCAGTATTTTAATATAGTGTGTGTGCACAGTATTTTAATATAATATGTGAGGGAAGGGAGGATCTTTAGTGTGGGAGGTATGCTATTTAATGGTGGAGTGTAGGTGGGGGTTAATTATTTAAGGTGAGATGAAGGAACCTTTAATTTAATGGTGGGGTGGTTTGGGGCTATCAATTGAATATTGGGCTCATTTTGGGCAGGAGGGCTGTTTATTAAATGTGAATATGGATTATTTATTGCCAGGGATGGTAGTGGAAAATTGCTATATTTATTAAAGTTTAATGCCATTTAATTTATTGCTGGGACTGTTTGGAGGGAGGGAAATAGGTTTTGAGTAAATGGGTATACTGTTATTTTAATGTTGGGGCTGGTTGGAGGGAAATAGGTCTACTTATTAAATGTGAATATTATTATTGTTGGGACTGGAGGATGGCCTAATTATAAAACGTGAGTGCTATTGTTTTAACACCGGGGCTGGTTGGAGTTTTCTAAATCTCATGTATCCATTATTTTTCAAAATAGGGCATCCAATATTCCAGGATCAAGACAAGCAGCAAATGAGCTAAAGAAACCAGCTGCCACAAGTGGTGAAAGTGACAAGATAGGTAGGAGAAAGAGCAAGACAGTTGTCCTGAATCTGGTGGGGCAGTCCTGAATTTGGGTGACTGTCTCACTTAGTCAGGATTTGGTCCGACTGCAAGGACAGTTGGGAGGTATGTCCTGCTTCACAACGTACTACTTGGCAGGCAGGGCTGTGTGTTTCTAACAGTAGTGCACACAGTATATCCTGTATATTTGTCTAAAATGATAACCATGTTACATAATAGAGGCCCTGCTGTCTTAAATACCCTGGGCCCTCTGAGCCTTAATCCACCTCTGGTTAGGGGAAGGGAACTGATAGCTGCTCCCAGTTACCGGACAGGACACAGACTGCAGAGCAAGCCCAGGATCTTTATGTATCACAAGATTTGGAAATCTCATGAGACAAAGAGCTTCCCTTCTCACTCTACAGGAAGTTCCCACCCATCCTGATGGATGTCAGTAACACCAGAAGCATAGATAAATACAGTGGGCTGGGGGTGTCTTAATGTGACTGGTGGGATGGAGTGATGTGGCTGGGAGGGCGTGATAAATGTAATGTTTTATTATGATGTATGTATCAATGCCCCATGTTGGCCACATCCACACCACAATGTGGTTACGCCCTTTTCGCCGCCACTGCGTGACGGCACACAGTTTTTATACTGGAACTGAGGTGGGCCTGTGTGCTTTAAATGCTAGGGCTGATTTTTAGTCCCAGTCCGTCCCTGGGCACTTTTGAAGGCTTGGAGACTGGTGGATAGTCTAATTGGGCATGATAGAGCGTTCTAGTGGTTGCGACCAGCACAGGAGAAATCGTGAAGGCGCAAGTGAGAAGAGGTAATCACTAAGGAAATTAGTTATTTAAAGGACTGTTTAGCAAGAGAGCAGGAATGTTCATGCAGGATCGTGATCTATCTATTTCAATTTTATGAAGTTTAAAAATGGATATCTACAAAAACATTCTTTCACAGCTGAATGTCTCTGGAGATAATTCATTCCCACACTGACTTCCTACACTATGAAGCTGCTGCACCAGAGGGTCCCTTTAAGGTGGGGAGCTCATGTGACCCACCCGTAGGGGTGGGATTAAACAAAGAAAGAAAAAGGAACCAAAGGTTTTAGCTGAAACAGTGATATATAATCTTTTTAAACATCATCTCACTGAGGGCTGGGTCATCTATTTTGAATAAAAGACTTTCATTTGTACCAACTGAAACAAAATGATTTTGACTGGATGGTATATGTTCATAAATTTGGGTGTCTAATCAGACTACATGACTTTTTTATGCTTGAAAAAGATGTAATTCGGATGTATTAGCCAAGGGGGTTCTGGCTCCTAAGAAAACAAGTGCATTTGACCCCAACAGTAATAATCCATCTTTGAGCACTTTTATACAGTTAATTAAAAGAAATACAGAGGCATATGTTAAGAAAAAAAAAACAAAAAACATTTCATACTTTAATCTTAATCCAGATGAGAGAGAAGCAGTAAAAACACTTGGTGCAGACAAAAATCTGGTTATTTCTCCTGCCGATTGTCTTGCAGTATCTTGAAGACTTTACAAATGAAATAATGAAATAGTTTTCTGACAATACTTGCTATCAGAAGCTCACATTTGACCCAATTAGTAGGTTCAAGAAAGATATTGATAAAATCTTTCCCCTTTGATTCAACACTAGGGGGTATATTTACTAAACTGAGATTGAAAAAGTGGAGCTGTTGCCTATAGCAACCAATCATATTCTAGCTGTCATTTTGTAGAATATACTAAATAAATGCTAACTGGAATCTGATTGGTTGCTATAGGCAACATCTTCACTTTTTCAAACCCGCAGTTTAGTAAATATGCCCCTAGGTGTATTAACCAAGAAACTGCTACATTCTGGACACAACTACATCGTAAGACAGCCATCCTGTATACATTACCTCCAGGGAGGCCAAGTATCTTAGCTAGGGGATCCCACCCATCCTTTATCCCAATATCTTGATCTATAACTCCAACTGATTGTCAGGACCTCTAGCAGCTTTATAGCCGATACTACACACTTTCTCTCACACCTTGCTTCTTAAGGTTCTTTCAAAGGTGATTAGATTCTAGCTATGCTTGATGTCATCAGTCTCTATAGCAACATCCTGCATGATGAACGTTGAAAGCATGCAAACATGCTATTGAATCTTGTATGGTGTATCATTGCCTTTCCTGTGCGTTTTTTATGATAATTGAGGTGATATACAGAAATTACTTTCTATTTCAAAATTGTTTTGAGTTACAGGGGACGGCGATGGGCTCAAATATGGTACTGCTGTGTGCTAACATCTCTAGGATCGAATTTGAAAACAGCCATTTATTAGCTGATCCTTTATTTTCCCCCCACATACATATAGACTACCTATTTCTTATCTGGAGTGGGGAACATGACAAACTTGTTGAATTTGTAGACTTCATAAACCAGCTCCTGGGGACAATATCTGCTTTACATTAACTACAAGCTTTAACAGCATTAACTTTCTTGATGTGAATATCTAAGTACACTCGAATGAGTTGGTTAGTACTATCTACACGAAAAGCACAGATAAGAATACACTGTTGCATGCAGATACCTTTTACCTTGGTCTTCTAACAAGAGGTCTACTTTACTCTCAACTGTTAAGAGTTGTGCATATTACTTCAGAGAAGGCAAGAATCAAGGCTTTATCTAATATGAGCCAGCGATTTCTTGATTATGATTATAGGAGAACAGAAGTGGAGCCCTAGAACGCATTGGTAAAATCAATAGAGAGACTTACTTTCAAAAATGTAGCTTACCAAAGCAACAAAATGATAAGAAAGTTGCTAACTTCTGTTCCATGTGTACAACAGCATCAAGACATATTCACAAAATGGTTCTTCAACATTGGCATCTGATATTCTCTAACCTGGCCTTATCCCCTAAAATCCCATCAGCCCAAATGTTTGTTTATAGAAGAGGACCTATTTGTTAAAACTGACTTAATCTCTTATCCTAAGGTGAATACCCGGATTTGTCACAATAATAATCTGGGCATTTATCATTGTTCTGACTGTACCAATTACCAGCATCTTGTTTGTGGAACATCTTTTTCACATCCTCTCACTGGCAATACTTTTTATGTGCGTCATAGAACAAACTGTGATAATTATGTTAAATACATCCTCCAATGTTCCAGTAATCTTTTGTATGTAGGTAAAATGTCCCAAGTGCTAAAAGAGAGATTGGCACAACACAGGTTTTCTATCAAGAAGATATATCCTGTAACAAAACTTAAAGAGATCAAACATCTACCTGTGGACAAACAGTTTTTGGAAAAGGACACCATGCTTAGGATCTCAAATGTTTTCAGATTGATCATATCCCTCCCCTCAGGAAAGATGGAAATAGGGATAATTTTTTGATACGTCTTAAGCTGGGTACACACTACAGAATTTTCCACCAACTTTATATGCTGATCGATGGTCCGATTGCTCGGTCCATGGACTGCATACACACTAGCCTTGTTTATGAAGATAAAAGGAAGAGCGGACGTCCCTTTTGCGACTTTTTACAGCCATGTTATCGTGAGCAATGATTGCAATTTCGCACACACTGAAGCAACATTTGCGGGGTATGTAACTATATACCAAAGACATTAGCATAAAGGGGCAGAACTTTCGCTATAGTTAACACCCAAAACCGCATAAAAAGAGAAGGCTCTGTCCATTCATTCCTATTTGTCAACCTACAATGACTACAGTAATACAAGAACAAGCAACTGCACTTTTCCTGCTTGCTGTGGCAAGAAGACTGCAGGTACGGAACCAAAGAGAAAGAAGGAGAAAGTAGATCTTGTTGGAGCAAAGATTGGTTCAAGAGAAGAGACACGTTCTCTCATATGCCCCTGCTACAGGAGATACGAGACAACAACCCATATGACTTTAAGAATTTTCTTCGTATGAATGATGCCACTTTTCAGGAACTGCTCCAACTAGTAATCCCTTCTCATCCAGAGGGAGAACACCCATTTAAGGAGACCCATACCGCCAGAGCAAAGACTGGTGGCAACACTAAGATTTTTGGCAACAGGGAGAACACTGGCAGATCTTAAATACAGCACAGTTATTTTGCCTCAAGCTCTTGGCATGATAATACCTGACACCTGTGATGCTATCAATGAAGTTCTCTGATCAGTATATGAAGATTGGTCAAAAGCAATAGTATTTATTATAAAAATAGTGGTTTATTACCATATATATTACAATACAAAAAATTGTAAAAATACATTTAACTTGTAACGTGCAATGCATTAATTATTTGGACCAGAGCAACTGTTTATAATTGTTGGTAGTGCAAAATTTTGCTTGTGTCCAGTCCAGATGTGTCCTCAGTGTAATGTGGCATCCTTCCTGATGCTATTGGTGTGGATGTCATACACGGTTGAGACATTACGCTTTGTCCGCCCATGGTAGCATGCTGCAACTGTGCTGTGTGAAATGTGTATGATTGTTTGTGTCTGCGGTTAGATGGGGAAATAACTGTCCGGCCACAAATCTACAGTAGTAGCCCTACAAATGAGGTCGCACAGCAGCCGCTCTATTTTATCTTGTATGCGCTTGCTACTACTTCTCATTTTGCTAGCTATTGTTGCTCCCAGGAAATCAAATGTGTCATGTTCCTTTGTTTTTGTTATCAAAGTGTTAGCGCAATCAAGCATCTTTTCTGTTAGTGCATCACTTTCTTGTATTTCCCTTATTCTACGTCTCTTTCGAGTCTCAATGTTTTTTGCTAGTGTAACAGCAGTGCTATTGTTGTAGCTTCCTGGCCTTCAACATCCAGCAAGAGGCTATCAGACAGGAGTGCAGGCTGAAAAAGAGCAAAAGAATGAGGGTATGCAATTGCATGCATGTTCAAATGTAAACTATTTACACGTCTTTATGTTTCGGTTTCCATCGACAGAGGAAGACTGGAAAGTGATAGCGGAAGACTTTGAGAGACTATGGAAAAAAATGAAAGAGTCTCAGATGGAGGTGCATTGGAGCATACTACCTTCCATAACAAACCACAAAACAATGCCCTTAATCTTCCATTGCGGAGTAGCACAAAATATGGACTAAACTTTTTGTTTGTGGCAGATGACGCCTTTGCATTGCACAGCAATGTTTTAAAACCGTACCCACAAAGAAATCTGTGCATTGAAAGGCGTATATTTAATTACAGACTGTCACATGCTCTGCGTGTAGTTGAAAATGCCTTTGGGATTCTAAGTAACAGGTTACGAGTTTTTCATTCTGCAATAAACCTGCGTTTGGACAAGGTCGACAAAGTAGTGATGGCCTGTTGTTTTCTGCATAACTTTCTACGGTGTAAAAGCAACAGTGGACGTACCACTCAGGCCAATGTGGAGACTAATGCCGAGGACATGGAGGTAGTGGGCTTGACACCATTAGAGTGTGGACACTATAAAAATAGTAGTACATTGGCAAAATTAAGTCGGGAAGCATACCTTACGTATTTCAACGGAGATGGTGTCGTGCCATGGCAGAATGATTGCTTATGACAACTGTTTATATACATGTTATGTATTGTTATTGTGTTGTTGAATCTTTTAACATGAATTAATCTGTTACATGCCAACATCATAATGTACTGTACTTACTGTGCCGCTCGCAGATATATCATAGAATTATAGACCTGTAAGCCTGACATCAATAGTGGGGAAACTACTGGAAGGTATTTTAAGGGACAGTATTCAGGATTACTTGGTACGCAATAAAATTATTAGTGGGAATCAACATGGATTTGTGAGGGATAGGTCATGTCAAACTAATCTAATTAGTTTCTACGAGGAAGTTAGTGGGAACTTAGACCAGGGCAGGACAGTAGATGTGGTCTACTTAGATTTTGCAAAGGCCTTTGATACAGTGCCACACAAGAGGTTGGTTTACAAAATAAGGGAACTGGGTCTAGAAATTAAAATTTGTACTTGGATCGAAAACTGGTTAGAGAATAGGGAACAGAGAGTTGTGATAAATGGAACATTTTCTAATTGGTCAAAGGTCTTAAGTGGAGTTCCTCAAGGTTCCGTGCTGGGACCACTCCTTTTTAATATATTTATTAATGACCTTGGTGATGGTTTAGAGAGTAAAGTTTCTATTTTTGCAGATGACACTAAACTCTGTAAGGTAATAAAATCAGAGCAAGATGTAGCTTCTCTACAGAGGGACTTAAATAAACTGGAGGATTGGGCGGCTAAATGGAATATGAGGTTTAACACAGATAAATGTAAGGTTATGCATTCAGGGATCAAAAACAAGAACGCAATCTATAAATTAAATGGAATTAATTTGGGAGAATCTATAATGGAAAAGGATTTGGGAGTGCTCGTAGACAGTAGACTTAGCAATAGTGCTCAATGTCAAGCAGCAGCTGCAAGGGCAAACAAAGTATTGGCATGCATAAAAAGGGGCATAGATGCAAGGGAAGACAGTGTAATTTTGCCACTGTATAAATCATTGGTAAGACCTCATCTTGAATATGCAGTACAGTTCTGGGCACCACTCTATAAAAAAGATAATTTGGAACTAGAAAGGGATCAGAGAAGGGCGACAAAATTGATAAAGGGTATGGAGTCATTAAGTTATGAGGAAAGGTTAACCAGTTTAGGCATGTTTACTTTAGAAAAGAGGCGTCTAAGGGGAGATATGATTACTATGTACAAATACATTAGGGGTCAATACAGAGAGCTTTCATGGGAACTTTTTACCCCAAGGACCATACACAGGACACGTGGTCATCCCCTAAGGTTAGAGGAGAGGAAATTTCACAACCAGCAAAGGAAGGGGTTCTTTACAGTAAGGGCAGTCAAGATATGGAATTCATTGCCAGGGAAGGTTGTGATGGCAGATTCAATAGATATGTTTAAGAAAGGGTTAGACAAATTTTTAACGGAAAGGTGTATCCAGGGATACGACCGTTAATTTAAAATAAAGGATAGTAGTGGATATAGGGTAAAAATTGGATTGCAATATTGAGTCTGGGGGGATTTTCAAAATTGAAACAGAGGGGCGGTTGCCTACTCTGGATTAATTTCAAATATAAGTGCAGGATCGCAGGAGATCCAAAATAGGTTGAACTTGATGGACTGGTGTCTTTTTTCAACCTCATCAACTATGTTACTATGTTACTATATATATGCTTGCTCTACCTCTGTGGATGAACTGCTGTCTTTGGGCATGCTGCTAGTGGACGTACGTGGTGTTTCTTGGTCCCTCACAAAGTGTAACAGATCAAAGTACCATAGCTTTGGCACATACACGTCTTCAGCTGCAGCTCCTGATTTTTTGGCTGCATCAACTTTATTTAGTTCTTTTTTATACACAGTCCTAAGGTTCTGGATCTTGCTTTTTGCCCATTCAACAGTTGCTCCAGGGTGATATGGCAGACATGCTTTTACAAGCTCTTGCATCGCCATGTTCTGCATCATTCTGTTTGAATAATCTTTGGATTTGGCTTTCTACAAACATGGGTGAGCCCTGTAGGTCTCAATAAAATCCTTCATTAGGTTAGCATTTATTTCGTAAGCCATTGTGTTCTGTTTGGCTATAATAAAAATAAACATATTTCTCATCTGTGCTGTACAATAAACCAATGCAAGTACACATGTATGCACCAATCACAAAGAACTTACCGTATATGTGAACTAATGTACAGCTCAGAACAATCGTAAAATCTCTTCGTATGTAATGGTCATGAACGGGTTAAAGTTATAGAAAAAAAATCCATACACGAGGTTATTATACACGAATAGGCATCACCCACAGTGCTCCATTCTCTGCGGGCATCATCGCTGATTGGTCCACAGCAGAAACAAACGCCCATGTCTGAGTGTATAAAATTATAGAGGAGCCTGTCTGGGGCCGAGGAACGTGAGAAGATGGCGAGTGAGGAGAAGGTGTTAGTGGAGGTTGTAGCAATGGAGACGCACTCAGAAATGGTGCTGGAAGGGCCAACAAATGTTGAAAAAGTTAAGGTGGGGGATGGAGATGTTCGAGAAGAATTTACTGCAGTTAAATGAGCAAAGTCAATGAGCCCAAGAGAGATGGAGATGATGGTAAAAGTACTGGACCAGTACGACTACGACTGTCAAAAGCGAAAGTACAGAAAAGTTAATAATGGAAAGGAAGTGATAATGCAAAAACTACTGCGATTACTGAAGGAAAAACTTGGAAAGAAAAGAAATAAATTCCAATTCCAGAAGAGGTGGTCGGACCTTAAAAATAAGGAGGAAAGGAGACTGGAGCGAATTCGTAGAAACATTAAAAAAAAGTGAGTAGCACGTGTAGTTGTGTAGTGTACCTGTTAGAAGGCCTTTATGTATTTCATTCTACTTTCATATGAACCAGTGCAAACGCATGATTATTGTTTTGTCAGAAGGAAGAATTAACGGTGACAAGGCCAGTGTAGATACCACTGATGTAACACCTTTTATCAAACAAGAAAAAATAAATGTGCCAGAGGGACCACAACACAAACTGATCTCGAGTAGTGTGCAAGGTGAGCACATTTCTGGTGTTGGATTAAAACTTTTATTAACTTTATTAGATATAGAAGTTTAATGGTAAACATTTTTTATTTTCTTGTTTCATAGATACCATCGTCATATCCGATGAAAGTTCGGAGGAAGAAAAAAATGTTGTAAAACTCCACGAATATTTTAAAAAAAATGAAAGGAAATATTGCCAACATTAAGAAAAAAATTAAAAACCTTGATAATACTTTTGATGACATGTATATGCTGTTTGCAACGGTTGTGCCACAAACCAGTAGCACCCTTTAAATGTAATACTATTTTTTTTCACGTGTCATATTGTACTATACAAATTTTATATATTTTTTTTTTACCTGCAATAAAACTGTTGCATAAACACTGTGTGGTTTATTCAGGGTATTTTACAAATATTAGTTAATAAAGGTTAATATGACTTAATAACTTTAATAGTTTATAAAGGTTAAATGTAAATAGATTGCCAACATAGATGCAAAGGGTAATAACACATGTGCTTTTTACACGTGTAATGGTCTGCAGCCAGACAGGTGCAACACACATCTATACAATACACAAGCCTGTGATGTGCTGATACCACACCACGTGGAACGGATACAGGCATCACAAATTTACATACGCACCCCAGGTCGAGGAAGTATCGGAGGATTGTCATGGATCGGTCGGAAGTTTATACACACTACACAACGGAAACGAGATTGGAACTAAAATATTGAACGGTATGACCAACCAAATGAGGCGACAATTGTCCATTTGGGCAGACTTTCGACCATCGTGCCACTACACACAGACCCGACTTTTGAACGAGCGGTCGTATGTCGGCTGATTGAGCCGATTATTGGACGAAAACCGTGTAGTGTGTACCTAGCTTTAGGTTCAAGTGGATTTACAGGCTCAATACTTTAGCTCCCTCTAGTCTCAATGAAGATTTCAAACTAGGCTGTTTCTCTGATTTATTTAATTTGTTTTATATTGGTCTTTCATTTTGAATATTGTTTTTCCTGGTTAACATCTTGGTCTTAACATATCTTCCTCTGCTTAGGTTGTTTGGATTATTTTAACTTTACTCTTACTTTTTCCCCTATGCACTTTTGGGGATTTTACCTTTTTTGTTTCCAAATAGTATCTCACAGTTGCTGATTTATAATTTTCTGTTAGCATGATTTCTTTTTGTTACAATTTATGTGTTGCTAAGTATCCTGTATTAATAATTTAAATCATAGTGACAGATTAATCTCAGCAAGCCCGATATATACTTATTGCATGGCATCTTTTGCATGATTAGGGTTGTTTCATTTACTTATTTTCCTTGATTCATCTTTTTGTACCTAATAACTTGTTTTCTATATGTCACTTCTTCTACTTTGTGTGTTCTGTTTTTATCTTTTTCATTACAGATCCTGGACTGCTGTATGACCTACTCTGCGCTGGCTTTCGTTTTCTTGTTTATTGTTGCTAAGCTACCACATAGTGGTTACTGGGCAACTGTCAGGGTTCCCAAGGTAAGACCACAGAGAGAGAGTAAGTGAATTAAGTGGTTTATTAGAAACACAGGTAATACCGGTTTAAGATGCAAATGATAGTCACGAAGATATGCAAACTGACTGCGTACATAATGATCAAAGTCACAACAAGTACCACTAGGGAGTGGAACATAACAAGTTCAGTGAAGAATACTGGAGATGAACAGGTAGAGAAATCCAGGCATGCAGCAACAATGATCCTCAGCTTATCATAGGGATATGGAACAGAACAGCAGTAGTCAGCGGTACAGACAGAGTAGATAGCGGGCGTTGCTCATAGCGATTACCACAGGTAAGTGGAACTGGTGCGTGGAGATCAGCAAAGTCCAGATAGATACAGCAACGATTAACACACAGCAGTGATGAATAGCAGCTTACCACGGATTGTGGAACAGGTATGCAGAGATGAAGGAAATCCAATATACAGCAGCGATGAATAGCAGCTTACAATGGATTGTTGTACAGGTAACAATATTCAGTAATGCAGGCTGATTGGATGACAAGTGTAGATCATAGCATTTACCACAAGTAGTGGAATAGGTATGCAGAGATGAAGGAAAGCCAATATACAGCAGCGATGAACACACAGCAGCAATGAAAAACCAGGAGTCAAAGGATTGCTTCCCATCAGATTGAGTGACCTGATGATCTGGGAAAGGTTGCATAGGCCAGAAGCAAGTATAAAGCTTCCAGCAACAACGAAGAAGGTAAGAGCAGACTAATACCCCATTCATGCTGCACCAAAATCCCAGGTTTTTGCCGGGGCGAGCTCAAACGACCCGGGTCTTTGTGCAGTATGAATGGTACAAGTCAAAAATCCCGGGTCTAAAAACCTGGGTCTTCAAGCCGGGATTTATCGAGGGGTAATTCCCGGGTCGGACCCGGGTTGCCTGCACTATGAATGGTGCAACCCGGGTTGCACAGAAAACAAGCTGATTGCCTGTCTCTGGAGGATGATGTCATCGGTGGGAGCCCGTGGAAGAAAAAAAAACAGCCACCTTTCAATGACATCACCATTTTTCAGCCAATGAAACCTGCTCTGGTGATGACTCCCACAAATTGCCAGGGCACAGACTTGTGCAGTATGAATGGGGTCAACCCGTGAAATTCCCGGGTCCGAGGTGCAGTATGAATGGTGTTTCTGAGCTGGGACGCTCTGAGCCCCGGCAAAAACCCGGGATATTGCCGGGGCGGCAGTATGAAAGCGGTATAAGTACCGCAGTGACCCTTTGATGGGCAGTGGTACTACATGTAGGATACAACTATGAAAAAGGTCCAACAAAGTACCTGTAGACAGGAGATGCAAGTTGTGACAGCAACTAACAGTTTTGTACTATGAATTACAACCATATTGCTTTTTTTTGGAAACAGCAGATCACCCATGATTACATTATGATCTACCCTGTAGGGATTTTCTGCTTTTTGTTTACTATTCCTAAGCTACCTTCACGCAGTTGGCAATCAACTGATCGCTCCGTACTGCGCTTCCTTATCAACACGCTTTCCAAGAAACTTCCAATCTTATGTGGCTATTACACTATCTATGACGCTGGATGGCACTTTGTTATTATTAACTGGACTGTGCAGTATTTCAGTGGTCATTATTTGTAATATTTATGCTGCTCTGTACAACTGTCATTACCCGCTTAGTTTCAGAGGTTGCTTAGTTACCTGCTGACGCATCTTTAAGCTCAGCATGGTTTAGGATCCCTTATTGTACACTGTTCGTGCCATTTAAGGTATTTAAATGGCTATAGTTTCTGTGAACAGTGCCCCTGAAGAAAGTCAGAGACACTAATTAAAATGGTAGCTGGGCATGGCTTTGTAACGTTTTTACATGTACTGCTCTGTCCTTAATATTGAACACTATTAATCTAATTATATATATATATATATATATATATATATATATATATATATATATATATATATATTGTGGCAAGAGCCCGCTACTGCAGAAGCACACGCGTACAACTTCTTCCTTTTTATGGTTCTTTATTGTCAGGATGGTAATAATGTTTTGACACCGTATACTTGCACAGCAATTATGAAGACCCTCAACGCTTACTATACATAGTCCAGCTCTCTGTCCAGATCAACCAGCTAGCCCAGCGTTGATCTCCCTGAACAATGAAACAAGCAGGGTTTTATACCTGACACTCCTCCCACAGGCCTAGCTTGATGGACAGGTGACACACCCGCCTTCTCTTTAAAAGGAAACGCCCATCCCTGGCTCTGTTTAGACTATCAGACCCACCCTGTCTGTTTGCTGAGAGTAAGCAGCTTTTAAATCATGTAAGTAAACCAATTTTAAACTACACATATGTTTTTACATGGTTTAATCTCCACCTAGGTACATAACTGTGCCAATGTTTTACTCTACTTCCCTGCTTTCTCTGCATATTGCCAGCTAAATGCCTCCTTTTGTTACATATCCCTCCCCCTAGCGTATCCAAGTAGGGGGACACGGACTTCGCGAAGAGCGCATGTTTTCGTGACAACGCATCTGCATTTTTGTGTAGAAAACCATGTTATACTGAGAACTTGAAAGGTTGTAGTGCCAAGAACCAGCGGGTTACCTTGGCATTTACCTCCCGGTTGTTCTGCATCCATCTTAATGGTGCATGGTCTGTTATTATGGTGAACTCTCTGCCTAGGAGAGAATAGCGCAAAGCTTCTATAGCCCATTTTATGGCGAGACATTCCTTTTCCACAGTGGCATTATTTTGTTCCCTTGGAAGCAACTTACGACTAAGGTACAGGACAGGATTTTCTTCTCCATTCTTCTCCTGTGACAAGACTGCACCTAAGCCAACACCAGAAGCATCAGTTTGGAGGAAGAACCTCCGGGTAAAATCTGGTGCTTGTAGAACTGGAGAGGAACAAAGAGCTAACCGAAGATCAGACCAGGCGGTTTCTGCAGAGTCAGACCAGGTTAATCTATCTGGACAACTTTTTTTAAACATGTCTGTAAGTGGAGCAGCTCTAGTGGCGAAGTGGCTTACAAACCGCCTGTAGTAACCTACTAAGCCTAAAAATGTTCTTATCTGTGACTTTTTCTCTGGTCTTGTCCAATTTTTGACTGCCTCCACTTTGTCTAGCTGGGGTTTTACATGCCCTCAACCAACAATGTACTCCAAATATTTGGCTTCTCTCATGGCTATGGCAGATTTCTCTGGGTTAGCTGTTAACCCTGCGGACCGTAATGAAGCTAAGACCGCCTCAACTTTGGCTAAATGTGATCCCCAGTCTGGGGTATAAATCACTATATCGTCCAAGTAAGCAGCTGCATAAGCTGTGTGAGGTCGTAGCAATTTATTCATAGCCCTTTGGAAGGTGGCAGGTGCCCCATGCAACCCAAAGGGTAGGACTTTATATTGATAGAGACCATCAGGGGTGGAAAATGCAGTTTTTGGCTTGGCCGTGGAAGTCAGGGGAACTTGCCAATAACCCTTTGTTAGATCAAGGGTTGTTAAATAATTGCTACCAGCAAGATTTTCCACTAGTTCATCCACACGTGGCATCGGATAGGCATCAAACGGCGACATACTGTTTAGGCGCCTAAAGTCATTGCAGAACCTAATTGTCCCATTGGGTTTCGGGACAAGCACAATGGGACTATTCCATTCACTAGTGGACTCTTCAATTGCATCTAACTGGAGCATCTTCTCGACCTCCTTTCTCACGTCCACCCGTCTGGCTTCTGGAATACAATATGGCTTCTGCTTGACAATGACTCCTGGCGCAGTGACAATGTCATGTTCGATTAAGGTAGTGCGACCAGGAATGGAAGAGAAGACATCCCTGTTCCGGCGAATCATTTCTTCAGTCTGTTGTCTCTGCTGAATGGACAAGTCTGGCTCTATGGGCACTTAAGACTTTTCAATGGCAGTACTCACTACCTGAGGAGAGGTTTCCTCATCATGCCAGGGTTTAAGGAGGTTCACATGATATATTTGCTCCTCCCTTCTCCTACCTAACTGGTGGACTCTGTAATTGACAGGACTGACAGCCTCTAGAACTTCATATGGACCCTGCCAATGGGCGAAAAGTTTGCTTTCCTGGGTAGGAACCAGGACTAGGACCTTGTCCTCAGGCTTGAAAGATCGAACAACAGCACTTTTGTCATAACTTTTCTTCTGTCGTTCCTGAGCCTCTTTTACATGTTGCTGCACAATGGGCCCTATCTTTCCTAGCCTCTCATACATTTGGGACACAAATTGTACCAGATTTGGCTCCCTGGGACCTTGCTGCTCCCACCCTTCTTTTAACATATCCAAGATACCCCTGGGCTGTCTCCCAAACAATAACTCAAAGGGACTAAACCCTGTTGAAGCTTGAGGTACCTTGCGGATGGCAAACATCAAATAGGGAATAAGAGTGTCCCAATTTTTTTTCTCTTGAGCCACTGCTTTCCTGAGCATGTGCTTTAATGTGCGGTTAAAACGTTCCACCAAGCCATCTGTTTGTGGATAGTATACAGAGGTGTGAAGCGCCGTAAACCCTAGCAACTGGCACATGTCTTTCATCAGTTTAGACATGAATGGAGTACCCTGATCTGTGAGAATTTCTTTGGGTATTCCCAAGCGTGTAAAGATCAATACAAGTTCTTTAGCTATGGTGCTGGACTTTATGTTTCGTAGGGGAATTGCCTCTGGATACCTGGTTGCATAGTCAAACACCACTAGTATATATTGGTGCCCACGTGCGGATTTTTCCAGGGGCCCCACAAGGTCCATAGCTATCCGTTCAAAGGGAACTTGTACTATTGATATTGGAATGAGAGGTGCCCTGTACATGGGTTTGGGACAGGACCGGCAATACTTTTTCACTGCCATGTGTACACCGGGCCAGTAAAACCTAAGCAGAACTCGTTCCTGTGTTTTATCCTCCCCTAGGTGTCCCCCACAGACATGTGTATGTGCTGCTTTTAACACTAGGGTTACATGGACCTGAGGAACCATTAATTGTTCTACTTTTTTCCCCTGTACATTAGCAACTCTATACAGAAAATTATTTTTAACAATAAAATATGGTATACCTTCTGCAGGCTGGGCGGCTTTCACTACCCCATTTACCTCAGTCACACTTTTAAAGGCATGTTCCAAAGTGGCATCATTAAGTTGGTCTCAAGCAAAGTCCTGCAAAGGAAACAAAATTGGTATTACGGACCAGTCCGTATACTCACTGACAGGCGGGGTGGGCTCTTCTGCGACATCACCGACCAATGCTAGTTTGGACTGTCCATGTTTCCCCACAGGTGAATGCTTTTGTGGAACTCCTGCTGTGACTCCCAGGATAGCATTCCGGTTTGGCGGTTCCCAAAGATCAATGTCCAGATGTTGTGGATTCTTAGGCGGTTCCTTTAAGACCGGGCTTCCGACCTTTGCATCAGTTGCCGGCATGTCCGGCCGGATCCGCTCACCGAGGACATCATTAAACAGTGGGAAGTCTCGCCCCAAAATGAGTGGATATGGGAGTTTAGGTGCTATGGCAGCTACCACCATAACAGTTTTGTCTTTGAGTGTGACTGGTAGTATTGTTCTCTCATACTCCTCTGTTGTGCCATGTACGCAAAGAACTTTCACTTTGGGCAACCGAGAAGTTATGGTTTCAGGTAAAGCAGAGCTGGAAACCAATGAGAGTTCGCTCCCCGAGTCAACCAAGGCCAGAACGAGGTTTTGGTTGATTAGCACAGTCACCCGGAATAAACAAGGACTTCCTGATGTGGGACTCATGGTAAAACAGCTTGGAAATGCAGGTCCAATATGTGCTACAGAACAGTCCATGGGTTCCTGTAGTTTAGGACACTCTGCCTTAAAGTGGCCTGGCTCACCACATTCAAAACACTTCAGACTAGACAGCTTTGCACCTGGCCCTCTGTCCGTAGCAGTTTTGCCATTGGGCCCTGTGGCAAGGATTGTCAAACCTGGCTTTTGGCGTGGCAGCGGCTTTGACACAAATGCAGGTTCTTTAGTCATTTGCTGTAGCGCACAAAACCTTTCTACCACGGTGGCAAGCTCTTCATAAGTTTGTGGGTCTGATTGCAAAACCTACCTTTGCAAATCGTGGTTCAGCCCCCGAATGCAGTGATCTATCGCCAGAACTTCAATAATCCGAGTAGGCGAATTCTCCTCAGGCTGCAGCCACTTCTTTAAAATTTTAGAAAGCTCAGCCACTTGCGCTCTGACCGGTTTTTCTTTATCATAGTGCCATTGGTGATAGCGCTGGGCTCGGCCTGGCCCAGAAACTCCAATGCGAGCCAGTATCTCAGACTTTAGGCACAGATAGTCAGAGGCGCGTTCCTCATCTAGATCTATATAAGCTCGCTGAGCTTCACCAGTCAGATATGGCGCCAGCCTCTCAGCCCAATCTTTAGGAGGCCATTTTGCCCTTTTTGCAAGTCTCTCAAAGGACACCAGATATGCTTCTATGTCATCACCTGGCGACATTTTCTGGAGAACAGGACCAAGTGGTTCATTTCTGTCATGCCTCACCTGGCTTAACTCTTCCCTTAAGAGCCTTGTGTTTTCCCCCTGTGCCTCGGCAACTCGTAGCATCTGAGCTTGCTGTTCTTGCTGCGCAGCGGCCACATTCACGAGGGTTCTCAGTACTTCCTCCATGTTGACGTCTGCGCGGGTTGGGTAGCGGAAACTTGCTTCCCGGAGTATCCCACTCCTGAACGCTTACTATACATAGTCCAGCTCTCTGTCCAGATCAACCAGCTAGCCCAGCGTTGATCTCCCTGAACAATGAAACAAGCAGGGTTTTATACCTGACACTCCTCCCACAGGCCTAGCTTGATGGACAGGTGACACACCCACCTTCTCTTTAAAAGGAAACGCCCATCCCTGGCTCTGTTTAGACTATCAGACCCACCCTGTCTGTTATTTGAGAGAAAGCAGCTTTTAAATCATGTAAGTAAACCAATTTTAAACTACACATATGTTTTTACCTGGTTTAATCTCCACCTAGGTACATAACTGTGCCAATGTTTTACTCTACTTCCCTGCTTTATCTGCATATTGCCAGCTAAATGCCTCCTTTTGTTACAATATATATATCTACACACACACACACACCATATGGACAAAAATATTTGGCCAAACCTGTCAATTATTGAATTGAGGTGTTTCAATCAGACCTGTTGCAAGAGGTGTATAACATCAAGCAGCTAGCCATGCTGTCTCCATTTGCAAACATTTGTGATAGAAAATGGGTGGTTCTGAAGAGCTCAGTGGCTTCAAGATTTGTTCTGTGATAGGATGGCACCTTTGCAATAAGATGGTTTGTGATAGTCCATCACTGCTGGATATTCCACGGTCAACTGTAAGTGATAGAAAGTTAAAGCGTTTAGGAACAACAGCAACTCAGTCATGAAGCGGAAGACCACGTAAAATCACAGAGCGGGGTCAACGACTCCTAAGGCGCATGGTGTGCAAAAGTCGCCAACGCTCTGTTCATTCCATAGCTGAAGAGTTCCAAATTTCCATTTTCATTTATGTAAGCACAAAAACTGTGCGACGGGAGCTCAATGAAATGGGTTTCCATGGCTGAACAGCTGCATTGAAGCTTCACATCACCAAAGCCAATGGATGCAGTGGTGTAAAGCACACCGACCCTGGACTGTGCAGAAGTGGAAGCGTGTTCTGTGGAATGAAAAATCACACTTCTTTGGCAGTCAGATGGGTGAGTCTGGGTTTGCCGGATGCTGGGAAAACGTTACCTGCCTGACTGCATTATGCCAACTGTTAAGTTTGGTGGAGGAGGGATAATGGTATGGGGCTGTTTTTCAGGTTTTGGGTTAGGCCCCGTATCTCCAGTGAAGGACTTCAGCATACCAAGTCATTTTGGACAATGCTATGTTTCCAACTTTGTGGCAACAGTTTGGGGAAAGCCTTTTTCTATTTCTACATGACTGTGCCCAAGTGCACAAAGCAAGGACTACAAAGACATGGTTTGACTGACCCACACAGAGCCCTGACCTCAAGCCCATCGAACACCTTTGGGATGAACTAAAATGGATATTGCGAGCCAGGCCTTCTTGTCCAACATCAGTGCCTGACCACATAAATGATCTACAGAATGAATGGGCACAAATTCCCAGTGAAATACTCCAACATCTTGTTGAAAGCTTTTCAAGAAGAGTGGCAGCTGTTATTTCTGCAAAAGGGGACCAACTCCATATTAAATTATATGTATTTGAATACAATGGGCCTGATTTGTTACTGATCTTATCTTGTGCAGAAGTTGCAATGCACATTTTAAGAACAAACAAGGATATAAGAAAGCTGTGATTCAACAAGGAACGGAAGTTAAGAGATACGCCCATCTTAAGCCATTTACACAATGGAAAATAAGCTTCAACGGATCTTAAGCAGTCAGTTCATCTTAAGAGCCGCTTCTTATTTAAAGATAAGACGGTGTTATGTAAAGGCAAATGGGGGAGGTGCGAAGGGGTTGTTTATAAATTTAAAGACACGATCTGAGTGTATTGTGCAGAACTGTTGTTATTACCTTATTATTCGCAATAGTATTTATATGATTATATTACCTGGGACAAATGATAAAGTGGTATTGTTAATATTATTGTTAAAACACAAACTGGTCAGGGAAGGGCTAGAGTTCTTTCATCACAGGGTAGGGAGGGGGGTGGAAAGCCCCACCACATCTTCCTAGGGAATGCGTGGAAAGACCACCTCATTTATTGCACTCATAAGAAGGGGAGAATGTGAGAGATTGGGGATACCTGCTACCCTTACAAACTGCATTATTACTAAAAATATATGGGAGTTAAGATAAGCAAGTTATCTTAGTGGTTAGCACTTCTGTCTCACAACACTGGCATACCAAACATGCCCTTAGCATCTGTGTGCAGCTTGTGGGTCTGAATCATTAAGGAAAGGAGCACAAGAGGAATGGTGTCCAAACCAGCAGATGTTTTGAATTAGCAAGGGGTAGTATTAGGATAGTATTTAGCACAGTAAAAAAATTGTTACTTTTTCATGTAACACACAAACGTTTGATAGCTTGATTTTTGCTCTACCCTAATTAGAAATCTGTCCTCATATTATAAATTTACCTCCCCATAAATGCAACTTTCAGGTTAGCTCACGAATGGTTGAGTGAGATCCTGCTGTCTCAATGGGTATTAACTAAACTCTCCCAAAGATGCAGAGTCTAACAAGATGGAAGGTGTTCACCAGGGGTTCCTGCAAGGGAATTTGGGCTTCCGCGGCTTCCACCCTGCAGTTCGCGGCCCTCCAGGAAATTTCCCAGTGAGACAGATAGAGAACAGGTACACAGCAGAAGAATGATCCAATTCGGACATCAAATGGTTATAATCAAGATTACCATTTTATTATAAAACATACATACAAGAGTTCAATGAGGACTTATAATTGCAAATGAAGATAATGAAGATATGCAAAAGTAGTAACCGTCAGCAACGTTCAATAGTACAAGTTGCACACGTAATGATCAAAGTCACAACAAGTACCACTAAGGAGTGGAACACAATACACAGTTCAATGAGGGTCACTGAAGATAAGCAGCTCTGCAGAATCTTGATATGCAGAAGATGATCCCCAGCTCACCACGGAGATGTATCACTATCACAAGTAGTAGAATTGATGCACAAAGATCAGCAAAGTCCAGAAATATACACCAACAATGAGCCACAGCTTACCAGAGATGTGGAACAGAACAGCAGTAGTCAGCGGTACAGGCAGAGTAGAAAGCGGGCGTTGCTCATAGCGATTACCACAGGTAAGTGGAACTGGTGCGTGGAGATCAGCAAAGTCCAGATATACGCAGCAACGATGAACCACAGCTTACCATGGATTGTGGAACAGGATAGCAATAGTCAGCAGTGCAGGCCAAGTAGGTAGCAGGTGTTGATCATAGTGTTTACCACAGAGAGTGGAACCGAAATGCAGAGATCGATGGAGTCCAAACATACAGCAGCGATGAAGCACAGCTACCACAGGATATGCATCACATAGCAGGTATCAGAATCAGGTCAGGTATGACTTGAAAAACCAGCAAGGAAAAGGTGAAAGGAGGGGCCTTATAAAGGGGAGCTGACCAATGACAGAACTGACAAACACACAAGTGAAATAATCACAGGTGCAACCATGTCTGACAGGCTGACTAAGAAGAAAGATTTATAGTGATATTCAGTGTTTGAGGCTCAGGTGGAGATACCCGGGGAGCGGAGTGTGACAGCAACTTTGTTATGGCAAGGTGCATTTTTTATTTATTACAATGTTTTACTTTCAAAAATGTTTCTGGTCCACAAGACATATTCACATTATTATGTGCATGCTGACATCTATTACAGTGAATGACCTAAGAGTCAGAGGGGGGTAGGTTGATTTTGAGGGGACAGGCTCCTTTGAGGTAAATGCAACTATTTTGCCGGGTAACCTCATTTTCACTTCAATTCAGGCTTGTATGTTATGGTATGTTCTCAGTTTTACAAAAAAATAATGCAGACCACAATCCAGCTGCACGGTGGCTTAGTGGTTAGCACTTGTGTCTTACAGCTCTGGGGTCTTGAGTTCAATTCCCAACCATGCCCTTATCTGTCTCAACTTGGTGGGCCTGAATGAGGGAAATAAAGTTAACCAAACAGGAACATTGAACCTTGTCCAAACCATGTTGTGACCCATGTAAAATAAAGCTTAATGTATGTGGTAAATGTGCAATCATTATTTGCAAAATTTACATGAATACATGTTTTATAATTATATTGTAAAAGACACACACAGTTATTTCAAAAAATGTATATGCAAATGTAAATAACACCAACATCCAAAACAGAATAAAAAAAAATAAACATAACCATAAAATTTTTTCATACAATGAAATTGTTTTTTGTTTTTTTTTAGTTTTTGATACTTGTTCATTTTTTTCTGTATTTGCAAAGTTTCAGTATTAGGGAACCCACAGATGGTGGGTTTCCTCTCTATTTCTGGGGGTAAATGTATCAAGGTCCGGTTTTGCCAGCGTGTTAAAATTGCGGCAAATCGCTGGGTTAACCCGCGATTTTAGTTACAAACTCATCAAATGTATCAAGCTGCGATTTTTACCCTGAACTTCAAAATCGCTGGTCATCTCTGGCGATTTGCAGCAATTTCAAACACTCCCGTGTTTGGCAAACTCTCCTGTGTTGTAGCAGCGTGTTGTAAATCCATCACTGTTACACTGTCCTGTCATAATGCTGCCGGAGCTCCGGCAGCTGTAAAAATTGTAAAGAATAGATTAAAGTGAAAAAAAATTAAAAGCGTGGGGTACCCCCTCTATTCATGCTTAACCCTAGTGCTGCCTGACAACTGCTGGTTCCGTGAAAATCTGGGAAAAGTTTTCCCCCCCGATTTTCACAGCACTAGGCAAACCAGCCGGGGTTGGAATCACTATAGCAGGGGGGACACGTAGCAGGGGTCCCCCTGCCATAAAGACTAACCAACCCCAGGCTGCTCAGCACTGGGCTGGATTACCTAGGGAGTGGAGTCCGCCGAAAAAAATTAGCGGGCCCCCCCCTAGAGACACCCAGCCCAGTGCTGATAGCACTAGGGCTCTTCCTACACCCCTGGGCGGTGGGTGTAGGGTAATAACGGTGATAAGTGGTTAAAAAAAAAACTGGCGCCATTTTATTTTGTGGAACTACAAGTCCCAGCCAGCCAGGTTGCCCTAAATAGTGTGGGCATGCTGCTGCTTATATAACTACAAGCATACCCACGGCAGCCAGGGCATGTTGGCACTTGGAGAACCACAAGTGCCAACATGCCCTGACAACCGGGGCTGGCTGGGACCTGTAGTTTCACAAGAGAAAAAAAAAAAACCACCACACCCTCATTAAAACCACTAGGATTTATTAAAAATAATAAACCCACAATAAATACAGTAAACACCCTCAATGATACCACATATTTTTATTAAAAATAAAAAATTCCCTGATACTCATCAATGAAGTTTTCTCCTTTTGTCAGCAGCTTTCAATCCAAAAATAGCTGTAAACCAAGACCAAAATAAATTTGTATCCAAAGTCCAGGTTTGCCCCTGTCCCAAAGTAATTTATACTTCCAAATGTCCTGGCTTGACAAAGTCCAAAAACAATTTGTATATCCAAACTTCCTGGCTTGCCCCAGTCCCAAAGTTATTTACACTTCCAAATGTCCTAGCTTGTAATCTGCTCAGTTCTTCACCCAGGGGGGGCCCATATTTGTACATCCCACGATTCTTCTTGCTTGTTCGCAGAAAAATAAAAAAGTCCCCCCCCCCCGGGCAAAGAATTGAACAGATTACAAACTCTCCTGAGTTTGCATAATTGCAGCTTTATACATTTGAGACTTGTAAAACTGCAGTGGCAAACAGTCGGGAGTTTGATCTCTGGCGATTTTGGAAATAGCGATTTTGATTGAAGCGCAACTCTGGCGATTTTGCATGAAATCTCTGCTTCATACATCTGCGAGTTTCATACATCGCTGATTATGCAAAATCGGACCTTGATACATTTACCCCCCTGGTGTCTTCTTGAGCTGATAAAAACAATGAAAAATAACATAATTAGCATGCTTAGGTTATTTCTCATACATAAGTTACATAAGTTACTTCTTGGGGTGCAAAAATTGCAATGGTATCTCAAGTCACAATAAACAATAGGAGCACTGTTTATATTCAAAATATAATTTATTAGTATATTGGTATAAACACATATAAAATCTCACCAAAAAAGGTGATACCACTACTCAATATCATTCAATAGTAGGATCTAAAAATTATATAAAATATAATAAAAAGACCTCACAACCATATAGGTGCACCTATATGGATAATACATATCTCTCTCTCTCTGATGTCTTGAATGATCCTTACAGCAGCGTATAGACGTTGTAGCACTGAAACATCAAAGTCTCATTCAGTTATGAGCCAATAGTATTCATGGAGTTTGATATCCAATAGGGAGAACAAATTCATGCAGCTAGATGAAAAAATGATAGCAATCCACAGAATATAACGTAGAAAAAATAGTCTCTTACCAGGTGAGTGTTTTTTATCATACAAAAGCGTGGACAACATCCGTAAGGTATAATATTCATCATCATCATCATCATTTATTTATATAGCGCTGCACAGAGAACTCATTCACGTCAGTCCCTGCCCCATTGGAGCTTACAGTCTAAATTCCCTAATATAGACACATACTCACACACAGACATAGACAGACAGGGAGACAGACAGAGATGGGGAGACTAGTGTCAATTTAATAGCAGCCAATTAACCTACCAGTATGTTTTTTGGAGTGATATTGAAAACAAGCTCTTACCAGATGCCTGGAGTATTAGTGTAAAATTCAGCTCAAGTCTTCACAGCAGCGTCTTGGTATAGTCAATGGTTGTAGATAGGGTTTTACACAAAAAGATTTCTACCTTAGTGCTGATTCTGTGACTTCAGTATATATATGGCGTCTCACCCGCTCAAACCCTTAGGTTAAATTCCAAGATGCCAATGGAATATGTGCGCTCAACGTCTGATATTAGTTCCGATGTTAGTTTCTGTGTGCCGATAGTTAGATCTCATATGAGCCTCGGATATATCATAATAGCATTCAACTCCTGTGTCAGTGCAGTTTCAAAGATTGATAAACTAAAGGTAAGCACTGGTGCTGCGCAACGATATTCTTCCCGTTCTGCAGTACACGGCCCAAGATTGGCCACCACTTGCTGCAGTCTGTAAGACTATCACGAAGATAGTCTTCCACTTCATCTGGGGCTCCAAAATGGACATAGTGAAGTGGTCAGTTATGTACAAGGAGCCCCTCACAGGTGGGAAAGGGATCTCTTATATTCCCACCATGCTGCGGGCCTTCTTTGTAACTGCATCTGCAGGACACTCTTTGAAAATAACATTTGCTCTGCTGGGAAGTCTACGTCTCGCTTTTTCCTCCTGCCTCTTTGGAGGGCTCTTGGTGGGGACAAGTGAGACAGCTCCTTCCCTTACAACTGGTCTACACCTTGGTTTTACCTGGATGTTGGACAATTTGTGAGGGAGCACCATCTGGAGGGACTTAAGCCAGACGTGTGGAAGCCAAAAACTATCCACAAGCTCATCAGAGTGAAAGACATTATGGAGTCTGTTCCAGGGCTCCCTGTTGCTACAGCCAAACATGTCTGGGAGAAAGTGGCCTCTAAGAGGCTGACTAATAGACATAAGGACATTGCATGGATGGCTATCCAGGGGGGTCTGCCTCTCAGGACATTCATGCACACCCGGAACCTGTGCAGATATGTTCACTGCCCCTTTTGTATCACCAGAAGAGAAATAGCTCAGCATATTTTTTGGGACTGTCCCACTGCTCAGGCACTGTTGGATGCCCTGGAACATGAACTTAAGGACAGCGTGCCCAGGACTTGCCTTTCATACCATTCGGTATTTTATGGATATTTTTCCTGGTGCCTTATGAACTGTTTTAAGGACGCTATGTGGCTTGCCAGGAATCGCCTCATCTTGAAGCAGGAGAAGATGACCATCCAGGACTGTCGCAGGCTGATCCACAGCCTGCTAAGAGACTATAACACCTTTGTCAGTCCTGAGGAAGAAGAAGACGATGATTGATTGTTATTGATTATTGTCTCCCTCTTCTTCTCCCCCATTGTGTGTTTTTATCAATAAAATCTTTGGTTTGTGCCTCCCCTCCCTTACCCCCTCCAACCCATTCCCCTTTCACAGTGTGAATTATTATTGATTATCATGCATTATGTATGCACCCTTCCCTTTTTGTGTCTGTCCTCAATAAAGGTTCGGGCTCGTGATTTCCCCACCCTACCCCTCTCACCTACCTCGCCCTCACATCCAATGTTTTTTATTGCAATGTTATAACGTTTAAGTTTGAATGGTTAGTGCAGTACTTGATGTATAGTGTAGCATGTTATAGCTTGTACTTTATGCCTTTTATGGTGTATTTCTACAGTAAAAATGTAATGTATCGTATGTGTTTTTTGTACTGTATGCAAAATAAGGCTACTTTTTCAATCAAAAATACGCAATAAACTTAGTTCACGCTTGTGGGAAAATCCCCTAATACTATAAATAGACCCAGTGCAATGAGCTAAGCTCACACTATTTAAGGCAACCTGGCTGACTGGGACTTGTAGTCAGTGAATAAATTAACTGACATCACTTAGGGGTGGGAAGTTTAAACGGGCTCTGTAACACAGCTCTGGCAACGCTCGGAGAGATTATTAAACTGTGAAATGAGTGTGGTGCCAGGGCTAATACTAGTATAGTGTGCCCCCCCTCAGCCCCAAAACACCAACCAGCCCCCCTGTCCCCAATAAATATGGCTAAATTCTCCTGCTCACAGATGAAAATTTCTTAGTGAGAGAGTCAGTCAGCCATATTTGTACTCTCAAGTGAGTACACCCAGCACACACCTCTACCTGACATGCGCAACATTATGAAATCCCCTATCTATAAAATAGGGCATATTTTACCAAATTTTAAAAAAACTAACTTTGTCAAACTTGTGAACCCTCAAAGGCACTCCTCAGCCCTAATAGCTTTATAACAAAACTGACCGCATATATACATACAAATATATATATACCGTATATATATATATATATATGTACATATATATATATATACACACACACACATATATATATATATATATATATATATATATATATATATATATACACACACACATATATATGTATATAGACACACACACACTCACATTTGGGTGGTGGTCGGGAGGAGGGCTTTTTTTATTTAAAAAAAAAAATGATTAGGGCCATCTTGGTCGAAACCTGTGGAATGGATAGCTAGCTACTGGGAAAATGGCATGTGGGAAAACAGTGCTTTATGATGACTACAATGGGCCTACCCACAACAACAAAAATATCTATTTGTTTGTGAAAATTACTTACATTCTACAAAAGCCTCCACATGGGCCTCCTCCTCCACCTCCTCAGGCTCCTCCCTGGCCTTATGTTCTACACGCATCTGATGGCCTGTTGGAATAAGTAAAACACATTAGCTTCTTTATAAATGTTCTTCTTGTTTCGCAGTTGGCTACATGTAGTCATATAATAATATGTTCAGACATAGTGTAACATGCATTTACAAACAGATAATTGATTGTGTTTAAAGAAATTTAAAACAAATTAAAGACATACCACACTTTCAGATGGGCTACTTTATTGGGGCCTAATGTGCCTCATGAATCTGGTCCTCCTATCCCTCTCAAAAACTTACTGAGGAATTAAATTTTCAGCAACACAGAAGGTATAGTGGTGTTATTGACAGTGAGTGAGATTGGAGGAAGTTGGTGACAATAATGAGCTCTGTATAGAACATGATGGTTGTGACATCAAAGGGGCGAATGTAGAAAGACAGTGGTTTTCAACAAATAGTGCTGAAAGAAATAGGTCAGGGAAAGTAATGTACTTTTGGGTGTCCTCGGCGTAGAGGTGGTATTGGAGGCTGTGACTGGATCACTGCTAAATAACTTATTTGTGGCTGGATCATGTGGAAATACTTTATTGTAGAAATGTATTTCAATCAGAGGTGCAAGCACCAATGTATAATTTGAAATGCCCTTATCGTGTTACATTGGGATGTGTTTTGTATGGAAGTGTCATTGTATGGGTTTGTAAGGTTGCTAGAGGAAATCTCCAATTTTGCATATGTGGGGAGGGAGTCTGATAGCAGGACATGCTAAATACGTTTTTTGATGAAGTGTCAAATGCCTGCTCTGGCCAAAGGCCCAGCAGGGGGTCGTTACTGTGTGGCCTTTTGTCCAGAGTGTTCAAACCTTTCTGAACCTTGTAAACAGCATGTGATGCAGGAAATCACAGCAAGTTATAGGATATCACAGATAAGTGTAAATATTGTTAGCTTTGAATTGCATGTAAATCCATGTTTGGATAAACAAATTGCAACCTGATTCTAAAAATAACTCAGACCTCAAGGGGGTTGGCTTAACCAGTGAGGCTGCGCTTAAATGTGTATAAAAAGAGCACTGTTCTTCTGATTTCATCTGACCTTAGCACACTCCCGGCTCTCACTTCCGGGTGTCGGCAGGTCACATAATCGCGTGGCGGGGCAGGGAATTCAAAACTGCCTTTCTATAAAAACCTCGCTCTGACACTTGGGCAGCGTCAGAGCAACTTCTACCATTCCTGATTCAGTACCTGTGTTGTGCCTATTCCTCTCGTGTACCAGTTCTGCCTGTTGACCACGTTCCTGCTCTCCAATGCTTTTGTACCAGACCCGGCTTACCTGACCACGATATCTGCTATTCTCTTGTATACCAGGCTCTGCCTTCTTGACCTCGGTCATCTCCCTCAGCCTTACCTCTAGAGGCAGCCCTGTGGACCGTGACCTGCGAGCCTTCGCAACTAAGCCCATCCCCTCTTGCGGCTCTTGGTGAACACCGAGGTGTTCGTTAGACTCCTCACCACCGGCTAGCAAGTGCAAATCTAGAGAGGGGCAAGTATCCCATCATTCCTATTACATTTTGCTCTGACAAATGGATACTGGGGGGTACCCTTCCCCTTGGGATTTGCTCCAACACCTGTTGGGATGGGTGGAGAAACGAGTCTAATCAGGAGCAGCTACTTAAATTCTTACAAGGGCTGTCGGGCTGAATGGACACTTTGCAGGCAACCATAGCAGCATCTGGAGTTGCAGCATCTCCTCCAAAGGCTCCTACTGTCTCCAGTTCGCTTGCAGGGGCGGCTTCTTCTCTGCGAATTCCCAATCCGCCTAAATTTGATGGGGGTCCTAAGTTATGTTGAGGATTCCTAAACCAATGTGCAATACAGTTTGAACTTTTTCCTGGGAACTTTCCGTCTGTAAAAACTAAAGTAGCAGATATCATTTCTCTTTTGTCCGGTCAGGCCTTAGCCTGGGCATGGCCGCTCTGGGAGAGAAATGATCCCTTACTACACAGTTACCCCAATTTCCTCTCTACCTTTAAGAAGGTATTCGATGAACCAGGTCGAGTATCCACCGGAATTCTATGTCTCCGGCAAGAAGGTCTCTGCATGGGGCAGTATGCTGTTCAGTACAGAACCATGGCTTCGGAGCTTTGGTGGAATAATGAGGCCTTGGTAGCTAACTTTTGGCAGGGTCTTTCAGACCGAATAAAAGACAAATTTGTCTCTCAAGAGCTTCCCATCTCCTTGGATGATTTAATTTCCTTGTGTATCAAAGTAGATCTAAGCTTCAAGGAACGAAGTTTGGAGAAAGAACAGTCTTGTCGTGGTTCCTATCGAATGGCTCCCAGTTTTCAGACGCCTATTCAGCCTCCAGAGGAGCCTATGCAGTTTGGGAGAACTCGCCTTTCTGTCGAAGGAAGGGAAAGGAGATTTAGAAACAGGCTATGTCTGTATTGTGGGGAGGGAGGCCATCTCTTAGGAGCCTGCCTCAAGCGCCTGGGAAACGACAGAGCCTAAAGTCGAGTAGAGAGGCTACGTTAGGTCCCTCTTTTCATATCCGCTCTTCTTTCAATAATAAAGATAGCCCTGTCATTTCTTGTGAGCTTGAGGTCGGTTCCATTGCCTACCCTGTTCCCGCCTTGCTGGATTCCGGAGGCGCCGGCAATTTCATTTCCTCAGCCATCTTTTCACAATTATCTATTCCAATTCAGCCCTTGGAAAACTCAATCTCTCTCACAGCTATCGATGGAGGGAAGATTACTGGAGAACTCATTCAACATAGAACGATTCCCTTAACACTCAGGATTGAGAAACTACATAGTGAGATTATCTGTCACGGTTGGCTTACAGGAAATTGATCCCTAGGCTCTGCTAAACATAGCTAGGCGCACCCACGAGCACGGAGTCTAGCAGACAGACAGTAAAAGTACTCTGGATGGTAATGGAAGTACTGGAGCAGCAAAAGTTCAACACAGCCAGAGGCTGAAGACTGACTGTGGTGGAGGTGGTGGAGGTAACTCGTAGTAACAGCTGATGAGTCCCAGATGAAATAGCAGCTCTAAATGGTAGTGATGAGAGAACTGGAGCTGTCACAATAGAGTACACTGAAGATGGTAATAGAGGTACTGGAACATCGATAGTTCAATACGACCGCAGGCTGAGGCAAACTGGAGTAGTGGAGGTAACTCATAGTAACAGCTGATGAGTCACAGAGAGAGTAGCAGCTCTGAGCGGTAGCGATGAGAGAACTGAAGCTGTCACGATGAAGTACACTGGAGATGGTAATAGAGGTACTGGAGCAGCGATAGTTCAACACAGCCAGAGACTGAGAGCAGACTGGAGTAGCGGAGGTAACCCGTGGTAACAGCTGAGGAGTCACAGGTGTAAAAGCGGCTCTGAGTGGTAGCGATGACAGAACTGGAGCTGTCACGATGACATACACTGTAGATGGTAAGAGAGGTACTGGAGCAGCGATGGTTTAGCACAGACCATGAACTGAAAGCAGACTGGAACACAGGCAAACCACAAGAAGAACAGGAACCAGAACCACAGGCTGCAGGAAGTGAGCTTGAAGAACAGACATCAGACAGGTGAATCCAGGAGATTTATATAGTGCTCCAGAAGTGCTTAGCCAATGAAAAAGAGGGAGGAGGTCCTGAAGTGCAATAGGCTTGCACCTGAACAGATCTGAATGTAACTGAATGAATGAACTAGAGAATGTCTGATGCTGGAACATGGCAGTTTCCAGATGAATGGACTGCAGGTAACGAGACAGGTACTCTGTGGGACCGGAGCGTTGCATTATCTCCATTCTAGTTATTCCCAAAGCCATTAATTCTCTTATTCTGGGCCTCCTGTGGCTTTGTCTTCACTCTCCAGAGGTAGACTGGCATTCTGGTGAGATCCTATCTTGGGTTTCTCTTTGTCATACTAATTGTTTAACTAAGGAGATTCCCATTCTTCAATTTGATGATCCCCAATTGCTGCAAATTCAATATCGGAATTTTGCAGATGTCTTCTGTGAACAAAAAGCCATCAGACTTCTGCCCCATAGAGATTGGGACAGATAGAGATCTTCAGCCTGGTAAGCCCATTCCTCGAGGACGTGTCTTTCCCTTATCTATTACGGAGACTAATGTGGTGTCCGAATACATCCAGGAAAACCTCAAGAGAGGATTCATACGAAAATCATCTTCTCCGGCAGGTGCAGGACTCTTCTTTGTGAAGAAGAAGGACGGAGATCTCCGCCCTTGTATTGATTACCGATCTATCAATTCCATTACTGTCAGGGGATACCTGTCAAGCACAGGTATCCCCTGCCCTTAATCACTGAACTCTTAGATCTAATCAAGGGTGCTACCATTTTTTCCAAATTGGACCTTAGGGGTGCTTATAATCTTATCAGGATAAAAGAGGGAGACGAATGCAAGACAATATTTATCACCGTGATGGACACTTTGTGTATCTTGTTATGCCCTTCGGGGTATGTAATGCCCCTGCAGTATTCCAGAATTTCATAAATGAGATCTTCCAAGACCTTCTCTATCAGTTCATTGTTGTCTACTTAGATGACATTCTTATATTTTCTCCAGATCTACAATCAAATCGTAAACATGTAAGGGAGGTCCTGTGTAGATTGAGGAAATATCAACTCCTCTGTAAACTTGAGAAGAAGAAAATACCCTTCATAGGTTATATTATTTCAGAGACTGGATTTTAAATGGACCTATCCAAACTTAAGACAGTCCTGGACTGGCAACAGCCATCTGACCTTAAAGCCATTCAATGATTTTTAGGCTTTTCTAACTATTACCGGCAATTCATCCATTAATACTCCTCATTATTAGCTCCCATCACAGCTCTCACACGCAAGTCCGCAATCCCAAACTTTGGACTCCTGAGGCAATCAAGGCCTTTATGAAACTCAAGGTTTTTTTTTCTTCAGCCCCAATCCTACACCAACCTGACTGTCAGCGTCCTTTTTTTTTGTGGAAGTGGACGCATCCTCTGTAGGGGTCAGAGCTGTACTATCCCAAAGAGACCTGGATGGTAAACTCCACCCCTGTGTTTTTTTTTCTCGCCGTTTTCTACCTGCTGTGGAGAATTACGGAATTGGCAATAAGGAGCTATTAGCTATCATGCAGGCCCTTTCTGAGTGGAGACATTTGCTTGAGAGTGCTCAATTCCCGGTAACGGTATACACTGATCACAAAAAACAATTGTTTGAATCCTCGTCAGGCTAGATGGGCTATATTCTTCTCCCGTTTTAGTATTAATATTACCTTTCGTCCAGGCTCTAAAAACTCCAAAGCGGATTCCCTTTCTCGTTCATTCGATGCTTCAGATACTGAGTCTTCAGAGAAGAACAAGTTAATCTTGGATCCCAGCTGTGTGTTGGCACTTTCTCCCTTAACTGAAAGAAGTTGTCCTCCTGGTAAGACTTTTGTGGGAACATACCTACGGGCCAAATTGTTAAGTTGGGCTAATTCTTCCCTCTTTTCAGGACATGCAGGCATTCGGAAAACCTGGGAATTAATTTCCCAAAAGTATTGGTTGCCCTCCATGCGTTTGGATGTTAAAGCCTTTTGTCTCAGCCTGTTCAAAATGTGCCCAGCACAAGATTCCGTTACCCATTCCTGATATTCCATGGTCCCTTATATCAAAGGACTTTATCACAGACCTTCCAGTCTCCAAGGGATGTACCGTAATTTGGGTTGTTACTGACGTTTAGGCAGCAGCAGAGCAACTTCTACCATTCCTGACTCAGTAACTGTGTTGTGCCTATTCCTCTCGTGTACCAGTTCTGCCTGTTGACCACGTTCCTGCTCTCCAATCCTTGTGTACCAGACCCGGCTTACCTGATCACGTTCCTGCTCTCCAATCCTTGTGTACCAGACCCGGCTTACCTGACCACATTCCTGCTCTCCAATCCATGTGTACCAGACCCGGCTTACCTGACCACGTTCCTGCTCTCCAATCCTTGTGTACCAGGCTCTGCCTTCTTGACCTCGGTCATCTCCCTCAGCCCTACCTCTAGAGGCTGCCCTGTGGACCGCGACCTGCGAGCCTCTGCAGCTAAGCCCATCCTGCCTTGCGGCGGATCTTGGTGAACACCAGGGGGTTCGTTAGACCCCGCACCACCGGCCTGCCAGTGCAAATCTAGAGAGGGGCAAGTATCTCGTCATTCCTATTACAAACACAAAATAAAAACAAACTGTAAATAGATACTCCTTTGTAAAAATAAAAAATATGAAATACAAACACATGCATGTTGGTTTTATCCCATTGGTTAGAGGTGTTGCAAGGCAGGTCATGCTGGAACCCATAATGGCTGTCTTCTTTATCTGTTTAAAATATTAGAGAAAAAGAGATCAATAGAGATCATACAAAGGCAACTCCTTCATGTCCTATTCCTTCTCCTCCATGAAATGATCCTTACTGCACATCCTTGCTGCTCCTGCTGACAGTTGGGTCATAAGGTCTGTTTGAATAAATTACACACATTTAGCTATTTAATAAAATGGTGTCTGTTTCTCACTTATCTTCAAAACGAAAGAGATTATTTTTCATAAGGTATCTCCATTAGAACACATTGACAAATCAGTGCCTTAAAATCAATAAACAGATACAGCACTTACTTTATTTACCTGGGCAGAAAGGAATATTCACATAGTGAGTCAGATATATGATTAACACAGATTATGGTTGCTAGCAAGTATGGCACCCCCTTGAAAAAAATTAATTTGCGCCCTCCTATTTTTACAAATTATTTGTTCATTCACTAATGCTTTCTTCTTTTAGTACAAATCATATTATAAACTTTCATAAAGAGAGTAATACAAATACGTACATTAAACAGTGTACATTTATTGTTATATGAATAATCTAAAACAATATGTATTCTTTGCAATAAAATATTAAATTTTTAGCAAATTAATTTGGCGAGAAGTATAGATGGAAAAAACTGCCCCATTCGTCACACCTCACCCCCTCCTTCATTATCACACTGCCCCCCTCCTTCATTTTCACACGATGCTCCCCCCCCTTGCATTTTCACGCTGTTTCCCCCTCATGTATATTCACTAATGCTTTCTTCTTTTAGTACAAATCATATTATAAACTTTCATAAAGAGAGTAATACAAATGCGTACATTAAACAGTGTACATTTATTGTTATAAGAATAATCAAACAATATGTATTCTTTGCAATAAAATGTTACATTTTTATCAAATTAATTTGATGAGAAGTATAGATGGAAAAAAACTGCCCCATTCGTCACACTGCGCCCCCTCCTTCATTATTACACTGCCTCCTCCTTCATTTTCACACGCTGCTCCCCCCCCTGCATTTTCATGCTGTTTCCCCCTCATGTATTTTCATTCTGTTTCCCCCTCCTGCATTTTCACGCTGTGTCCCCTTCCTGCATTTTCACGCTGCCCCCCCATGCAGTTTCACGCTGTATGCCCCCGCATTTTCACGATGTCCCCCCCTGCATTTTCACGCTGTCACCCCCCTGCATTTTCACGCTGTCACCCCCCTGCATTTTCACGCTGTCACCCCCCTGCATTTTCACGCTGTCACCCCCCTGCATTTTCACGATGTCCCCCCCTGCATTTTCACGCTGTCACCCCCCTGCATTTTCACGCTGTCACCCCCCTGCATTTTCACGCTGTGCCCCCCCTGCATTTTCACACTTTCCCCTCTGTTTTTACTTGCCTTTCTATGTTTTTTTCCCTCTTATTCTTTTCCTCTTCTGTCTTCTTATCTTCAGTGCCTTCCTCTGTGTGGCTCCTCACTGGCAGTGTTGAAGCGTGATGACATCACTCGTGACACTGTCATTGAGCAGGGAGAACAGATGAGGTTCTCTGCAAGTGATGTTTTTTTTTAAGCGGTGCCGGTGGACAGCGGGGAAGGCAGGTGGGGGAAGCGCCTCTCCAGCATGGCGTCCCCCCGTCTTGCTTACTCCATTCCGCTGGCCCTGGTTGTTTACTATTGATTTTTCAGGTGAGGCAGACATTTCCCAGCTAAGGTCTGGTAGTACATCAATGAAACCCTTTAGTTTGGTCTTTTTACAGCTAGGCTTTAACAGTCAACCATCAACATTATTTTTATAAGTGCTATGACTAGAAAACTCACATCTGAAAACCTAAGAAGGGGCAGAGGCAACCCTTAAAGGTTACAAAATAATTGCAGATTTCAAAGGTAAACATTTGTTTCAGTCAAAACTGACTGGTGCATACATTTCTTTATGTTTTGAAAAATGAAACTTGCCTTTTCTTTCATCACCAAACAACAATTCTATTTTTAGGATGCTAGATAATTTTGAAAGTGTGATATAAACCATATTAGAAAAAATGTTTATCTTGCAAATCAGTCTGGAACCTGAAGTGTCCTGCCTCCACAGTTTCAGGAGGGCTGGTGATCTGTTGGATAAACATGTAACATGGGGAAGTGCCAAACACATAAGAATCATCTTAATAGATATTAGATTGAAATGCTTCACAACACCCCCCCCCCCCCAAACAAAAATGGGTCAAAAATTTTTAATACATAAAAGACACACATTAAAATGCACATTATATATGAAAATCGAGATGCACTCTTATTGTGGAACATAAAATATCTTACAAACACAAACTTTTAAAGTGTCTATAAAAGAGTTAGAGAAAAGATAACTGTCTATACAAAGAAAAGTCCACTATACAAATTCACACTCATAAGCTCCACTCAGTGCCGTAACTAGACAATTTAGTGCCCTGGGCGAGACAGGGCACCGGTGCCCCCCATCTAAGTGGGAGTGACATTTGCCAAGTGGGTGTGGCCAACCTAATGTAGGGGTGTGGCTAGCACTTTACTGAAAGAATTCTGTTACACATACAATGAAGTTCATTGTTTCCCTGTAAGGAAGTATGTCAATGTTTACATTTAGATGTGAAATACAAGCAGGTTGACAGTGTACAGCCTATCCTGATTATGTTACTGAATTATATTATAATATAAACAGCCTTGCATGTATAGAACAAACAATTATCACCTGAGTGTGAACTGTAGAGTATACATATAATACATATAGATAAATACATTGGTCTTTAGCTAGAGTTAGATATAAGTCCAAAACAAAAGATCAAAATGCGCTTTTCAATACAAAAATATTAAAAAGGAGTATGTATCATTCCATATACATATGAAAGAGGGTGACATTCACAGGACACGGTGGCGTGCTCCTCAAGGTGAAGAGGCAGCATGGTATCAGAAGCCGACTGCCCCAGAGCATTGCACCTTTAACCTCTCCACTGCTGGACAAGCTATCTTGAGAAAAAATTAAATACAAAAATAGATGTAGGAATAAGCGCTCCAATTCAATCAGTCTACCTTCCCTGTCACAAGCAGCATGTAGTAAGATTCTCCCCAAATCTCAATACCACATATTTGCTAAATCTACAGTGCTCAGTGTCAGGGCATCAATTCCCACAAACAATAAAATAATATAAAATAAAATAAAATGAAAATAAAATATAAATGATAAATAAATAAGTGAAAAATATTTGAAATAATAGATAAAGGAATTGATTATGAAAATGTAGATATATAAACACTCTCACACCAAGTTGTGTATATAGATGATTTTACATGAAATCATGAAATCTGATCATATGTCAGTGATTTTGGAGTGTAATTGAAGGTAAACTGTCATATCCCATAACGATAATACATTATAAATGTATTGAATAATGATAAATGTTTATATTCCTGGGTTCCTTGGTATAGAGTCCGAATCTAGCACAATATCTTATCCGATGAAAGTAACTGATAGTACCGTGGGATGAGTTCTTAACCAAATCGCTGCGATGTCACCCAATGCTGCAGATCTAGAGACTGTACTCCGGCGCGCTTGAGGTCAGGCTATATCCCAGGTAATAAATGGAGAGCTGTTTCTCCTAAGGATGTTGATGTTCCACCCGCTCTGTGCCTGCCTCGCAGTGTAGTTTCCTGGCGTGTTCGCTCTGATCATGTGATACACCCAAAACGAGGCCAGAAAATATCGTCAGTTTCACAAAACTTTATTGCACATCACAAATTTCTCAGTACTTACACTGAAGTATTTATCATTTATAATTTATTTTCATTTTATTTTCTTTATATTATTTTATTGTTTGTGGGAATTGATGTCCTGACACTGACCGCTGTAGATTTAGCAAATCTATCTTGAGACAATCATAAAGATTACCTGGATGCAGCAGCCACGCGCAGTAATAAAAGGTTGGATTCTTCAGTCATTTAGTTTCACAGTGGAACGCATGTGCGTTCCAAATGCCGAACTTCCTGTCAGTGGAACGCACATGCGTTCCACTGTGAAACTAAATGACTGAAGAATCCAGCCTTTTATTACTGCGCGTGGCTGCTGCATCCAGGTAATCTGTATGATTGTCTCAAGATAGTTTGTCCAGCAGCGGAAAGGTTAAAGGTGCAATGCTCTGGGGCAGGTAGCGGGTAGCTGCTGCGCCCCCTTGGGCTTGCGCCCTGGGCGACGGCACCGCCCGCACCACCCTCGTTATGGCTCTGGCTCCACTATAGACTCCTAACCAACTTCAAGTGTGCATGAAGCAGTCTTTTATAGTATATTGTAATGATACAAGTATATGCAGGTGTTTGGTCCACTGTGGTATCAGGTGACAAGATCTAATGCTGGGTCCATGCAACGCTGTTTATGGATATCTGTTGTTTAATTTTACACTAATTTACAGCACTCATTAACACTCACACAAAATAAAACAACAATATGTACGAAGATGGAATCAGCTTGGATACTGCCACCATTTCTTCTTCAACATTAATTTTGAACAGTACTTGCTTTTTATTACAGCAACAGCTGAAAACCCAGCTTCACACAGATATGTTGTTGCAAATGGAACTAGGATTCGCTGTGCTTAGCACTTAGCATTGGATATTCATCTTCAATGGATATCCAAAACTCTTCAAGCCCCATGCTGCTAAATTTTACTTTTAAATACTTGTCACAGGAGAGCTCAATGAGTTTTTCTTCTTCTGTAGAAGTGAATTCAGATGGGGCATTAATACTGAATGGGTCTTGGATACATACAAATTTCTCCATATCATCATCATCATCATCACCATTTATATATATAGCGCCACTAATTCTGCAGCACTGTACAGAGAACTCACTCACATCAGTCCCTGCCCCATTGGGGCTTACAGTCTAAATTCCGTAACACACACACACATACAAACACACACACACTAAGGTCAATTTGTTAGCAGCCAATTAACCTACCAGTATGTTTTTGGAGTGTGGGAGGAAACCGGGGCACCTGGAAGAAATCCACGCAAACACGGGGAGAACATACAAACTCCTCACAGATAAGGAAATATTTTTCAAACCAGTCACTGAGCTTTGTCAGTTGCTATCCAATAATGATTGTCCAATTGCTTTAATGTGGTTCCAAAGCACAATGTGATTTAATAGCCAAAAGTAGCAGAATAACAAGTCAGAATAAAATAAGTACAGCCGTTACTGTTAGCAGGCGCTCTGGATTCAGTGTGCAGTCATTCAGGTCTGAAGGCTGTGGTCAAGTAGACTGAACACTGGTCCCAGAGCCCCCACTTATATACAGTCAGTGATACAGTGAAAACAATACAGATGATGTGGCTTGATTCCATAGGTTCAGGCTTCTTTTTTGGATCAAAGAATAAACCTTCTTCTCCTCACTCAACTCGCATAGAAACGTCCGGTTCCCTGCCGCTCCCTGAAGTTGAATTGGACCCTCAGATTCAAGCAGTGATGACCAATCTCTTGGAAGGGGTTAAACAAACATTCTATCAAGAACTTTCTAAAGTTGTAAATGATTTCAAAACTGACCTAACTTCACTGGGCAACAGAACGGATGCACTGGAGACTATAACAGACGACCTTTGTCGCTCTCAAACTACGATCGACAATGAAATTGCCCATCTCCGTAATGAAGTTGAGGTCTTGAAGGAGAAGCATGAGGATTCTGAGATCCTGTCCCGCCACAACAAAATTCGCATCAGCAATGTTGCTGAAGAACTCTCCCCGGCGGCCTTTCTCAAAGGCATTTTTCTACAGATTCTTCTGGCTCTTACTGACACTGACTGTCTAATGGATTGCGCCCACAGGGCCCTGAGGGCTTGTCCTGCCAATAATCTACCTCCTCGAGACATTATTGCCTGCTTATATTCAAAAAGAAGAGAAAGTAGAGCTATGCATTTAGGGCACTCTTAAGTCTAAATTAATATATATCAATTTTTATTGGTATGCATTAAAATGTTCACATTTTTAATGCATACCAATAAAAATTGATATATATTAATTAAGACTTAAGAGTGCCATAAATACATAGCTCTACTTTCTCTTCTTTTTGAATATAATGCTTTACTATGTGGGTGCACCTATCCTCTAGGACTCCTTTCATATAAGTGGACAGATAATGAACAAATAAATTAAGGAGGAAGGAGGACTAGTCTACCTGGTGCGATATATGTTCTTTTATTAGTATTATTGCCTGCTTGCATTATTTTCGCACAAGGGACCGTATTCTGTCTTTTTCTAGAGACCTATCTGTTATCTCCTTCCAGAATATGGATATTCAGCTATTTCAGGACCTCGCTCCCTCCACGATTCAGAAACAGAGGGATCTACAGCCTGTTACTAGGATCTTACGACAGCATAGTATTCGGTATCGTTGGTGCTTTCAGTTCCAACTTCAGGGGGTAAATGTATTATGATGCGATTTTTTTCATCTCGCCGGAAATCGGCAAGATGACAGCTAAAATTTAAAGCGGCGCTGCCTTGTAAAGGGAAACTTGCCTTTACAAGGCAGCGCCGCTTTAAATTTTAGCTGTCATCTCGCCGATTTCCGGCGAGATGAAAAAATCACATCATAATACATTTACCCCCAGGTGTTTGCAGCCAACTCTTCCCACTTCATCCAAATGCTTGATCAAGGACAGGACTTACTGGCTAAATTGGACATTCTTCCCGTGACATCTGCCTCGCAGCCCAGCTCTCCAAAGGCCCAACGATCAGCGCCTGTCACGGGCACTAGGAGTCTTTGCCCAGGATATCACCAGATGATGGACTTACCAGGGTAATATAGCTGGTATTATGGTTTTCTGGTAGCAGGGTGACAACGGAACAGGAGAAACAGCAGATAGCGGTAATCAGGTTGGTGAAGCGCACGGCAGGTAATCCAGAATCAAAGAAGCAATAATCAGGAAGCAGTAGTAAGTGAAACTGGAAACATGATGAACACGGGAGAGTTGAGGCGGTCTGGTATCCAGTAGTAGTGGTAACGGAGGCAGCGGAGAGCTGACACGATAAACACAGGAGAGTTGAGACAATCAGGAACACTGAAGTAGTAACGGAGGCAGCGAATAGGAATCAGCTGAGTGCAGGCACGATGAACACAGGAGAGTTGAAGTGAGCAGGAACTCTGTAGTAGTAACGGAGGCAGCGGATAGGAATCAGCTGAGTGCAGGCACGATGAACACAGGAGAGTTGAAGTGAGCAGGAACTCTGTAGTAGTAACGGAGGCAGCGGATAGGAATCAGCTGAGTGCAGGCACGATGAACACAGGAGAGTTGAAGTGAGCAGGAACTCTGTAGTAGTAACGGAGGCAGCGGATAGGAATCAGCTGAGTGCAGGCACGATGAACACAGGAGAGTTGAAGTGGTCTGGCAACCACAATAGCAGTAAACAGGAATCAGTAGAAGCTGAATACACGAGGAACACAGGAACACCTTCAGAGGCTCATGGGGAATGAGACTCCAAGATCAGGCAACCAGGTAATGATCACAGGTGGTTTAAATAGGGAGGGTTGCCTGATCATCCAATCAATTAAAAGCAACAGGTATTGAAGGCTTGATAAGGGCTGCACATGCGCAGACCCTCAGGATGGCGGACGGCCACGGTTCCTGAACACGCGGGAAATGGCACTCACAGTCCGGTGAGTGACAGTACCCCCCCTTTTAAAGGTGGGCACAGAACACCTGGAACCGGGTTTGTCCGGAAACTTGGAATAAAACTTCTTAAGAAGAGCTGGGGCGTTGAGATCTTCTGCTTTGATCCATGACCGCTCTTCAGGACCAAAGCCCTTCCAATGAACGAGGAAACGAAGAACTCCTCGCGAAATTCTTGCATCCAATATGTGAGTAATCTCAAAGTCCTCCTCTTGATGAATTTGAACTGGCCGAGGTGCTGAAGGAGGGACCGAGAAACGGTTGATGATAAGAGGTTTGAGCAAAGACACATGGAAGGCATTGGAAATACGAAGGTTCTTAGGTAGTAGAAGTTTGAAACAAACTGGATTTATCACTTGAATGATCTTATACGGACCAATAAAACGAGGAGCGAACTTCATAGATGAGACCTTCAAACGAATATTTTTGGTTGATAACCACACACGATCTCCGATTTTCAGTGGTGGAATAGCCCGTCTCTTTTTATCTGCAAAAGACTTATATCTGGCAGATGTTTTCTTTAAACAGGTTTTGACCTGAGACCAAATATTTTTGAAGGTCTGACAAACAGTCTCTACAGCAGGAACTTGGGTGGGAGGGAGGGCAGGAAATTCCGGAAAAGACGGATGGTGACCGTAAACCACAAAGAATGGAGTTTTAGAAGATGACTCATGATACATGTTGTTATGAGCGAATTCAGCCCATGGAAGCAAATCTACCCAGTTGTCTTGGTTGGCTGAAGAGAACATCCTTATAAAAGTCATAAGATCTTGATTGACCCTTTCGGTTTGTCCGTTTGATTGAGGATGGTAGGAGGATGAGAGTGATAATCGGATACCCAAGGTCTTACAGAGGGCCCACCAGAATCTGGAAACGAATTGTACTCCTCTATCTGAAACAATCTCGGAAGGACATCCATGAATACGGAAGATTTCTTTGATGAAATAATCAGCCAGAGTAGATGAAGAAGGTAAACCGGTCAAAGGAACGAAATGTGCCATCTTCGAAAATCTGTCCACCACTACCCAAATAGTATTGCAGTTTTTACTAGGAGGAAGATCAGTAACAAAGTCCATACTAATATGGGTCCACGGCTTGGAAGGAATGGGTAGTGGTTGAAGCAAACCCGCTGGAGTTCTGCAGGGAGTCTTAAATGGGAACACAAATCACACGCAGCCACAAAATCTTTGACATCTTTCCTCATAGAAGGCCACCAGTAACTTCGAGAAAGAATTTCAAAGGTCTTGCGTTCAACAGAGTGTCCAGAAAAACGAGAAGAGTGAAACCACGAAAGGATTTTCTTCCTAAGAGCAGGAGGCACGAGGGTTCTCCCAAATGATAGCACCTTAGTGGAAGAAGCAGCCAAAGAAACACATTTGGGGTCTAATATAGAGTGGTTGGGACCATCTTCAACGTCTGAGGACGTCACAAAAGCTCGAGATAGGGCGTCTGCTTTTTTATTTTTTGCAGGTGGTTTGAAGGTTATGATTAGTTCAAAACGAGAAAAGAAAAGAGACCATCTTGCTTGACGAGGATTCAAACATTGAGCAGACTGTAAATATGACAAATTTTTATGATCAGTAAAAATTGTCACAGGATGACGAGCTCCCTCCAACAAATATCTCCATTCCTCTAATGCTACTTTTATAGCCAGCAACTCCTTGTCCCCGATGGTATAATTCTTCTCTGCAGGCAGAAGACCCCGAGAGTAAAAGGCACAAGGATGGAATTTTTGTTGCTCCGATCTTTGGGAGTGAATGGCTCCTAAACCAACATTAGAGGCATCTACCTCTAGGAAGAAGGGAAGCGTCACATCAGGCTGTCGAAGAACAGGAGCAGATGAGAAGGACTCTTTGAGAAACTGGAAAGCTTGAAGAGCCTCAGAGGACCATTGTTTAGTATTGGCCCCTTTACGAGTTAGGGCCACAATAGGAGATGCAATCGAGGAAAAATCTTGAATGAATCGTCTATAGTAATTGGCAAAACCTAAAAAACGCTGAATTGCACGAAGAGTAGTTGGCTGAGGCCAATGTAACACAGCATTCACCTTTTCTGGATCCATCTGAAGACCAACTCCGGAGACAATATATCCCAGAAATGGAATCTGGGGCAACTCGAATGAACACTTTTCTAACTTGCAGAATAATGAATTTTTACGGAGTCTGGAAAGGACCTCTGCCACATGTTGATGATGAGAAGGCAGGTCCTGCGAAAAGATCAATATGTCGTCCAGATAGACGACAACACAAACATATAACAAGTCCCGGAAGATCTCATTAATGAAACCCTGGAAAACAGCGGGGGCATTACATAACCCGAAGGGCATTACTAAATATTCATAATGCCCGTCTCTGGTGTTGAAAGCTGTCTTCCATTCGTCACCGGACCTGATTCGAATTAAATTGTAGGCACCACGAAGATCCAACTTGGTAAAGATCCGGGCTCCCTTGATACGATCAAATAACTCAGTAATTAATGGAATGGGATACCGATTTTTGATAGTTATGGCGTTAAGTCCACGAAAATCTATGCAGGGGCGTAATGACCCATCCTTCTTTTTTATGAAGAAAAACCCTGCTCCAGCGGGAGAGGTAGAAGGTCGAATAAATCCTCGCTGGAGATTCTCTTGGATGTACTCAGATGTAGCTTGAGTTTCAGGTAACGAAAGTGGATACACACGTCCCCTGGGAGGAGTCTTGCCAGGTTGAAGATCAATCGGACAGTCCCATGAACGATGAGGAGGAAGACGTTCAGACTGAGTTTTATCAAATACATCGGCAAAAGAAGCATACTGAGGAGGAAGTCCCGGTGAACAAGGTGAAATGGAGGATTGCTGTATTTTGAGAGGAACGACTTGAGAGAGGCAACGATGATGACATTCAGGCCACCAAGACGTAACTTGAGGAGTGTGCCAGTCAATCTGAGGAGAGTGACGTTGAAGCCATGGAAGGCCTAATACAATCGGACTGGTAGTAACAGGGAGAATGAAAAATGAAATTTCTTCCTGGTGTAATACACCAATTTGAAGGGTTACTGGAGACGTACTCTGGGTGATGAGACCATTAATAATGCGTGATCCATCGATAGCAGTCACAGTAATAGGTATTTTCAAAGTAATCACTGGTAGGGACCATTGATTCACGAGGGATTTAGAAATAAAATTTCCTGCAGCTCCAGAGTCAATAAGTGCTTGGGACTTAAAGGATTTGGTAGCAAAGGAAACTGTAACATCAAAAGCACAAACTTTAATTTCGTAGAACATGGAGAGGACTCCAGGGACCCTAACTTCACCTCTCCAGAACTGGTTAGGGCCTGGCATTTCCCGATTTTTTAGGGCATGAATTGAGCATATGAGTAGAATCAGCACAATAGATACAAAGTCTATTTTTTACTCTTCGGTCCCTCTCCTCTGAAGTTAATTTGGAGCGACTTATCTCCATGGGTATCGCCGGAGATGAAACTGGGCGAACTCGAGGGCTTGAACGAAGAGGTGCTTTAAATGAAGTTGTTTTTTCAGACTCTCTTTCACGAAATCTCATGTCTACACAATGGCAAAGAGAAATCAAATCTTCTAGAGAAGTAGGTAATTCTTGAGTAGTCAGTGCATCTTTAATTTTAATCAGAAAGCCCCTGCCAGAAGGCGGCAATTAACGCTTCAGTGTTCCACTGAAGTTCAGAGGCTAATATCCGAAATTGAATGACGTACTGGCCTACAGTACGAGAACACTGACGTAGACGGAGGATGCTGGATGCAGCGGAAATAACACGACCAGGTTCATCAAATACACTTCGAAACGTGGAAATAAATTTGGCACTATCCTGTAATAATGGATCATTTCTTTCCCACAGAGGGGAAGCCCATGCGAGAGCTTGTCCGGAAAACAAGGAAATGAGATAGGCCACTCTGGAACGATGAGTAGAGAAATTGTGAGGTTGAAGCTCAAAATGAACTGAGCATTGATTTTGGGGTCTCCATCATATTTTGAGGGAGTAGGCAGGTGTAGCGTGGAAGCAGTAGACACCTGGGATGGCACTGGGGAAACGGAGGAAGGCACAGGAGCATCAACAGTAGCTGTGATATTTTGCACAGATGTTCTTTGGGAGGCTAACGCCTGGCAACATTGCAGCAAATGTTGTTGGCGAACATCCTGTTGTTCAATACGGGTAACCAGATACTGCAGCATCTCTTTAGCTGTCAGGGCCGGACTGGGACTAAAAATCAGCCCTGGCATTTAAAGCACACAGGCCCACCTATGTTGATAAGCTGGAAAAAAAATGTGTGCCGCAGTGCAGTGGCGGTGCCGCCAAAGGCGTAGCTACATTATGTTGGGGGCGTGGTCAAAATGGTGCGTTGATACATACATTATAATAAAACATTACATTTATCAGACCCTCCCCATCCACATTACGCCACCCCCCCAGATACATTATGACACCCCCAGCCCACTGTACTTATCTATGCTTCTGATGCTGCTGACATTCCTGTAGAGTGAGCAGGGAAGCTCTTAGTCTCATGAGATTAATAAGTCTCGTGAGACTTAGAGCTCCGCTGCTTGCTCTGCAGGCTGTGCCCTGTCCGGGATGGAGCACAGATCCTCCTGCTGACCAACTGGATTAAGGCTCGGGGGGCCCGGGCACTTAAGTCAGGGGGGCTCCTATGATGCAATTTGGCTATTAGACAAATTTTTGACAAATACAAAGGCAATACAGTGTGCACTACTGTTAGGTGCACGCAGTTCTGCCTTAACAAGCAGTACAGTGTGAAGCAGGGCATATCTCCCAACTGTCCTTGTAGTCAGACCAAATCCTGACTAAGTGGGACAGTCACCCATCAAATTCAGAACAGTTGGCAGACTGTCCTGGTCTCTCCTACCTGTCTTGTCATGGTCAACACTTGTGGCTGCTGGTGTCTTTAGATCAGTTGCTGCTTGTCTGGATCCTGGAATATTGGATGCCCTATTTGGAGAAAAAAATGAGCAGATGAAATTTAGCCCTGGTGTTAAATCAATATAGCATCCATGTTTAAAAATTAGGCCTCACTGCAGCCACAACATTAAAGTACTAGTATTCACATTTGATAAATACATCTATTTCCCTCCAACTAGCCCTGACATTAAATAGTATTCCCATTTAATAAATAAAACTATTTCCCTCTCTCCAAAGCACCCCAGCATTAAATTAAAAATCCAATCACCCCATCTGAAATTGATAGGCCCCACTATTAAATTGCCCCCATCTTCACCCCACAAATAGAATAGCACCCAATAATTAGCCCCCACCTGCAATTCCCTATTAGATTAACAGCCTACCTCCCACATTATATTAAGAGCTACCCATACACACATTATGGTCATACACCGGCCCACACACACATACTATAGTTATACTGTTACACACATACACACTATAATCATAACCTGTCACACACACACACATACTATAGTTATACTGTTACACACATACACACTATAATCATAAAGGTCATTCTTTGGATATTTTTTTTGGGGGTTATTTTTTTGGTAATTTGTATTCATTGTCATTCAGAGCTTGATTTATATATTTTTTAACTTTGTCGATCCCATTTTTATTGGCGCCTGTCAGTAAATTCTGTGTTATTTTTTGTTACACTATAATCATACCCTGTCACACAAATAGATAGATACCCTGTCACACAAATAAATAGATACCCTGTCACACAAATAAATAGATACCCTGTCACACAAATAAATAGATACCCTGTCACACATATAGATCTCCAGTCACACAAATAGCTCCCCTGTCTCACATATAGCTCCCCTGTCCACATATCGCTCCCCTGTCACACATATAGCTCCCCTGTCACACATATAGCTCCCCTGTCCACATATAGCTCCCCTGCACACATATAGCTCCCCTGTCCACATATAGCTCCCCTGTCACACATATAGCTCCCCTGTCCACATATAGCTCCCCTGTCACACATATAGCTCCCCTGTCACACATATAGCTCCCCTGTCCACATATAGCTCCCCTGTCACACATATAGCTCCCCTGTCCACATATAGCTCCCCTGTCACACATATAGCTCCCCTGTCCACATATAGCTCCCCTGTCACACATATAGCTCCCCTGTCCACATATAGCTCCCCTGTCACACATATAGCTCCCCTGTCCACATATAGCTCCCCTGTCACACATATAGCTCCCCTGTCACACATATAGCTCCCCTGTCCACATATAGCTCCCCTGTCACACATATAGCTCCCCTGTCACACATATAGCTCCCCTGTCACACATATAGCTCCCCTGTCCACATATAGCTCCCCTGTTACACATATAGCTCCCCTGTCACACATATAGCTTCCCTGTCCCCATATAGCTCCCCTGTCTCACATATAGCTCCCCTGTCACACATATAGCTCCCCTGTCACACATATAGCTCCCCTGTCACACATATAGCTCCCCTGTCACACATATAGCTCCCCTGTCACACATATAGCTCCCCTGTCACACATATAGCTCCCCTGTCACACATATAGATCCCCTGTCACACATATAGCTCCCCTGTCACACATATAGCTCCCCTGTCACACATATAGCTCCCCTGTTCACATATAGCTCCCCAGTCACACATATAGCTCCCCTGTCACACATATAGATCCCCTGTCACACATATAGCTCCCCTGTCACACATATAGATCCCCTGTCACACATATAGATCCCCTGTCACACATATAGCTCCCCTGTCACACAAACTACCCCCTCCCTCTTACCTTGTGCGCTCCGCAGCGCGCTGTACAATCTCTCCTAACACATGGGACAGCACCTATCACATGGTGCTCATCCCATGTGACATCTCCAGAGCCATTCATAGAAGAGAGGGGAGGAGCGACCACACCAGGAAGTAAGTGTAGTGCCGACCCCACTGCTCAGCACACAGACTGTCATGCTGAATTCTGGCATGACAGTCTGTGTGCTGAGCGATGGGGCCGGCCAGTTAGTAACCGGCCCATCTGGCCATCGGCCCTTCTGGCATTTGCCAGAAGTGCCAGATGGCCAGTCCGGCCCTGTTAGCTGTAGGTTCCGCACCTGGGTCTGTCATGGCCTGATCTTACTGTCACGGGCACTAGGAGTCTTTGCCCAGGATATCACCAGATAATGGACTTACCAGAGTAATATAGCTGGTATTATGGTTCTCTGGTAGCAGGGTGACAACGGAACAGGAGAAACAGCAGATGGTGAGAGAATGCTCAAGGAAAGTCTATGACTAGCAGCAACTGGTAATGAGTAGATGAAGGTACACGAGGATCCAGATGAACAAGGAAACGTGAGGAGAGTCAGTGGTCTGCGTATAGCAAGTTGTACCACTGCTATAGTGAGGAGGAATGTCCAGGAGTAGCGAGGAGGTAGTGAGAGTCAGCGGTCTGCGTATAGCAAGTTGTACCGCTGTCTATAGTGAAGGAATGGAATCCAGGTGAAGGTAGGTAACGGTAAAGTCAGTGGTCTGCGTGTAGCAAGTTGTACCACTGCTATGTGAGAGGATACTTGAAACTGGTGTCACAGGGAACAGGAGTCAGTGGTCTGCGTCAGCAAGTTGTACCACTGCTATATATATGTGAGGAGGGGCACGAGGAGATGAATGTAAAGCAGAGTATACACGGGGCACACAGAACTTGATCCCACGATGATATCCACAATACAACAATAACTGACCAGCGCTGCTTGAAGTATACAAAGTCTCAATAGCAATCCAGGCAATAGAAAACAAAGTCAATGGTAACAATAGCTTCAGTGGATAGGAGGCTCCAGAGAAGAACACAACTCAGTCCAGATGGATATGCAATACAAAAGCAAAGTCAATGGAAAGTATGCATACCGCGGTTCAGGAGAGCAAGCAGTCAGAGCGACGTGCAGGGATACCTGAAGGCTGAAGGCCGGCAGGAGGAGAGACCACTGGAGGGTGGAAGCGGTAATCAGGTTGGTGCAGCGCACGGCAGGTAATCCAGAATCAAAGAAGCAATACTCAGGAAGCAGTAGTAAGTGAAACTGGAAACATGATGAACACGGGAGAGTTGAGGCGGTCTGGTATCCAGTAGTAGTGCTAACGGAGGCAGCGGAGAGCTGACACGATAAACACAGGAGAGTTGAGACAATCAGGAACACTGAAGTAGTAACGGAGGCAGCGGATAGGAATCAGCTGAGTGCAGGCACGATGAACACAGGAGAGTTGAAGTGAGCAGGAACTCTGTAGTAGTAACGGAGGCAGCGGATAGGAATCAGCTGAGTGCAGGCACAATGAACACAGGAGAGTTGAAGTGGTATGGCAACCACAATAGCAGTAAACAGGAATCAGCAGAAGCTGAATACACGAGGAACACAGGAACACCTTCAGAGGCTCATGGGGAATGAGACTCCAAGATCAGGCAACCAGATAATGATCACAGGTGGTTTAAATGGGGAGGGTTGCCTGATCATCCAATCAATTAAAAGCAACAGGTATTGAAGGCTTGATAAGGGCTGCACATGCGCAGACCCTCAGGATGGCGGACCGCCACGGTTCCTGAACACACGGGAAATGGCACTCACAGTCCGGTGAGTGACAGCGCCCCTGCAGCCAAACTGGTCTCGTTCCTCCCGTCGCAAAGCCTGAGACACTACACCACCATCATGTGTCTGTTAATGTCACTTGGTATTTGCTTTGCATATGTTTTGTCTTTACAGGTGGACCCTGAGCTCCTTGTTGTTTTTGCCTATAGTTACATTAGTTACATTAGTTTCTTCATATTGCTAGTTCACTGGTATATTTATAATGGTATAAATCTACTATTGTGTTTAAATTGGTTTAACTTGCTGCTGATATGATCTTCATTAATTGTTTATGGAGAAAAGATCCCTGCCCCCCGTTAATCCCCCCCCTTCCTCTCCCCCTTCCTTTTTTCCCCTAAATGTATAGAATTCTAAAGGTTTAGTGCTAATATGTTGATGTTTGCGCACACTGTTTATCGGTTAGTTAATATTGCTATAATTTTATTTTATGACTTTTTTGTGGGTCTACGGTCCTGATCTTATTCCACTCTTTACACAGGACCACCCCCCACGCACTTTTCGATATTGTTTATTTCCATTCGTATTTGAACTTCGCTATTGTACTGAACCCCTTCTGGGTTCTTTTCGCACAGAGTTTATGCCCAATTGGGCTTTTCTCTTCTCTTCCTCCCCTTTCTCTTGCTCATGACTTTCTTTCTTCACCTCTTTTCTTATCTCCCCTTTTCTCTCAAGGGCGGATTAATTACTTACCATTTTTTACTCCATTACTCGTCAAGCTGCCGAGATTTAGCATCCTTCCAGAGCCATGGCCCTAAAAATCTTCTCGATCAATGTCAACAGACTCAATACACCTCGTAAATGCATGATGATACTGGGAGCTTGTAGGAGAAGAAAAGCGGATATTGTCTTTCTCCAGGAGATGCACTTCACTGGAGTCCATTCACAGCTCCAGGGTAAGCAGTTTTCTCTGACTTTCTTTGCCTTGGCAGACTGTAAGAAGGGAGGAGTGGCTATTGTGATCCACAAAAAGGTCCCCTTTTTGCACTCCAATACCTACGTAGATCCGGAGGACCGCTTCATATTGGTGGGAGGTACCCTCCGATCTGCCCCTGTAACTCTGGTTTCGGTCTATGCCCCTAACCAGAAGCAGAAGTCTTTTTTATCAGTCTTTTTAAATGCATTGAGCGATTGGCACGGGGCCATGTGATAATGGGTGTTGACTTTAATGTGACTCTCGACCCCTACTCTGGATAGGTCTTCCCCTTCCTCCTCACGGCGGGGCTCTCCTATGTCTTCAGACTCGACCTCCCTAGTCACACTGGTCACTCACCAGCGCATGTACGTCTCCTGGCGACTTTGCAACTCTGATGCTAGGTATTATACCCACTTCTTCCCAACTTAACACCCTCTTTTTTCGCAGGACTGCTATTACGATGGAAAAACTCCAACAGAGGTATTATGATAAAGCTGATAAAGCAGATTCTGTGTTAGCTAGAAAGCTCCGTAAGAAGATGGCCCTAGGTCACATTGATAAAATCTATAGTTCACGGTAATTGTTCAGACGTTTCGGGACTTTTACTCCTCTCTTTACATCCTACCCCCACCACCTCCCCCCCAGAGAGTCCACCCGGTGTCCACATTAGATGAGTATTTAGCCTCCACCCCTCTCCCCATGATTACTCCGCTACACCAAGCCTCTTTGAATTCAGACATTACCTTGCATGAGGTCTTGACGGCCAATAAATCCCTAAAAGCCTCTTCAGCTTCAGGCCCTGATGGTTTTACTCCACAATATTATAAAAAGTTTGCTGCAGTTTTGGGCCCCCACTTAACATTCTTCTTTAATGAAATTTTAGAAGGGGTTACATTCGACACTGCTACTACTAGAGCCAATATCATTGTTATTCTTAAACCAGGGAAGGATCCCTCCCTTTGCTCTAGTTATAGGCCAATATCTGTCCTTAATTTTGATCTTTTATTTATTCAAAAATCCTGGCCTCCAGATTGAAACCCCTCTTTTATTCACTCGTTCATCCTGACCAGGTGGGTTTTATTCCAGGGCTTCAAGCCCCCGACAATACTAGGAGAGTAATTGACTTGATTCATTCAATTCACAGTGGTAAGCTTCCCTCCCTGCTTATGTCGCTCGACGCTGAGAAAGCGTTTGATCGCATTTCCTGGTCATTTATGGGCGGGGTGTTGGGAGCGATGGGGTTCTCTGGTAAATTTTTAACTGGCATCTCAGCCCTGTACCACTCCCTGTCAGCCACAATTTCAGCAAATGATCTAACCTCATCTCCTTTTAATATTGCCAATGGAACACGGCAGCGCTGCCCCCTCTCCCCACTCATTTTCGCCCTTATTATAGAGCCACTAGCAGTCAGGATCCGGGCTAATCAACAGATAGCAGGTACTCCTGTGGGTAGTTCCTCTCATAAGATAGCATTATACACAGATGATGTTCTGTTGACTATTGCTAATCCGACGACTTCCGTTCCCCCTCTCTTGGATGAACTTGACCTCTACGGCCACTTCTTAGGATATAAGATTAACACTGATAAGACAGAAGTCCTGGACTTTTATGTTTCCTCTGCTGACAAAACCTTTCTGGCAGGTTCCTTCCCATTCAATTAAGAATCTTGGGGTATTTCTCTCTAAACATCTCCACTAGCTTTTTCAGGCTAATTTTCCTCACATTCTCGATCAAGTCAGATCTCACTACATGGTCACAATAATATATTCCTTGGATAGGTCATATTAATGCGGTCAAGATGAATATCCTTCCTAGACTCCTTTATCTCTTTCAGACCCTCCCCATAAGAGTTCCCTCTTATGTTTTCAAGTTCCTCCACTTTCACGTGTCCATATTTATCTGGTCTGGCAAACGCCCCCGAGTCCATTTTAAGCTGCTACAGAGGCCCTCGTGGGGAGGGGGACTAAGAATACCTGATTTCCGACACTACTACCTCTCCGCCCAACTTGCTCAATGCGTTTTATGGTGTAGTTCAGCACCCTCCAGAGTCTGGGGTGATCTTGAGGCTGAAAGTCTAGGTATGCTCTCTTCATCTACTCTCCTCTGGCTTCCACAAGCTCGTCGTCCAAAACGTGCTATACTTCATCCATCTCTCAAATTACCATCCCATCTCTCAGTTCCCTTGCCCCTCCAAGCTTCTAGAGAGACTTGCCTACACTCGTCTCACACGCTTTCTTTCCGCTAACAACCTGTTGGACCCTCTTCAGTCTGGCTTTCGTTCTCAACACTCCACAGAGACTGCGTTGACCAAGGTTGTCAATGGTCTGATCACTGCTAAAACTGAACGCCATTACTCTCTCCTAATTCTCCTGGATCTCTCGGCTGCATTTGACACCGTTGACCACTCTCTTCTCATACAAACGCTGCAATCCCTAGATCTTCAAGACACTGTTCTATCCTGGTTCTCATCCTACCTCTCTAATCGCTCTTTCACTGTTAATTTCTCTGGAGCCACCTCTGCTCCGCTTGCCCTATCAGTTGAAGTACCACAAGGCTCAGTGCTAGGTCCTCTGCTGTTCTCTATTTTTACCGCTTATCTTGGAAATCTAATAAGTTCCTTTGGCTTTCAGTATCATCTCTATGCGGATGATACCCAAATCTATCTATCCTCTCCTGATCTCTTGTCACGTGTAACTGACTGTCTTTCTGCCATATCATTTTGGATGTCCTCTCGCCAACTCAAACTTAATTTTTCTAAAACAGAGTTAATAAGATTCCCACCTACCAACAAGAGCATACCTGAAATTTCTATCTCTGTTGATAACATGACCATAAATCCCACCCTACAAGCTCGCTGCCTAGGTGTAATCCTTGACTCACACCTATCCTTTGTTCCCCACATTGACTCTATATCTAAATCATGCTACATACATCTAAAGAACATTTCCAGAATTTGCACATATCTCACGCAAGACACTGCAAAAACCTTAATCCATGCACCTATCATCTCCCACATTGACTATTGCAATTCCCTCCTTACTGGTCTTCCCAAAAACAGACTCAAACCCCTACAATCTATTTTGCATGCTGCGGCAAAACTGATTTTCCTTACAAATCGTTTTTCCTCTGTTGAATCACTCTGTATGTCTCTACATTGGCTGCCTGTCTTCTACCGAATACAATATAAAATACTTTTACTAATCTATAAGGCCATCAACAAAGCTGCACCAACATACATCTCCTCACTTGTCTCAAAATATCTCCCAACTCGGCAACTCCGTTCTACACAAGATCTGCGTCTCTCATCCACCCTCATTACATCCTCCCATTCCTGGTTACAGGACTATTTTCGGGCTGCACCCACTCTATGGAATTCTCCCGCTCGCACAATAAGACTCTCCTGTGGTCTACAAACTTTCAAGCGTTCTCTGAAAACCTACCTATTCAGACAAGCTTATAATATTCCTCAACCACCCTCTTAACCTCACCACCTTTAGCCTGTTACCGCCTGTTACACAATTTCACACAAGACAACCACCCCCTGACCAACATTGTTGTGTGACAGGATCATTTAGCTTATGAGTCATTTTTACCTTTGCAGTCTGGCTGGGCCAAAATGCAAAATGTAGATTAAACCTCATGTGTCAATCTCCCATTGTTCCATAGATTGTAAGCTTGCGAGCAGGGCCTTGTCACCTCTTTGTCTGTTTTACCCAGTTTGTTTATTAGTTTATTATGTTTGTCCCCAATTGTAAAACGCTACGGAATATGTTGGCGCTATATAAATAAATGATGATGGTGATGATGATCCGATCATTTCACACTCACTGGCGGTATGGAACTCATCTTCTCAGAAATTTGGCCTCTCCCCCTACCCCTCTCCATTGATAACTTCTCTGAGTTTGCTCAGGGCCTGTCTCCCAAAGTGTTCTCTCCATGGCTCTCGCGAGGAGTCCGATTTTTAAATGACCTCACATCCACGACAGCGTTCCCTTCATTCTCTGACATTCAATCTCGAATGCATATTCCCTCTAAATCCCTCAATACCTGCAGCTCCGTAACTTTCATCACACATCTATAACACGCCTTTCTTCCCGTCTCCTTACCACGTTTGAAAATCTGTGTTTTCACCAATCTTCTACGAAGAGTCTCATCTCCACGCTGTACTATGCACTTGTTCCGCCTACTTCAGACCTTAGAGACTCACATGAACTGGCTTGGGAGCATGACCTTGGTGAAACGCTTTTGAGGAATGGTTGGCGATCTATGAGAACGCTGCCTCCAGTTCAATCTGTGTTAAAATAAATGAAAATGTTTACAAGATGTTGTACCGATGGTACTAAGTCCCTTCCCGGATCCATAAAATCCTCCCAGAGTCTTCTGATCGTTGTTGGCGTGGGTGCTCCCATGAAGGTAATTTTCTCCACATATGGTGCACTTGTCCCAAATTGACAAGTTTTTGGGCTGAGGTTAAACAGCTGATCCAATCAGTACTTCACATAGATGTGCCTTTAGAACCTACATTTTTTTCTCCTAACCCTAATATGTCCTGGGGGCGCCTGCGGCGACTCGACAGCAGAATAAGCTGGCCAGACATATTCTGTTGGCAGCCACCTGCCAAATCGCAGCGGACTGGCGACAGCAATCTCCTCCATCGCTCCAGGCTATTATTAATAGAATGTGGAAAGTTCAGCATTTGTAATACATGACTAGCATCCTCAACAAGTCAGCCAAATCTTACACCAAGGTTTGGAACCCATGGCTCGCGTTCTTTCAGGCTCTCTCTCCTTTCACTTGACTTGATTTCTTCTCTAGTCCGTCCTTTTCCCATTATCTTTTCCTCTATCTCTCTTCCCTCCCGGTCTACTCTACTATGATCTAGCTTTTCTTTTTTGCTCCTTGCTTCATTTCTCTCTTTCCTGTCTCTTTTCACTCTTTTTATTTTTTTTTTACATTTTTGGTCACATTTAATGTATGTAACTTGATGTCTCTGCACTGATTCATTTTGATTTTACGCTTGTCGTATTACATGCTTTCTAGTTTCATATATGCATGTTTTCTTTGCTTGCTGGTTGTAACGTTATCTTATGTTGGAAAAATAAATATTTACAAAAAAAATAAAATAAAGCAGCTTTGAAAGCAGCTTTCCCGCTGTTTCCCCAACCATAATGGTGACCATATCCACTGCAGCCGGTAAAATCAGTTCTTCTGCGATGGTGTGAGGCTTTTTACACTTCGCAACTCTATATGCCACCTTGTAAGATGCTAGCAAAGCATTGCTTGGTATGGATGCTTGTTTAAAAATTTTTACCTTTTTGGTCTTTCAATTCTTCTAACTATCTGATGAAGTAATCGCGTGATTTATTAGCCATGTCAGGGTGATTGGTCATTACATGGCATTTTAGTTTGCTTGGAATCATGCTTTCTGGCAACAATATTTTCAGGCATAATACACACTGTGGCCACTCTTCCTGGTTGACATCGACACATGTAAATCCGAAGTCTAGGTAAGTATTGTCGTATATGCGATGTTTCCTTTTCTTCACGACTTTGCTGCTGGTGTGTGGTTCGCCATCCTTTTCTTCACTAGCACGCTTCTTTCCAATGTTCAAAAACTTTTCCATTCTTTGTGGAAGAAAATAATTCTGTCCTGAAGCAATCACCAAAAAATAATTATTGTTATTTCAAGTCAAATCCTGCGTGGCTTCTATGCAAAAAGTAAAATTGCACGTTTCCCGAAAGCAACACCACACAAATAGCAGGAACAGTGCAGGGTGGCACCCCAGAATAGTGTTGCCACAGTATTGCTGTATATGTACAAAGTATATCACCTACTGATGGCTCTCCTCCATCTGCAGAAGTTACTGGTCAACTAAATTAATGAGCACCTGGGGATACCTACATAAACGAGCGCCTGGGGATACCTACATTAACGAGCGCCTGGCAATACCTACATTAACGAGCGCTTATCTCACTCAATGCAAAAAAACAGTGGCCTTATGTGTTAAAATGTATCTCAATCCCAAGCATCTCACTTAAACGAGTGACAAGTTGTTCATAAAGCACCATAAAATATAGAGGAGTGTTCAAGGCACAAGAATATTTTTTTTTTTTTTAATTCAATGACTTTTGAATCATTTAAAAAGCTATAAAACATTTCATAAAAAATATGCACATACAATCATATCGTGATGTACATTTAGAAGTAGAAGATATAGGAAATAATAGTTATTGGTAAAGGAAGAAAAATTTAATGTACAAAAAGGCTGTTTAAATAAATCGAAAGTATGTCCATCACACTGTGCCCCTTCTTAACATGTGCCCCTTTGCCCCTTTAAACTTTCATCATGTGCCCATTCATTTATAACCCTCTGTGACCTGTGCCCCTTGATTTATGGTCCTCTGTGACCTGTGCCCATTCATTTATAGCCCTCTGTGACCTGTGCCCATTCATTTATAGCCCTCTGTGACCTGTGTCCATTCATTTATAACCCTCTGTAACCTGTGCCCATCCATTTATGGTCCTCTGTGGCCTGTGCCCATCCATGTATGGTCCTCTGTGACCTGTGCCCATCCATTTATAGCCCTCTGTGACCTGTGCCCATTCATTTATAGCCCTCTGTGACCTGTGGCCCTTTTATAAATAGCCATCTGTGGCCTCTGTGCCCCTTTTATAAATAGCCATCTGTGACCTCTGCCCCTTTTATAAATAACCATCTGTGACTTCTGTGCCCCTTTTCTAAATGCGCATCTGTGACCTATGTGCCTCTTTTCTAAATGCGCATCTGTGACCTCTGTGATGTTTTGTAAATACCCATCTGTGACCTCTGTGCCCCATGGAGAATCACTTCTCCTTGTGTTGCTCTGCCCCTTTCAACTTCCGTTTATCTTCTTACCTTTTACTTGCCCCTCTTTCTTCTGTTCTGTCTTCTTCTGTTGTTTTCTTCTGTGTTCATCTGTTGTTGCTCCTCGCTGCACTGCTCTTCACTGAAAATGTTGGGTGTACCGTTATCACGCCCAACGTGCAGTGCAGGGAGGAGGTTTTTTTTTTTACGGCTGGCGGCTGGCGACAAGGCGGGGGGAGGGTGGCAGACAGAGGGGAGCACTTGGCGATCCCCCCACCTTGCCCACCCCACTCACCGCCGGCCCTTGGCACCCCTGTCACCTCGCCGCGACTCGCACAGTTTGGGAAAAGCCGGGTTAGACAATCCACTTTTCATCAGTGGGGTCATGAGTTCAATTTCTGACCCATTCGTGGAATATGCCTATATTACATGTTTAAATTTGTGTGGAGCTACAACAGAGACAAACAGCTGTTTAATATAAAGTGAATCCAAAGAAATAGAAAATATCCACAGCTAAAAGCAAATAACTAAGATTTACTAAGCTGCGGGTTTGAAAAAGTGGGGATGTTGCTTATAGCAACCAATCAGATTCTAGCTTTCATTTATTTAGTATCTTCTACAAAACGATAGCTAGAATCTGATTGGTTGCTATAGGCAACATCCCAACTTTTTCAAACCCGTAGCTTAGTGAATCTAGCCCTAAGTCCTAAAATAAAAAGGCAGAAGGCAAAAAATGACAAACAATTATTATTATTATTATTATTATTATTATTACTATTATTATATTATACATCAATGATTTTACATTGCAAATTATTAAAACTGTGGATTTAGGCAAAATTTAGGACAAAAATATTTCATATTAATAACAATTAAAAAACAAAAAAAATTGTTATGAGAGAAGTGTATGCAGGTGCATGTTGTGCATAGGTTTTTTTTATTATGGTTTTTAAAGCAAACATTGTTTTTACAACAGTTTAGTGTGGTGGATTATTTGGCGCTGCTGTTGTGTGTAATTGTTATTTTTTCACAGTAACACTTTAGTCTGACAGTAGCACTTGACTTGCATGCAATGGTGTATTTTAGAGCTTTTCGTTCTAGTCTATATCATTTCGTATCGTATCGTATCGTTTCCATCTGCACGTTGGTTTAGTGGTTAGACAATCCACCTTCCAACAGTGGGGTCATGAGTTTGAATCCTCAGTCACGGCCTTATCTCTGTGAAGTTTAAATATCCTCCCCATGTTCATGTGGGTTTCCTAAGTGTCCCTTGGTTTATGTGCGCACATTTTATCTATATAGTTTTAACAAATAAAGCTGTTATGCATTTTATTTATACTAGCGTATTATTAGCCGTTTAAAAAAATATTTTAAACAAGGTTTAGGCTAACTTTTAGATATTACACATCAACCACTTCACATTGCAATTTATTACAACTGTGCATCCACCATGGTTGTTTTTTTAAAAAAGTACCATAAAGAAATTTGTACGGGGGAGGGATATATCATTAAGATAAACTAAAGTAATAAAACTGAGGTTTTCGTTATGGTTTGAAGCGTAAAAGTCCTATGATTTCAGAGATCTGGAGTCACTTTGCTGGGGGGTGTAAAGTGTGTCCAATTAGTGGGTCATAAATTCAGGTGTTAGTTTGAGCCCTTGTGTCAATGACTGGCATCTAAACTTAAGAAATTCTTAACTTACGCAACAGATTTTCCTTCTTATCTCCCTTTTGTGGGCATCCACAGAGAGGATTTTTGTAAGATCTGCAATAAACAGCAGATAAGATCAGTAATGAATCGGGTCCATAGCCATTAATGACAAAACATTAAAAAACTAAAAGAATTTGCTCCCCATAAAACATATTTATTAGAATGTTCTTAATGTAGATAAAATACATTTTTACATTTGTTCCTGATTGCAAACACATGTACTAGCTTGCATACACAGTCGTCATCACTAGTAATCAGCACTTACAAAAGACCTGGCACTTACACCAAACCTGTAGCTGCAAGTGTTACAACTGAAAATCACATACCTTTGAGATTCCCAAAGCTTGAATCAGATGCTGTTGCTTCCACTTGAGCTTGGAACGCCCTTACTGTACATTGACTACGTGCATCGGCTCCTTCCCCACCCCATTCTGCCCCTGAAATTGTAAGCTGTTGTAAGGGTTCTTTGCACTTGAATATGAACTGGAAGCTGCTGCATTCTATGGCATTTGGTCCGGTCCTGGGCATGTGCAGAATAATTGTGTGCATTATACACAACCTATTACAAGAATCTTAGGTTTTATCTTATTTATTAAGGACAAATATAGAATCATAATAAAATACAATGATCTATCAAATAAAGACAGAGGCGGATCTAGAATTTTTTTTTAGGGGGGAGGTGATTTAGTCCCCGCCCCCTTTTCGATAACTAAGGCTGCCTGCGGCTGCACACTATGTGCAGTCCGTTCAGCAGAGACAGGCAGGGAAAGTGTGCTGCCTGGGTGCTCTGATTGTGTTTGACACAATCAGAGCAGCCGGGTAGCACACGCTCCCTGCCTGTCTCTGCTGAACGGACCTGCACATAGTGTGCAGCAAGCCCCGATCACCCCTCCCCCTCTGGATCTGCTGCTGAATAAAGATACAATCATATCAATTGATTAATAAATGTAACTTTAACAATATTTATTCTGGTTTTGTTATCCCTCCCATATTTATTCTCTATTAAAAGTTTTGAGATTAAATGAAATCACTGTGCTTGTAGTGTGAAATAGTCCACAGTGACTCCAGTTTGAGTAGCTACATATGTGTTTTGTAAAGCAAAAAGATACTTGTTGTGTTTATTGTGTTTGTATTTCAAAATTATTTTAACACCAAAGCAACTTAATTTGTTAATGCAGAAGCAATTCAAGCTTTCTGTACTACTTAATGAAATTAATCCAGACACATGCACTGATTTCAGAATGTACAGCTGACATGTAATTAGTCACTTTTCTCAAGATGAATTAAGCTAAACTTTGAAGTCATTTTGACTTATACACATTGCAGAGAACAGGAATCTGAGTGTTAGAGTTATCTAAGCGAAACATCAGTGACTTGGTGCTTTTCCTTAGGGATGCATCAAATCCAGGATCCACTTCAGGACTTGTTTGGATCCTAAAAGGTTTTTTAGCAAGACTGGTTTACAGCCAAAACTTTAAGATTCAACCAACTGAATCTGAATTCTGCTTTCATACAGATTTTATTGGGTGCAGAGTAATTGCATCAATTAGCTACAATAAAAGATATTTAATTATTGATGCTCCATGTGATTTAATTTTATAAAGCAACTTAGTTTCAGATCATTTTTAACACATATATATATATATATATATATATATATATATATATATATATATATATTTATATTATAAAAAAAAATACAAAGTGGAGCTGAATGGCCATGTTCCACTGTACATGCATACACCAGCTATCCATAGCCACTGACACTGTCCAGGCGAAGTGGGAAGTTACCCTTTACCACTCTGGGGCAGTATCGCTCAGCTGCCTATGCAAGATTTTATTTCTATATTGCGTCGATAAAAGATTTTTAATAGTAGCAATAAAAAAAATCGTTGTTAAATAGGTTTCCAAAGTATGGATTTACTTCCTTTATGTACTGTATTCATACTCTGTCCATGGTACTGAATTTAGTAAAGCGTATACCAAGCTGTGGTCACAGGGGTTTATTATTACCTATTATTTATTTCTGTTTTCATAAAGATCAAAACAGGAATGGGTAGTGCATAAAACACTTTAGCATTTTTATTAAATTGGTTAATCAATAAGCAATAATCATTTTAAACAAGCATTTTATTTGAATACAGTTTAAAATGAACTGTGTTTTAGCAATGAAATGCATGACATACAAAAACCCAAGGATTTTTATATTAGGTCTTAAAATATCACTGATTGCAAACATACATAACATTATTCATTACATATCTTAAACGACTCTACATTGGCCTTTGGCACATTCATATATGAAACATGACAATATGATATCATTTCATCTGATTATCACTACAGCTGTTTTAAAAAGTAGAAAAACAAGAGATTTCAAAGCAGATCATGCCAGTTAGGTGATTCCCACCCCAAACCTACAGTTTTATTTGGTGTGTAATTCACAAAATTATAATAAATGCCATGGAGCACAGGTTGCTGTGGGCTGCAGTGGTGTTTTCTGCAATGAACCCAATGAGGAAGTTGCCACACGTGGTGAAACGCATTTGGTATCTGCCTATAATACTACAACAGTTTTCCATTCCACACCTATTTATTTACTTACTATTAACATCCTTCTTTAACTTGTGTACATTGATTTATGTGTTAATTGATTTCATCTTTGCATTTTTCCATTTTATCTTTATCTAATGGTGGCTAAGTGGTTAGCACTTCTGCCTTACAGCACTGGGGTCATGAGTTAAATTCCCAACCAAGACCTTATCTGTGAGGAGTTTGTATGTTCTCCCCGTGTTTGCGTGGGTTTCCTCCGGGTGCTCCGGTTTCCTCCCACACTCCAAAAAAAAACCATACTGATAGGTTAATTGGCTGCTAACAAATTGACCCTAGTCTGTGTGTCTGTGTGTGTGTGTGTGTGTGTGTGTGTGTGTGTGTGTGTGTGTGTGTGTGTTAGGGAATTTAGACTGTAAGCCCCAACGGGACAGGGACTGATGTGAGTGAGTTCTCTATACAGCACTGCAGAATTAGTGGCGCTATATTAATAAATGGTGATGATGACGATGATCTAAAGGGGCAAATCACCCTCACTTGCAACTCTAATTTTTATTAGTATTTGTTCCCTTTCTGTATATTTTCATTTATATTTCTAATTTTATTTTTATTTTACTTTACCTATCTTTATTTATCATTTTAATCTTATTTTTAGTTTTATTGTTACTTTTCTTTTATTTATTTTTACCCTTACTCTTTTTCTAGCAGCTTGTATTTTATTTGCAATTATCTTTATCCTCTGTCGATTGCTACTCCTACTTTTATTTCAACTCCTCCTACTACCTTCTGACTCCCCCTGTCCTCCTCTCCCGCCCCTCTGCTTCAGACGATTCTTCGGTCCCCCCTACTTCCTCCACTCCTCCCCCACCCCTCCCTCACCTCACCATGCCTCCCTGTTCACTTGCCATACCCATACTCTCACCTCGCCCAACTTCACGCTCCTGTCCCCGCACTCCCCTGCGCACCGCTAACCTTGCCAACCTTATCCCCATCTCCCCTCTCCCCTCCCTCCCTTTCTCCTGTGCCCTCTGGAATTCTAGATCCGTCCGCAACAAACTCCCCTCTATCCATGACCTCTTCTTATCTAACTCTCTTAACCTTCTTGCCAATACTGAAACCTGGCTAACCGATTCCGACACTGCCTCCCCTGCCGCTCTCTCCTATGGCGGCCTCTCCTTCACCCACTCCGCCAGACCTGGAGACCGCCCAGGCGGAGGAGTGGGCATTCTCCTATCCTCCACCTGTACTTTCAGACTCATTCCTCCTGAACCCTCCCTCTCCTTCTCCTCTTTTGAAGTCCACTCTATCCGTCTCTTCTACCCCATCCATCTCCGCGTCTCTGTCATATACTGCCCCCCTGAGCCCTCCTCCCTTTTCCTTGACAACTTTGCTGCCTGGCTCCCACACCACCTCTCCTCTGACATCCCCTCCATTATCCTTGGCGACTTCAATATCCCTATTGACAACCCCACCGACCCTGCTTCCGTCAAACTCCTTGCCCTTTCTTCCTCCCTTGGCCTCTCCCAATGGACCTCCTCTTCTACGCACTGCCTTGGTCACTCCTTTGACCTTGTCTTCTCCCACCATTGCAGTCTGTCCGACTTCTCTATCTCCCCCTTTCCACTGTCGGACCACCATCTCCTCTCATTCTCTCTCTCCTCTACTCCTGCACCCCTCCCCCCACCCAAATCTACCCGGGCCAGGCGCGATCTCGACACCCTTGATCCTGCTATTCTATCCTCTTCTCTCGAAACTCTCCTCTCTCCCCTTTTCACCCTGTCCTGTCCTAATCAGGCGGCCTCCCTCTATAACCAAACACTCTCCTCCGCCCTTGATGCGGTTGCCCCTGCCCAGCCCATCCACCTTCGCTGCTCCAATCCCCAACCCTGGCACTCCAAACTTACCCGTTTCCTCCAAAAATGCTCTCGTACTGCCGAACGCCACTGGAGAAAATCTCGCTCCCTGGCTGATTTTCTCCACTTCAAGTTTATCCTCTCCTCCTACAGCTCTGCCCTCTCGCTCGCTAAGCAATCCTTCTTTAAATCCCTCATCTCCTCCCAGTCCTCCAACCCCCGGCGCCTCTTCGCTACCTTTAACACTCTCCTGTCTCCCCCACCTCCCCCCCTCCCTTCCTCCTTATCTGCCACTGACTTTACCTCCTTTTTCTCCTCTAAAATCGCGGCCATCAGACTTGAAATCTCCTCCTCCACCCACTCTTCCGCCACCCCCCTCTCGCCCTTCCTCCCCCCTCCACTCTACCCCCCTCTCCCCCCAGCCACCAACTCCTTCTCTCCTTCCGCCCCACCTTGGGTGAGGAAGTACACTCTATCATTTCTTCTTCCCCCCCTTCTACCTGCCCCCAGGACCCCATCCCTTCTCACCTTCTTTGCTCCCTTTCCACCTCCACCTGCTCCCACCTCGCTCAGCTCTTTAATCTGTCCCTCTCCACCGGCATCTTCCCCTCCACTTTTAAACATGCTCTCGTCTCACCCATTCTCAAGAAACCCAATCTTGACCCCACCTCACTCTCTAATTACCGCCCCATTTCCCTTCTCCCATTTGCCTCCAAAATACTTGAGAGACTTGTCTGCAACCGTCTCTCCACCTACCTCTCTGAACACTCCCTCCTTGACCCTCTCCAATCAGGCTTCCGCCCCCTCCATTCCAATGAAACTGCCCTGGCTCAAGTTACGAACGATCTCTTCTCGGCTAAAGCCATGGGCCACTACTCCCTCCTGATTCTCCTCGACCTCTCAGCGGCCTTTGACACCGTTGACCACCCCCTCCTGCTTCACACCCTTCAGTCCATTGGCCTCTCCGGTACCGTCCTCTCCTGGTTCACCTCTTACCTTGCCGACCGTTCCTTCTCTGTTTCCACCTCTGATTCTCTCTCCCCTTCTTCCTCCCTTCCAGTCAGGGTCCCTCAGGGCTCTGTCCTTGGACCCTTACTATTCTTACTATACACCTCTTCTCTGGGTGCACTCATCAGCTCCTTCGGCCTCAAGTACCACCTTTATGCTGATGACACTCAACTCTACCTTTCCTCTCCTGATCTCTTTCCCTCCCTTCTTTCCAGGATATCCGCATGCCTCTCTGCCATCTCCTCCTGGATGTCCTCTAGATTTCTTAAACTCAATCTTGCAAAAACTGAACTCATTGTCTTTCCTCCCTCTCGTACCGCCTTCCCCTCTGACCTCTCCATCACTGTTGACAACTCATCTATCTCCCCTGTTCCCCAACTCCACTGCCTAGGTGTCATCCTCGACTCCTCTCTCTCCTTTGCCCCTCACATTCACTCTCTCGCCAAATCCTGCCGTTTCCAGCTTCGCAACATTGCCCGCATTTGGCCCTTCCTCTCCCAGGATGCCACCAAATCTCTCGTCCACTCTCTGATTATCTCCCGCTTGGACTACTGCAACCTTCTCCTTATCGGCCTCCCTCTCTCTCATCTCGCTCCACTTAGATCTGTACTTAACGCCGCTGCTAGGCTTATTTTCCTCTCTCACCGTTCCACCTCTGTATCCCCACTCTACCAAGCCCTTCACTGGCTCCCCTGCCCCTACAGAATCCTTTTCAAGCTCCTCACTCTGACTTACAAGGCCCTCGCCAACTCCACTGCTCCCTACATCTCTAACCTTATCTCTATTCACACTCCCTCCCGCTCACTGCGATCGTCCAACGATCGTCGCCTCTCTTCCCCTCTGATTACCTCCTCTCACGCACGTATCCAAGACTTCTCCCGCGCCGCTCCCCTCCATTGGAACAAGCTCCCCCGCTCCATCAGAACTTCCCCTAATCTGTCCTCTTTCAAACGAACATTAAAAACCCACCTTTTCCTTAAAGCCTTCCAGTCTCATGCCTAAACTCCCACCGGTCGGCTACCTCTCTTTCTCATCCCTTCTTCCCTTCTCCCCCTTCCTCCCGTCTCTCCGTCTCATCCATGTGTCTGTCTGTCTTCCCCTCCCTTTAGATTGATCGCTCCTTTGAGCAGGGCTCTCCTACCTTCTGTTTCCATCACTTTTAACTGCGCTCTCCAGCTACTCAGCTCACCTCCTCTCAGTCCCTCTGCCCTCTGTCTCCTCTCGCTTCTCTCCGCTCCCCTCAGTGACTCTCAACCTGTCATCTGTGCCCACCCTCTTGGGCCATAGTTACCTGCCTGTACTCACTTTTCCCCTCCCTCCCTCTCTTTCATAGTGTGCCTGAGCCCCCAGAGTTATAGTGCTTACTGTTACTTGTACTGTGCTGTTTCACCTTGTACTGTGCCATTGTTTGTCCTTGTACGGCGCTACGGATACTTTGTGGCGCCCTATAAATAAAAATTTATAATAATAATAATACTATTTTCATCTTCTGTTCTCTATTTGCATCCTGTCGCTAATTTCTTGCATGTTTTGTCAAAATTCTCCTATTGTGTCACCTCTACATTGTGTTCCCACCTGCTCTCCTGACCTCCCTTTTCTCTCAATCCCCTTATTCCTATATGACCTTTCAGCTACACCACTCTCTGGTATCTGCTAATTAGTTCTGTGCTCAATCTCTCGCTTTACTTAGTCCCCATAAACTTATACACTTGCCCCCACTCCCTGTATCCTTTCAACTTCTTGTGTCCAGTCACTTCTTCCTATACCTCTCCCCCACATTTCACAAAAACTCTTACTATACCACACCCTCCTTGTCCACCTTACCACAATCCCATCCTCATATCTGGGTATAATCATGCATTTCTGCACAGGCTTAGTTTACTGTTCTCTTCTTCACTTTATCTTCTAGGTTACCCACACACATACATCCTATGTCTATAACCTTACTCATCTACAAACACCTCTCTCCTCTCTATCCTCACTTCCTCTCCCCCTCCACCCCCCTCTACACCACCTCTCCCTCTCATCCCACTTAACTCCAACACTATTCTTCACCACATACCCTGGATGCCCACACCCAACCAATACCTGTCATGCCTAAGGATCTGTCCGTATCCAGACTGGATTGTATCTCTGGTGGTAGGCTGGTGATAAACTAGCAGAGAAACCAGGCAAGAACTGAATTGCTGGAACCAGAACGGAGGAACCGGAATGGAACTGGTAATGCTGGAACCAGAACGGAACCGGATTGCAGACTGTACTGTCTGAACTGGAGCAACAGAAATTATTGCAGACTGCTGGGAACCATGTTGTCGTTTGAAATAATTTTGTACCGACAACAGGTATGGGCTCCAGGAAGTCCTTTTATAGTAGTTGATGATTTCTGATTGGAGACTGTGGTCAGCTGGGTAGAAGCAGCACTGTGAGTTGCTGAGATGGATCAGGTGACCATATCCAAGATGGCAGCTTTCAGGAACTGGTTTTGGAGGGAAACCTGAAGTGGAGGCTGCTTAGAGCAATCATGTGACCTACTCCAAGATGGCAGCGTTCATACCCTGAATCTGGAGGGATCTCTGGAGTGGAGACAGACTGGGCAGCATTTTGCAGAGAGATCTGAAACCAACAGAGCCTGAGGACCACAGGGTTAGCTTGGAAAGACAGCAGAGAGGTAAGTGACAGGAACTTAGAGCCTGGTGTGTGGCAATATCCTTCTTTCTACTCACCTCTCTACCCATGTACTTCCAGCTCGTTGTCTGTAAGAAAATTTGGGTTTCATGAAACACGACCACACCAAAACAACTAGACCCCACAAACAACAGCCACGACTTAACACCAAGGCAGTCCACAGCAACCTGGTGGAGGAACCTGTGTTTAGTAGCACACACAGACCAACACCCATAGCAGCTTAGCACAATAGTGTACCCAAAAACTGTACACTGCATATGATACTCTTAAAATGTGTCAATAGGGAACACGCAGAGTCTAATGTGGCGCTGATGTTCACCAGGGACCCCTGGGATGGATCCTAAATTTAGTTACTAGATAGCAGGGTATACTGGTATGAGGACTGGAAGCAGAACTTTAGCTGGGATCCAGGGTGAAGGAATTCCAGAAGCCGGCCATGATGGCGGTGTTTCAGGGAATCGGGAGCTACACACACAATTGAACAGCTGGGTAAGGGGTACTGATATGGAAATAGTCCAGACTGTTGTAGCCAATGCAGCACAGGAGAACAATAAGGCAACTTTTACTGAATACATTGCTTTTTGTTACTAGCTTTCTTTTTTGTCCTATAGTCATGCATTTATATCATCAATCAGATTGTTTTATTTGTATTGTCATGAAACACAACACAAAGCTGCAATCTGAATACATTTGTATGGGGTGCAGTGAGCACAACAGAACTTGTCATAACCCAGGGCAACAAAGTTAAACAACACTGTTGATACTAATAAATGGCTAAAAAGCTCTTAAAGAAGTGATAAAGCAGTGCATTTTGGAAAAGCAGGAAGGCATATAGAAAATATTAAATTAAAGTCATCAAAAGCTCACAAAACTCTTTAAACCTCTCTCAAAATAAATTTCCAACAAGCTAATGCCTTAACTACACATTGTTGCTGCTTTATAATGCACTTGATCTTTGTTACGTAAGCAACAATGAGCAGTAGATTTAAATTACTTTTAGCTTGGAATTTATCCCACTTTTTCCATCTCCAGGTCACAAAAATATTTACATTGTTGCAACGTTTATAGCTACTAGCCAATAAACTTGGAGAAGTGAAGTGATAAAAAAGATTGTTTCATTCATGTGTAACATATTTAATTTGTTTTATAATTTTTTATTTATATTGATTTTCAGTAGTCATAAGTATCAGCTTCATTGCTTTAAATTCATTCCCATATTAAGATTCTATCCTGTTTGCATATATGAAAAACCTAAACCACATTACGATGTCCCATTATTCCTTAGAGTTTGCTTGTTTTATTTAAGTGTCAATCACAGCCTCAACATGCAACACTAACAATACATGCACTTAAACTGGGTACACACTACACGGTTTTCGTCCAATAATCGGCTCAATCAGCCGACATACAACCGCTCGTTCAAAAGTCGGGTCAGTGTGTGTAGTGACGCGATGGTCGAAAGTCTGCCCAAATGGACGATAGTCGCCTCATTTGGTTGGTCGTACCGTTTAATATTTTCGTTCCAATCTCGTTTCCATTGTGTAGTGTGTATAAACTTCCGACCGATCCACAACAGTGAGTACAAAATTACAGTCATTGCTCATGACAACATGGCTGTAAAAAGTCGCTAAAGGGACATCCGCGGTTCCCTTTATCGTCCTAAACAAGGCTAGTGTGTATGTAGTCCATGGACCGAGCGATCGGAACATCGATCGCATGTAAAATCAATTGGCATAAAAAGTTGGTGGAAAATTATGTAGTGTGTACCTAACTTTAGACTGTTACGCTAATGGCACACCAGTATCTATCCGTTGTGAAGCTGAAATCTTTGCAATTCTGTAAGAAGGCCATGTTTATGCACATAGATGCTGTTTTGGATACATAAATGATATATTGATAAAATAAGATATTAAATTATTATCTTTTATTATTATTACTACTATTAATCTATATATTAATAGCATAAGTACAACTTATTTGTATGATGCCACATACAAATAAGCATATACAAAATTAAAGGTCTCTGGTCTGTAGATTATTGGCGTTGTAATTGGTTGCATCATTTTGGAGTTATTTTGCCAAACGTCCGCCCACCATTTACAACAATGCCTTACCATTGTCCACTGGAAAATGTGACATTTGGCAATATACCTGTGTATCTGCTGGTTGCTCTGAAAATTGTGACAGTTAATGAAATCTCCATGTTCACCTGCTGGGTGACCTGGAACATGTGACATGCTGGGTGGTCTGGAAACTGTGACAGTTATTTGCAGCCACATATATCAGCGTGTCTTACGGGGACTATGCCCAGCAATGTCGTTTCAATGGAAAAATTTATACATATATTGTAGTGTATAAAGAAATTATTTAGTTCCTTTAATATAGTGATTGATAATATGGTTAATAAAGTAATTTAGTCATTACATTTCAGTTTAATTTAAGGCGGTTACTGCCGGGTTTCTCTAGTATACAGTTAAAAGTGCAACTGCAGATACAATAACTGCACAATCAACTGTAAACTGTCATAAGTAGCCCCCAATGTATAAAACGTAAATCTCTGCACATGCTATTTTTTGAGAGACAGATATTCACCCAGAAAGTTAAGGCCTTCAAAGAAGGATCAAATATAAGTTTGAAGCAAAATTTCGAAATAGCTTCACCTCATATGTCACTATGTTTTTCTATTACAGTATTTAGATGGGCTCATAGACTATTGTGTATGCTATATAACAGGACTTTGAGATCAGCAAATATTTTTTTAACATTTCAAAGGTCATTTGACAGAAACAATTCCAGTGACACATTCAATGTGATTGACCTAGCTCTTTCATTGCTTGGTAATTTTTCTATAGACACTCCTAGGAAATGAGTTAGAATTATACACATGCTTTAAAAATATTGTTTTCAAATGCTTGTCTCATTACTTATAAGACCTGACTGCACATACAACATCAATGTTTTAGAATGTCACTTTATTATACTATATTTGAATGGATATATACCGTACCTAATTATGCTTTCTGTGTTTACTGGTTTGTGCTTATTATATAAGATATTATGTTCTAGAATGTCTATTTTCTCTATGGGTCTCATTTGCAAAGATCACCACTGGGCCTAGTGAACACAGCATATGTTTTGGGCGTTCTTTGGTTTGTGGAAGGACATGCAGCCATTCTCAGTCATCAAAACCACTTGCATTTTGCACAAGTTCAGAGCTGGCTCAGATCACCTAATCATCCTAAACTCTTAATGAGATGCATTTTGTACTTTTCAGTTGCACTTCAACAAAGAAGTGCATTTCTAGGTGCACTTTCCTTAAACTAATAATGTTTGCCAAATAAACAAGTGCCACATGTTAACAAAGACAGTCCAAATGTCCTTTTCACTCTCAAGATTAATTTACCGTATTTCCCCATGTATAAGACGCACCTTTTCCCCCCAAATTTTGGGTCTAAAAAAAGGTGCGTCTTATACACTGCAAGCGCTACTTACCTCAATGAAGAAGTCGGCACCTGGATGTGAGAGAGGAGTCCCAGCTAATCGGAACAGCGTGTCCCCGCTGGCTGTATGGAACAGCGTGTCCCCGATGGCTGTATGGAACAGCGTGTTCCCGCTGGCAGGAGCCATCCCTATGCGAGCTTTAACCCAGCGAAGAGCAGTGGGGGTAACTTGCACAAGAGACTCCAGTGATGAGGTGCTGACTCCGGGTGAACCGGAAGTCCTGCCGCATAACCGTAAGTAGCGGGTCCGCCGGGCTGTTCCAACTCCAGCCCCTGGTCTCCACTGGAAACAGGCCACAATTTCCGTGATAGGCGCTCCGTAAGGTAAGGCACTCAGCTAGGAGCCACCAGGGCCAGGGGGGGACTCTCAGAAGGTGGGGGGCACCCAGGAATCTGGCAACCGCCAGGAGGGCAGCATGCTCAGAGCATCAGACGGCCGGCAGTGGGAGACCCCAGTCGTCTCAGGAAGCAAACAAGTCACTAGAGAGTCCAGCAAGTGTTCTCCACTACCCAGGTGCTGATGGCCGATTGTAGTCTCAAAGGTAAGGCAGAATATGAATCCTCTGAGTGGGAGATCACAAATTACCGGTATGCGACCATCCGATGGTGTCTGATTGGCATAAGGACCTGATACATGTTTTTTTTCATTTTGGGCCCCAAAATTAAGGTGCGTCTTATACATGGGTGCGTCTTATACATGGGGAAATACGGTAAGTCATAACTGGAGATAAACTATTGTAGTATTACAGCAGAAAAAAATAAAAGTTTAATTTAATGAATGGGGTGGTTCCAAAGTGTCAGGCATTTTGGATGTGATATTTTCACTGTTGTGTGAAATAGCTGTTATGTACTTGAGGTCAACCAGTAGCCAAATATAACAGGGTAGCAACTAGTCTCTGCTGTACAGCTATGAGTCCTATACCCCTCCTGCATTCAGGGCACCCAGCAGTGCTTCCAATATATGCTGGCATAGAGTGGAAGTGATTACTGCTTGTAAAATATACACCCATGTTATATATATAACCTGGGTGTGTGTATATATATCACATGTTTCAGCTGAACCACTTAACGTTTATTCACTTGTCAGGATGGATAAACAGTCTTGACAGTTTCTTCAGCAAACAAATGAACCATTCACAGAAATAAACATAGTCCCATAGCCCTAAACACTGGCTATCACAGTTACGTCCCTAACTAGTCACTGGCCCCTTTTTGGCACTAGTCTCCCACACACAGATCAAACCCAGCTTTTTAAGCTTCCAGTCAGGCATCGCTCTGGCTGACTCCTTAATTGATTAGACCAAGAGCTCCACCTGGTCTCCTGCTCTGTGTGTATGTGTGCAGATTTAACACTCTCTGCACCTTTAGGCTGTGGTTTCTTCTAGCAGAAGGTGGCAAAGTATCCCAATTGCACATATATATATATATATATATATATATATATATATATATATATGTTTGAGTTTGTTTATTTTCTACAGCTCGGCCACTCTCGTCTCACGCTGGAGGAGAGTGAGAGGCATTTCAAGTTAAATCTCTGCCTTTACTGCGGAGAGTCTGGCCATCTCCTTGGCAATTGTACCAAGAGATTGGGAAACAGCTCCTCCTAGTCGGAAAGAGGGAGGCCAAACTAGGAGATATATCATCTACTCCCTTCTCCACTTCTAATTCTGATTTTCTGATGGCTGTCAGTTTGAATGCTTCTAGTGGCCCTTTTGAGAATTTTGCTTTTCTGGACTCTGGTGCGGCCGGGAACTTTATCTCTGCCGCGCTTGCCAAGCAACTCCACATACCTATTCTACCTTTATCACAGCTGTTTTATCTCACCACGGTGGATGGTAATCGCGTATCTAATGGACCTATTACCAGCATTACCTCTCCCATTCGGCTGTCTGTAGGAGTCCTTCATCAAGAGCTAATTCAACTTCTGGTTTTGCCCCGGTCCATTAATTCTCTCATTTTAGGGCTACATTTGCTATGCACTCATGCCCCCAACTTCATTGAGACCACACTCAAGTCACTTCTTGGGGTCCATCTTGTCACAAGAGATGTCTCGTCGTAGTGCTTCATCGGTCACCAGGTACATCATGTCCCATCCTCACCCCAGAACCAGTTATACCCACCACATATTTGGATGTGTTTAGTAAAACTGAGTCTGAGACCCTACCTCCTCATCGTCCTTGGGATTGTGTTTTTGATTTGCTCCAAGGGAAACATTTTCAGAGGGGCAGGATCTGCCCTCTCTCTCTCCCCGAGATCCAAGCAATGTTGGAGTACATATCCGAAAATCTTCAACATGGGTTCATTCGGAAATCCTCTTCACCAGCAGGAGCAGGTTTCTTTTTCATAAAAAAGAAGGATGGCTCTTTGCGCCCATGCATTGATTACCACCTGTTAAACAACATTACAGTTAAGAATCATTCCACTCTTTCACTAATCTCTGAACTCTTTGACATTCTGAGTAGAGCTAAATTTTTTTCCCAAATTAGACCCCCATGGTGCTTATAATTTAATCCACATTCAGGCTAGAGATGAGTGGAAAATCCCATTCAACACTCGAGATACTCTTTGAGTATTAAGTCATGCCCTTTAGGTTATGTAACGCACCTGCAGTGTTTCAGTCTTTTATGAACAATAAATCTGTATGTGTCCATGGTGGTCTACCTCAATAATATCCTGATTTTTCCCCTGATTTGCCATCTCATTGAGGTCATGTCAGGGAGGTACTTAGCTGTCTTTGGCAATATCGCTTGTTTTGTTAATTGGAAAAGTATATTTTTGAGGTTGCCCAAGTTCCTGTTTTAGGGTATATTGTATCCGATGCCGAACTGCAGATGGATCCTGAAAAAGTGGCTGCTATCACCATTTGACCCTTGCCCCAGTGGTTGAAGATTTGTGGGGTTCGCAAATTAATACAAAGACAGTTCATCAAGGATATCTCTTCATTAATTGCACTCATTACTACCATTACCCGGAAGACCGCCGACCTGGCATTTCCTTCCCATCCCCTATATAAAGAAGACTCTGGCACCATGTCAGGATCTGCCTGCAGTCCTCTGCATTACATGCTGCTTGCATTAGCAGCTCCTGCCTCCTGGACTTTGGACTTGTGTTTATGTATTATCTGCAGTGCCTCTGTTCACCAATGGTGCTGCTATTGTGCCGTCCCTGTCATCATTAGGGGTTAACTTGTTGCACCAATTATCCCTTGCACCTGGGTGTCTCTTTACTTATACCTGCAACTCCTTGCATGCCTTGCTGGTCATTGTTGTTGCTGTTGTATGTTGCCTTGCTGTTCCCTGCTGTGTACCATCACCAATCCCAGGTTCACCTGTTCCCTGGTATTTCTTCATATTACCTGTTTACCTGCATCAGCCGTGTTCCTGGTATTTGCTTTCTGCATCTCCCTGCAATCTGTAAAAGTATTTTCCTTTTCTCCTTTTTGGGTTACAATCTCCTTAATATACTGGCAAATATATGTATGACCATTTAATACCGTTAACAACTCCTCGCAAAAGGTATTTCTGAATTAACCCATGAAATATCATTTTTATATTTCTTTATATCGACAAGTTTCAAGAATAATCACGACAAGATATAGGATTTGTTTAAAGTGTGTTGTATTATATTATAGAACAATAAACAGCGTAACAATATTGTACACACAATATAGATTTAGTGCAATATATATCATACTTATTGCCTGTAATATAGATATATATGTAATTGTGTGCATTTTGACTAACTATTGTTTAAAGGTGTTTGTGTGTGTGTGTGTGTGTGTGTGTGTGTGTGTGTATGTATTGTGTAGTGACGGGGGAGGGGAATAATCCATACAGACCACAAACATACCTCACTTAAAGTCTAGTGGCCATTTTCAAACACATCGTTTCAACCAGTTCAAACTACTACACTTTCGGTGCATAAACCCACTTTCTATGCATATCTAACAATCTGATCACTTCCTTAAACCATCACTTTCTATGCAATGTAGTCACCATCCAAAATGGCTGACTTGCCATGCTTGTAGGCCCACAAGGCCTACTAAACAATTAGTTACTAAACAATGTGAACTCAGTACAAACCCATTACTCATTACAAGCAGTATTTAGCCAATCCACCACAAATAGCTCTATATTCAGCAGTAAACGCACAATGTCCATTGGCCAATTTTAACACATGATATTTTACACATATCACAAACGTCTCCATTACCAAAGCCTAACCAATCGATCCCAATTCAAACACAAATGCTATCATTTATCCCAACCAGGATCCAGACTATGTATAGTACAGCACTCCACAAGTCACAGCACAGCATTAACTATGTATAAACACAAATGCTTTCATTTATCCCAACCAGGCATGCATATATGTAACTCTGTCCATATAACTGTCCATATCAATCCAAACTTTCATTCTCACTTAAACTTTCATATCACTTACAACAAATAATCATTCATTCTTATGTCCTCCATTCAACAACACATTATAACATGCTCACACTCACCTTTCATGCCATGCACACTCCATACTAGTCAGGGCCTAAGTAGGCCTGTTCACCTAGGAGCTACATTACCTATCAGTCCGAAATCCAGCATGCAAAAACACATCCAGGCTAATTTCTTTGTCTACTAAACACCTCTTGTGGGTGGAGTCTGGAAGCTTGCTATAGGCTTTCATATGTTAATTACTGGCCAACTGCTGAAAACCAGATTATCAAGTATTTAGTTACCACCCTTAGTCCCAATAATAGGTTATTTATGCACTCTTTATCATTCCCCCTGATGTCAGTTTTCTGTCATTACAGTTAGACTGACAGATATCTGTTGTCATCTCTTATCAGTGTCCCTAGTGTTCCTAGTGATTGTATGCAACATGTATGAGTGTGTGTGAACAGGTGGTCACTAAGGATACATATATATACATATATATATATATATATATATATATATATATATATATATTTTTTTTTTTTTCAGTTTGGAATTAATTATGGTAAGGTAATTTTTAGCACAAATATTAAGAAAGAATGGGGGAAGACGCTAATGGATCTCCTACGTTGCCATGTCTGATGAAAAAACCTTGTCTTAGGAGAAAAAATCAACACATGTCAAGGTACTCCCCAATAAATTATCCCTCAACAATTAAATCTAAGATCCGAAGGTTGTTCCATCTTTGGTGTCTCTTCATGATGTCATCATCTTCGCCAAGTACGATGGGGGGGGGGGGAAGTCTTGTGGGGTACAGTCATCTTTGACATCTGGTTTGGATCTCTTCTGTGTCCAAGTCCTGCCATTCTGTGTCCTTAACGACCATCTCAGGATCTCGTGTCATCTGTCAGGGATATCATCTGCTACAGCTGGGCACCGTCTTAATTCTCATCCATCTTGTAGGAAAGAAAAGAAAAATATCAGTTGTTTTGAAATTTTTACTTTTTCCTACCCATCTGTCGTTCCTGCGTCCGGTCCACTTGTAGCATTCTGATATCCTCTGCAGCTGTCCACTTCTTGGTTCCTAATATGGGAAGAAAAACAAAATACTCTTCTGGGAATTCTCCCTTCCGAGCATGGTTAGAATCCTATCCCGTCCCCTCTGATGACTTACGAATTTCATTCCAGGTGTTACCATCATTATGGAATTGAAAAAAACAAACATTTTTCTGTCCTTTGCGAGTATTATGGACCAAACTTCACATATTTCTGACCACTAGGTGGCGCCAGGGATCTGTAGACTGACTTATCTTATTACAATACCATAAAAATTCCTTCAAAGTTTCCATGTACCTGGGAAACTCAAATTTTTATACCTTTCTTAGCATTACCATTATCCCCCTTTTTCTCATTTCCAATGATCTATGTATCAGTTGGGAAGGAGAAACAAAGGAATCCTGTTCTTAGTTACCTGCGGAGACAGAAAGAAATGTGAGTATACATAATACATTTATGTCACATAACGTCATCTTACCTTATCATATCTCCAAGGACACACGATGTTTAGAGATTTACCCATTTAGTATATTGGTAATGGCAATTTCCCTCTAAAGAACCTCTTTAAACACTTAAAAGCATTAGACATTTTGTACATAACCATCTTTGCTGGGTAGCGGATCTGTATATCCACTACTGATGTTCTCTCTCTAAGAAAGAAAACTGATTTAGGTGCGCTATTGCCCCTACTGGCCAGCAAAGATTAATGCAACAAAATCACTAAACTACTATTTTGTTTTAAAACTTTTACTGCAGTTGGTAAACAATCACTGCTTAATCTACTATAAGATCCATATCAGTCCCCCTGATCCTGGTGAATAAAACTACTACTCACTGGGGTTTATTTTATTTAACTCGGTTTTATGGGTATTTATGAACACAAACTTTAGAAATTTGTGTCTGCCATCAACAAGCACTAATATTCATGCCCTGGGTTTCTCCTTGACTCTAGTTTACCATGTCTACATACAATTGTGTTTTTTCCTACCTAGTCCTTATGTAATGATACAACAGTTCTGATGGCATTTATCAGTTGCCGTGTAACCTTACATAAGTGGAAATTTCAGGTCACATTTTTGAGTGGCATATACCACTGTGCATTAGGATCCAGCTTTTTATCCCTAGGCAATAAAACACATTACCATTATCCAGGGGTTTCATTAATTCTAATGCTACATGTTGCCAAACACCTCCAAAATAATGACATGTAAAATGATCAGATCTATATTTTATCCCGCCCGTTTCCAGAGTACAAACTCTGATGAAGGGGCTACAATACATACCTGTGACACCTAGGTAGTGTGTCTGTTACCATTATTATTTGTTCTTACCAATATACCATTATAAATTTCCTGTATATACCTGGGTTATTAAAATGAGTAGGATTTTAAATACCACCTCTCTATTGTCCCATATGTCCTCATATACAGTTTTAAAACAAATGCATATATATCTCAGACATTGCAAGGGCTAAATCAATTTTCATTTGTTGACATAACAGCGAGGACGTCTCCTTGTATACATTCAACTATCTCCAATGACAAAACCCAAATTTTACTTATTATTCCCTATTACTTATGTTACAAGGGCAATTAAGTGTTCAATGCTCTGAGTACATATAATACCTTATTTCTTAGAATTTATAATGTAATATTTTTTTACCATCTAAAATCAAGTCTTTTGCAGCCATGTACATACCTACCTGTGGCCTGCTTTACTAAAAGACATTGATTTAGACATACTACATCTGTGGAATCTTGAATAATATAAATATTCATATTTTACCTGCCGCGACCTGTGATATGGTCCACGTAATTACACCTAGCTTATCAATACATAACCTGATTAAAAGCTTACTACTGGTGATCACTATACGTTTTAGCAGGGTTAAACACACAGGTTAAACATACCACACTTTGCGAGTTTCCAAAGTAATTAAAAAAATAAAATCCATATGTTCCATGTTATAGACTTGTGTGTTAATAATGTGTGTGAGTATCCCCCTGTCTACTGAGTGGAAATGCTGTTCTCAATCGTATAACGATTGGTAAATTCGTCTTGCAGATCTGGTTGCACCCAGCCAAATCGCTAATAATGGCTTTACTGGGAAACCATTGCGCATGATCCGCTCATAATTTAAGTGTCGCCGTAGCCGTACCCACTAAACAACTGTCAAAGGCGTGTTTCTACAGAAGTTACATATCGGAATGCCTCTATGGATTACCTAGTATTCTTCAACTTCAACTATCCATATAACATAAAAATATTGTATCAACCCAACGTAATACAATTTGCGCCTTTTTCGCTATTTTGGTCACGTCGAATAATACGCACCCGTGACATCTCCGATTTACTTTAGAGACATCTTTCTACACAATCTTCCAAACAATCACCTCCTACCACTACAATACAGGACAGGGTGTCCCAGCTTTTACGCTTGTGCGTTCCTGCTAAGAATCCGTGAGCGCTACTCCCGCGATTCTTTTGTTTGACAGGGTTCTATATTACCGAGATTTCACACACCCCTTGACAAAAACCGCCAAGTATCCAAAACTACCTCTCCAAACCTATTCTGTAGACAAGGTGTAATTATTATGTGATTAAAATGATCCCTAATTATCACATAACTTGCAAATTTGGTTATGCAAAAAGTCCTAATTAAAATATAAATTTCCACAGGAGAAGTTATAACTAAATTTGATTCTGGGGATTAAAAAGGAAGGATTTTCTCCTGAGTATCTGTCCCCCCAGTCCACAGAATCAGATTTAAACTATAAATATAACCGCTAAGTAAACACAAGTCCTTCCAACTACCCTGTATTATAAGTGAAGACAACGCAATAGCCATCTTAGTACACCTAAAAATACAGAATTGTTCAACAGATACATACAACTCCCGTTATTAAACGTCTATTTGCCAACACATTATGAAAATTAAAAATTAAAAATCATAATCTAGATTCGCTGTAATTAATTATATATCTTTCAGGACACAGATGAAACAATGTTACTTGTCAAAACCGCTTTCTAGAAAAGGCGTACGGTAATATCACACAAATATTACCACCTTCGTTCCCGCCCCTCTATCAAACAAAAAAAGTTTACAATATAACAGTAATTTCACCACTATATCTTCAAAAAAATTATATATATAAAAAAAACAGTTCGGGCTGGGGCTCGCCATTGTAAAAGTATTTTCCTTTTCTCCTTTTTGGGTTACAATCTCCTTAATATACTGGCAAATATATGTATGACCATTTAATACCGTTAACAACTCCTCGCAAAAGGTATTTCTGAATTAACCCATGAAATATCATTTTTATATTTCTTTATATCGACAAGTTTCAAGAATAATCACGACAAGATATAGGATTTGTTTAAAGTGTGTTGTATTATATTATAGAACAATAAACAGCGTAACAATATTGTACACACAATATAGATTTAGTGCAATATATATCATACTTATTGCCTGTAATATAGATATATATGTAATTGTGTGCATTTTGACTAACTATTGTTTAAAGGTGTGTGTGTGTGTGTGTGTGTGTGTGTGTGTGTATGTATTGTGTAGTGACGGGGGAGGGGAAGAATCCATACAGACCACAAACATACCTCACTTAAAGTCTAGTGGCCATTTTCAAACACATCGTTTCAACCAGTTCAAACTACTACACTTTCGGTGCATAAACCCACTTTCTATGCATATCTAACAATCTGATCACTTCCTTAAACCATCACTTTCTATGCAATGTAGTCACCATCCAAAATGGCTGACTTGCCATGCTTGTAGGCCCACAAGGCCTACTAAACAATTAGTTACTAAACAATGTGAACTCAGTACAAACCCATTACTCATTACAAGCAGTATTTAGCCAATCCACCACAAATAGCTCTATATTCAGCAGTAAACGCACAATGTCCATTGGCCAATTTTAACACATGATATTTTACACATATCACAAACGTCTCCATTACCAAAGCCTAACCAATCGATCCCAATTCAAACACAAATGCTATCATTTATCCCAACCAGGATCCAGACTATGTATAGTACAGCACTCCACAAGTCACAGCACAGCATTAACTATGTATAAACACAAATGCTTTCATTTATCCCAACCAGGCATGCATATATGTAACTCTGTCCATATAACTGTCCATATCAATCCAAACTTTCATTCTCACTTAAACTTTCATATCACTTACAACAAATAATCATTCATTCTTATGTCCTCCATTCAACAACACATTATAACATGCTCACACTCACCTTTCATGCCATGCACACTCCATACTAGTCAGGGCCTAAGTAGGCCTGTTCACCTAGGAGCTACATTACCTATCAGTCCGAAATCCAGCATGCAAAAACACATCCAGGCTAATTTCTTTGTCTACTAAACACCTCTTGTGGGCGGAGTCTGGAAGCTTGCTATAGGCTTTCATATGTTAATTACTGGCCAACTGCTGAAAACCAGATTATCAAGTATTTAGTTACCACCCTTAGTCCCAATAATTGGTTATTTATGCACTCTTTATCACAATCCGCATTCTATATCTACACCATTCGGTTTGTACCATCCTGCAATAAACATTGTGTTTCACCATATTCCGGGCTCCTTAGCTGTGATTTCTGCCTTGAAGTGTGACACACCACTAGGGTGCCAGAGTATTAGGTCCCCTAGCTCCAGGCACTTATGTTTTTGTTTCTCCTGCTTGACTTCACGGTTCCTGACTCAGCTTCTCATGACTTTTCTTATGGATCCTCCCTCGGTTCTGCAAGACTCTGCTGGCATCTGACTTCGGCTTGGCTGAATATTCCACCAGATCCCCCCTGTGTACTACTCTGTCCGCATGGTTTGACCTCAGCTTTCCAGACTATCTGATTACTTAATTCTATCTCGCTGAGTGCCAGCCTGGAGAACGGTGACCTGCGTGTCCCCCGCAGCTAAATCCAAACTCCCTTGCGGGAGTCTCTGGTGAAGACCAGGGGCACGTTAGACTCCGCGTCAAACTCAGCAGATAGCCTTAGTATCCTAACACACCTCATGAAATAAAGAAAACAAGCTAGGGAAGCAGGCTTAGAGGTACAAAGGGTGATGCAACAGAATGAGAACACCAGGAAAGAAGGCCCTGCTTGTGAGAGCTTATTTCCTAAAGTGAAGGGGAAGACACAAATAGGGTGGCACCATATGGGGGAGTGGAGGTGATAGTAGAGGCAAAGGAGTTAAAAGGAAGTCTCATATGTTTCAGTAAAAAATATGAGTTTTAAGGGCATGCTTAAAGCCTTGGAGAGAAGAGGCTAATCTGATAGGGTGCAGGAGATCATTCCACAGTAAAGGAGCAGCCCAGGCAAAGTGATTGGGAAGAGGAAATCAGTATGATAGTGACATGTCGGACATTGCCTGACCAGACGGAGTGGGAAGGAGTGTCGGTAGATGTGAGGTTGGAGATGTAGGGGGCCTCGTAGGTGAGGATGAAGAGTTTAAATTTATTTCCGTAGGCCATATGGAGCCAGTGTAGCGACTGACAGAGAGAGAATGCAGAGAAAGTGCAGCGGGAGAGAAAAATGAGGCAGGCAGAAGCACAGGAAAGGAAGATGGGGAAGAATATTGGAAGGTTGGACAAGGGAAGCGAAAGAGGGAGAGGGCAGAAGGAAGAGAGGAGCAAAAAAACATAATAAATTATGACTGAGAAAGAAAGGCAGCTAGAAGTTAGAAATGAGGTGATGTGATAGCAATAAAGGACAAAGTGAGTGGACGGAGAGAAGGGATAGGTGGAAAAGAGGTAATATGATCAGCAAAGAAATAGAAAGCAAAATATGATATATATTTTCGATACAATTAGGATATGCTAGTTTTTATAGAAATACCTGTAACCTCTGCATTCTCTGATTCGTGAGAAACATTTTGATACATTTGACACTGTTAGGTTTCCAGCGGTAAGCGTGTTAATGGGCAGAACCTCTACAGCATCTCTGAGCTGTATCAGTTGTTTCAATATTAGGAACAACTGATACATTTATTCCTCACATAGGAACAACTGATACAGCTCAGAGATGTAAAGATACTTGCCAGCTGGTCTCAATTGGGAATCAAATGTGGGTAAATTGATAGATTAGCAATGACAATATTATTATTATTATTATTATTATTATTATTATTATTATTATTATTATTATTATTTATTTATAAGGCGCCACAAGGTTTCCACAGTGCTGAATATACTGTGAGAAATTCCCAGAGGACAGGTCATGTGACAAGTGTATAGGAGCATAGTGACGCTGTTGCGTCACCATAGCCCTGCCCCCTACTATAGAAAAGTCAAAATTCATGGCATTGAATAGCAGGGGCGGGACTTAATTATGTCTCATTAAGCCCCATCTCCACACATTTCCGGGAGGTTGCCCAATCTTCCAGGAGTCCGGGAGAGTAGGCAAGTATGATTAACATTTATTTAGTAACGAAGAAAAAAGATGACCAATTGGGGCACTCTTTTAATGGGTGTAAACATATATACTGTTATTGTATTTATATGTATATGAAAGATGTAATAAAAACAAACTTTATTCATATCTGATTAAAAACAATTGCCAAATAGCGAAATATTAAAAAATGATGATTGAGACACACATGAATATAAGTACAAATTCAGTTAAGATAGACACAATTTAAATGTCTAGCCGCGATGCTACTCTTATATCTTGAAATTTGTTTAATTACATTCTTAAATAGATCCACGCGTTTCGCTAGTAGCTTTGACAAGGCGGACGCCGCGCTCGCTACTCATGTTAAACTCCTGAGCCATCTATGTCATTTTTTATAAGCCTCTTAGCACTATAAATAGCTTATCTATCAGGGATTAGTAATAGCGGTCACACGTCTCTGAGGGTATTAGTTGACACTTACCTGTATAAGCGCTAATCATCTTATATAGACAATGCAATCTGGATAATCCTATATAGCATTAGGTAATCCTTACCCACGCTCCTTATGTCCTTTTATAGTGGTACTACTTAAGGGAGTGGAGCTAAGATAGGTTCAGTCAATATTCTTATAGGTCCAATTGTATTCAGTTCCTTATTAGAGGACAATCAACTTTATAAACCCCCTAGAATAGATTCTTGAGGGTCAATTGGAATTCATATAATTCTGTGTTAGATTACATGCTTAAGGAACCTATTGCACAGATGCAGAATTAGGGGCTATACATAGCATAAGAATTTGGTCAGGGGCTCTAAACCATTAAAATAAGGTGGATCTATTTAAGAATGTAATTAAACAAATCTCAAGATATAAGAGTAGCATCGCGGCTAGACATTTAAATTGTGTCTATCTTAACTGAATTTGTACTTATATTCATGTGTGTCTCAATCATCATTTTTTAATATTTCGCTATTTGGCAATTGTTTTTAATCAGATATGAATAAAGTTTGTTTTTATTACATCTTTCATATACATATAAATACAATAACAGTATATATGTTTACACCCATTAAAAGAGTGCCCCAATTGGTCATCTTTTTTCTTCGTTACTAAATAAAGGTTACTAAAACTCTATGACCGGGTGCACCCCTCCTTATTAGTCAATCACACCGCATTAATGGTGTAAGGGATATTTACATAAGTGAAGGAGGTCTAATGGTATACCTGGTGCAGTCAATTCTTTTCTACAAGTATGATTAACAGTCTAGGCATGCTGGTACTTGTAGAACTAAAAGCACCAGCATACCCATGGCAGCACGAGCATGCTGGCACTTGAAAAATCACTAATGCCAGCTTGCCCTGACACCCAGGCCCACTGAGCCATGTAGTCCCACAAACTCAAATTTAAATAATACCACTAAATTTTTAAAATAAAAAAAAACAATCCTACTTACCAGTTCTATTCTTCTTTCTTGTTAACGGACCAGTCTTGTAAGCTTTTAATCCAAAGTGATATTTTCTCCCCCAAAAAAGTAAAACCAGTGTTTAAAAAAAAAAAAAAAAAAGCCCAAATAATATAAAAATATTTCAAATGAAAAAGAAAAAAAAAAGCCAAAGAAATACTCTCGTGGACCCGCTCTTTGCCATTTAATGCTGGCAGTGTGAATGTGAGCAATCTCACTGTCAGCAGTCTCACTGTCCGTATTTTATCCGTGATGGGGTTTAATCCATGTGGGTATATGGATTTTTGAGGTTTTGTCCATGTCTGTATTTAAACTGTTAGGTATTTTATGCATGTCAGTATTACACTTTCAGGATTTTCGTGTCAGACATGTTTCCGGCATTATTTTCACCGTTGGCAATATGACTTCCACCGACCAAAGCACCCTGTGTCACTTTCTCTACATTGCCTCCACAAAAAAATATTTGCAAATCGATTTGGTCATTAAGATGGAAAATGCCTTCTGCCCCTAGGAGACTCTTAAGGGGTGAGTTGTTATCAAAAAATCCTTGCAATCATTAACAAAGGCAAACATAGGAACCTGCAATTTGTACACTGTCATGACACAAACCCTTAATTTGCAAGGTTTTTTCTTTTTGTTACCAGAGTACTACTGACACAGTATGCAAAAGGTTAATTTGTTCCTTGCAGCCTCCCGAGGTCAGAGTAATGTGTATATTTGCTGTTGCTGTACGTGTGACTTCTGTTTATTTTTGTTGTATGTGGTGAAAAAAACCCCCAAAGCTAAAATAATAGAAAACTTTGCACTTTTGAATTTTGATTTCTCCCATTTTCAAAGAACGGCACTGTCAGAGTACAGAGCAGAGTAAAGCAGCCGTCAGCTCCAGATCTCCAAAACTGAGTGGGTTTTTTTTTATATTTCTTCACTATTTACATTTAGCTAGTCATGAACCAAACAACTGATTCCTAATGCTTACTAGTATACCTCTCAAAATTCTCATAGATTTAGAGATATGGGATTTATATAATAACAGATCAAACAATGTGGGACTTCATTTCAGTTTTATGCCACATTGACTGAAATCTAGCATAGTCTCTTTATTTTACTATGACATGTTTTTCTGTCTACCTGTCAATGTCTTATATCTTGTGAAGAAATCACAGTAGTGTGGTTTTTAACTGTTTTTATGTTGGATATATGGGGACATGTGCTACACTTTCCATGACTTGTTTTCTTCTCTGCAGATAACACCATGACAGTCCAAATTGTTTTACCTCTTTTACTGGTTGCCATGCAGACTTCGCTGGCAGACGTATCCTGTTCATCATGCAGAGCTTTCAGCCAACCTATGCAAGCTCAGACTGAGAAAGAAATACTTCTGGAAGTGGCCAAGCAGAACATTCTGAACAAACTTCACTTGCGTCAGCGGCCAAACATTTCACACACGATGCCCAGGGAGAATCTGGCACAGGCTTTGCAACGATTGAACATTAAGTTAGATGAGGACCATTCAGTAGAGTTGCCAAGAGAGGATGGTGGAGGGGACGACAATTTGGATTTTAATCAAAACCATGAAATCATCAGTTTTGCTGAAATAGGTATGTGAGGTTTTTTTTGATGAACAAGAAGTGAATAATTCTTTATGTCTGTAGCAGTGTATGCCCCAATGAAGTTTCCATAATGCCTATCTGCTCATTACGGTATTATATGCTAACACTGTGTGAAAATAGAACACATTACATATAAGGTATTACATATTTCATGACAAAAATTGTTATTGCTTTATGTATAACATTTTGCCATGTATTTATATAACGTAATCGTATAGGTATTATCCTTTATTTGTTAGGCACCACAAGGCTTCCGGAGCCTTATGGTATGTGGAAATGGTGTATGTGTGCTTTTGGGTCCCAATTTTAACTACAACAACTCCATTGACATATACAGTAATCATTCTGCAGAACAGGGTTTTGGTGAAGGTTATGTTAATAAAGTTCATGATTGAAGTTTAAATAGAAGAAGAGTGATGTTTTGGTTTTGTATATATTATGTATCGCAGAAGAAATGCGGTAGATTAGAAATCATTTTCAATAGCCCTACCTTGGTTGAAGTACCCACTCACTTGGCTGAAATTTTGAATACAGTCAGTGAACTCCAGCAAAGAACCCAAGAAAGGAATTTCAACATGTATGCTCTTGGCGTTTTTAGAATAAGTGGAAATAAGTCCTTCCAATGACCGGAAAAGCATTGTAATGGTTGCACTAGATTCGTAAAACAACATCTATATCTGAGCAATGGTTCACATGTGACTGTAGAATACTTGAAGTCATTTGTATATCTCTAACAAGTAGTACTCATATGGCCCACGCTAATTTCCTGCTTGACCTCTCGTACTTGCAAGAAAAACTTAATGACCGTTGAGTAACAATTGGAGGTTCTAACATTTTCACAGTAGAGGCAGTTGAAGTGTTTATAATGTAAAGTATCTTCATGCGTCATATCATTTGAAGTTAGAGGGATGGCTACATGATAACATAAAAATGCAAGTATTGAACAATCTACCTGCAGATGTCATGGTAACTAATATAGTCCAATATAGACAATATAATTATGTATATGCAATTTATGTAGATAAGATATCCAGGTAGCTTTAAGAGAGTAATTTTCAATATCTAGCATACGATATAGCAAGTACAAACCTCCCTTCTTATATTTACCCTGGGGATGTAAGATCATTTAGGGCCTCAGACAAAATAAATGATAGAAAATTTTACACTTAGTGACCAGTTTATTATGTAAATCCTAGGTTTATTGTGCTTTTGCCATTCTGTATATTGCAGAGACTGTCCATAGAGATAGTAGGGAACCTACTGTATATTTAAAGAGTCGTATAAGAAACGGCAGTGCAGTAGAAACATTCCCTTTACTGGACCACCAACATGTTATTCATAGCCGTTGTTGTGCAATGACCACCATCTAGAAATATATTTTTTAAAATACTTTGCAGTATGGCCCCAAAACACAAGACGTTCCTTATGTATAATATCGGTAGAGGTTTATGGTTACTGATTTATAACATTTGTGTGCGGTTGTATATAGTATTATTATACAAAAAGGCAATGCCAATTTGGCGCTGGGTAAATGTTGCCTAAATACCCTTAAGGATTCACCCAAAAGACCCTGAATGAAAAACTCCCTTAAATGTATATAAAATTAGAGTATAAAATTACGCCTAACCCCACAAAATCACACAAATCGAAGTACATTTTTCACTTTCATTTATATTTAGTATTATTATATAGCTAAGTGCCTTATGACATCCACTCAGAGATGACAGTATTTTACTCAATTTCTATTTGTAAACTTTTATCATGCAGTTTAGTTATCTATTTTTTTTATGATCAATTATACATTGTATATAAATTGCAGAAATGGAAAGAAAGGTATAGTAAAAACTAAAACTGCACTGAGTCACTTATAAACATGTTCCCCTACAGTTTGCAATGTTTATTAACCTTTATGTACATAGCACCAACATATTACATAAAACTTTACATAGAATGTTCAATCCTTCATATAAGTCTCTGCCCAATACCTATACTATGATATAACAAGTACAAACCTCTCTTGTCACCTTTATCCTACTGATGTAAGGTCATATTGGGCCTCAGACAAAATAAATGTTGCAAAAGGTCATACTTAGTGACCAGTTTATTAGGTAAGCCTCAGGTTTATATGCTTGTGCCACACTATATAAAATGTAGACAGAATGATCATAGAGATAGTGGGGGGTGTTAGGAACCCCTCTAGCTGGTACAGCACAACCCGGAGTCTGCTCTGCCAGTCAGGTGTTCACTGGAGCCCCTAGTGGTGGGGACAGACTTGGCCGCAGACTAGCAGAGGGTCGTGAAGTGCGTACCGACTAGGGAGAATCCAGGAAAGCGGAGTGAAGTCCAAGCAAGGGTCGAGGGCCAGCAGCAGACAGGGAATCCAATACACAAGCCGAGGTCAAGGGTCACAGGCACGGTAGCAAGGTCCAAATACAGGCAGGAAGGTCAAGGTCACAAGAAACACAGGCAGGGTCCAAATCCAGGCAAGGGGTCATACACAGGCAATCCGATCGTAATATCCACAGGACAGAACTGGGAACGCAGCAGGTCAGCAACTGGCAACAGGAAGCTATAACCGGCAGTGAGGCTGCAGACCTCACTGCCCTAAATACCAAAGGCCACCAATCAGAGCCTAGCTCTGAGTCTCACACAGCCCCCAGTAATAATTAAATTAATCAGCCCACAGGCTGTGTTATTTTGCTCGCATGCGCCCGGTTACCAGTACCGCCGGGACGCAGCGACAGAGGAGAAGAGGCAACGGCCAGGGCAGGAACTGGAAATGACGTCCCGGTCGTCAAGGTGACGGCCGTGACGCCAGAGGGCACAGGAAGCGAGCCGCGGCGGCTGTGAGTACCGCCACGGCTCGTGACAGGGGGAATATATGAAGCCAGCCTATGAATTAATTACCCAGTTGTCTTCAAACAGCACCCTTATAAACATTGGGAGCCTGAGTCAATAAGGAGAGCAAAGCACAAAAAAAAAAGGAGTAACTTTGCACCTTAGCAAAACCATGTTGCATTAGAGGGGGAGGTACATTTAAAATGTCGGAACAGATTTATATTTGGGGGCATGTCCTAGGTCAACTTTAAATTTCAGTATAAAATAAAGCTATCATGTATTTGTGAGCTAATGAAAAAACAGCCAGTATTTTCTTTATGTGCAAAATAATAAACTAATTTGTACCTCTTGCATTGTAACATGGTTTGTCCAGGATGAGATTTACTCCTTTTTCGTTGCCTTACTCTCCTTAATGGCTCAGGCTTGGATGTGCAGATAATTTTTATTTACTACAACACACCTAACTCGCATAGGTCCATTACATCAATATGCTCCTTTAGCACATTTTATGCAACTGTGTAAAATACATTAAAAGTAATACTCCATTGTGTGATTACAGTATAGAGCTAGAATAAGTTAGATTAAGACCAAACTGGCAGGACAGATATCTGGGCCCTAATCTATAAATCATCCATGTACCTGCATATTAGTAGCACTGTTCCCTGATAGTTCCATCAATTGTCCTAATGCACAAACACAATTAACAGCCAGTTTGCACAGACCACATACCAATTACTGTAAAGTGACTGACAATGGAGTTTGTGCAAAGTCCCCTCCCCTGCACAGATTGTCCATTGAGAATAGAGATGCTCACTGACCCCCCTGTGTTTTGGTTTTGGTTTTGGATTAACTTCGTGTTTTGGTTTTGGCAAAACCGTCCTCGTGTGTTTTGGTTTTGGATCCCTATTTTTTTCTAAAATCCCTATTTTTTTTTCTTCCTAAAATCACATAATTTGGCTCTTTTTTGTTTCTACATTATTATTAACCTTAGTAACATTAATTTCCAGTCATTTCCAGTCAATTTTTGTCAAGTGACAAGAACACTGCTACCCCTCCTGTTTCTGTATGAGCAATGGCACTGAGAAATGTCCCTGGAGAATGGAGAGTGACAAGAACACTGCTACCCATCCTGTTTCTGTGTGAGCAATGGCACTGAGAAATGTCCCTGGAGAATGGAGAGTGACAAGAACACTGCTACCCCTGTTTCTGTGTGAGCAATGGCGCTGGCTCTCCTGGGGAGGGAGGTACTTATGGAATCCAAAACCTGTGAGATCCAACAACGCAACAATGACGTTTTGCCTGGATTCAAATCATCATCATCATCATCCCCATTTATTTATATAGCGCCACTGATTCCGCAGCGCTGTACAGACAACTCATTCACATCAGTCCCTGCCCCATTGGAGCTTACAGTCTAAATTCCCTAACATACACACAGACAGACAGAGACTAGGGTCAATTTTGATAACAGCCAATTAACCTACTAGTATATTTTTGGAGTGTGGGAGAAAACTGGAGCACGCGGAGGAAACCCACGCAAACACGGGGAGAACATACAAACTCCACACAGATAAGGCCATGGTCGGGAATTGAACTCAAGACCTCAGCGCTGTGAGGCAGAAGTGCTAACCACTTAGCCACCTTGCTGCCCGAGGATGCGCGAAAGTACCGAGCCGGGTCGGATCCCCTAAGTTCGGGTGGGCTTAGTTTTCAGAAAACCGAGCCCAAGCATCTCTAATTGAGATAGACTTTGCACCGAGCACCCACACAAACTCCTCGTTGCCAGCCTCTTTACACAGACTACCAATTGCTATACACTTTGTTTTTAGACATCTCATTGCAGAAACCTTTCCTTATTGCCAGTCACCATGCACATACTTTCAACTGCATAGATCCTTCCTCATGTACAGAAACCCCTTCCCTTTGCACATGCCTTGTACCACTATCATTAACCCTTTAATTTGTTCCCGTCAGCCAACCCACCATGATTAACCTCTCACCAAATTCTTTCCTTTCCTCACAATCATTCTTTCGTTCCACCCCCAATTACTTACCTTAAATTAGAGATGGTCACTGACCCCCGTGTTTTGGTTTTGGTTTTGGATCTGGATTACCTTCGTGTTTTGGTTTTGGCAAAACCGCCCTTGCGTGTTTTAGTTTTGGTTTTGTTTGGTTTTGTTTTGCAATTTTTTAAAAAATTTAATTTTTTTGGCCTAAAATAACATAATTTAGTGCTTCACCCTTTTCTTGGATAAGTGAGGTAAATCTACAGCTAATAAATGTCCATGAGCGCTGACCCCCCCGGGATGTGTGCTTTTATCAGACACACACCAATCCAGGGTGCCAGACAACGCACTAAAAAGAGCGATCGAAATTCATAGCAAAAAAGGCAGTTTGGTGTCTATAGTGAAATTGACAAAACAGCAGCCTGCAAAGACTGTACGTTAAATAGAAATGCCCCAAGTCCCTTTTCTCTTTGGGGGTAGATTACACCCTACTCTTATAGTGAAAGTTTTGAAAAGATGTTGTAGTCATTATCTTCAGCATCATCCTCACCCTCATTAGTGTGCACATCATCATCACAGACTATTAATTAATCTCCGCTGGAATCCGCCATTAGAAAACTGGCAGTACTTGGATGTCTTTGATGGTAAAGGCCTTCCTGGTGGAAGATGCAGTTCATTTTGATGAACATCATCTTTTCCACATTTTTCGGAAGTAACCTCCTACGTCGATCACTGACAAGGTTCCCGACTCTGCTGAATACTCTTTCAGAGTACACACTGGAGGGTGGGCAGCTTAAGTATTGTAAAGCAAGTTTGTACATGGGTTTCCAAATGGCTTGTTTTTCTTCCCAGTATGGAAAGGGACTGTCTGACATTTCCATATCAATTAACTCTTGAAAATAATCCTCCACCATCCTTTGCATGTTAATAGTAGGATTGGATGGAGTTATGGGCAAGGTCACACGTTTTTTGGTAAAATCTTTCAAACCAGCCCAGATGTCAAACTGTTGTGGGAAACCAGGGGAATATCTGACACCCCAAACACTTGTAGTGCAAATTCAAAAATATATAGTGCTGGTATATAATAATTTCAATACCAGAAAATAGATTTTTTTACAACAGGGAATATCTCACACCCCAAGCACTTGTAATGCAAATTCAGAAATATATACTGCTGGTATATAATAATAATTTCAACATCAGAAAATAGATTTTTTCAAAGAAGTGGAATATCTCACACCCCAAGCACTTGTATTGGAAATTCAGAAATATATAGTGCTGGTATCTAATAATTTCAATACCAGAAAATAGCTTTTTTAGATCAGGGGAATATGTCACACCCCAAACACTTGTAGTGCAAATTCAGAAAAATATAGTGCTGGTATCTAATAATTTCAGCACCAGAAAATAGATTTTTTGGAACAGGGCAATATGTCACTTGTAGTGCAAATTCAGAAAGAAATTATGCTGGTATATTACTAATTCTGCAGGCAGAAAATAGTTTCTTTAGGAGAGAATATGACATCCCAAACAGTTTGTAATGTTTGCAAAAATGCCTCCTTTATACTCCTCTCTTCCTGCTCTAATAACTGCTCTCTTCCTGCTGTAATAAGTGCTGTAATAACTGTTCTCTCCCTGCTCTAATCCTGTTCTCTCTCCCTCTGTCAAATGGTGCTGGATTGCTGTGGAGGCGGATATTTATGCATTTGAAACATCGCGAGAACCGAGCTCCGAGATCCGACAGCGTTTTGTCTCGTTTTCAATTCCTACTCGGCTCGGTACTCGGATACCTGAAGTTCGGGCGGGTTTGGATCTCGGGGAACTTAGCCCGCCCATCTTTACCTTAAATACACATAGGAATCCCATGTAGTTTCTCTGCTTCTACCTCCTTTACATGATGCAGTAGCTCTCAATCACTGATAGGCTTGGACAGTGCTGTGTGTTTATGGGGGAGCCTCCATATCGTTGCTAAAAGGCAACAGGTAGCAATGGGCCCACCCCATGAGTGCAGGGTGTGAATTGTCCTATATATGGTAAGCTTGCAAGCAGGGCCCTCTTACTTCTCTGTTTATAATACTCAGTCTTGTTTTATTACTGTATTTTTTTCCCCTAATTGTAAAGTGCTATGGAATATGCTGGCACTATATAAATAAATGTTGATAATAATAATAATAATGAATTGTTTTATGTGCAGATAACTCTAAGGGTGTTCTTCACTTCCGGCTGTCTACTGAGAAAGAAAAAAGTGAGGAGATACACCAAGCACATGTCTGGCTCTATCTGAAAACAGCATTCCGCAACAAGATAACCATTTCAGTAACTTGTAAATTCCTGCCCAAGGACCATTCAATCAAAGGCACAGTGCAGGCGAAAGCTTTAAGTGGTGGTTGGTATATGGTCCCTCTACCTATGCTCAGCGGAAAAACTCTTGGCGAGGAGGAAGAATCTATATACATAGAACTCAGGTGTCTGAATTGTCAGAATCCACTAAAAATGGACAATATTAGTCAAGTCCATCGCCCATTTCTAGCTCTGAAATTGCGCAACAAACAGGAGGACTCTCGAATTCGGAGGCACATCACTGAATGCACTGGTGACATAGATATTTGCTGTCTGAAGAAGTTTTACATTGATTTTAAAGACATTGGCTGGAATGACTGGATAATTAGTCCAAAGGGTTATTACATGAATCTATGTGAAGGAAGGTGTCCTGTTCACCTGGCCAGAGCCCCAGGAATCGCAGCATCTAGTCATACAGCTATCTTTAGCCTCATAAAGGCAAACAATGTATATTCTAATCTAAGCCTGTGTTGTATTCCAACCAAACGAAGGCCTCTGTCTTTTCTCTACTTTGATATACACAATACCATTGTCAAGGCAGATGTTCCTGATATGATAGTGGAAAGCTGCGGCTGCACCTAATGTCGACTCTCAATTTCTTACACTCACTTGCACGCTCAATCGGTCTCCACTCTATTAAAGAATAACAGTTGCATTAGAGGGGGCATCCACAAAGAGCAGGCAAAAAAAAGACCAATAAGTAAACAAAGTCAGATTTTTTTTTTTACCTATTATTGAATTAGAAATAACTAGAAGGGAATTATATTTTTCCTTTTAAATTTCCTCCCTCCATTGATAGAAAGGTGGATGTAGATGATGAAAATTTGAATTTAGACATCGCTAACAGGATAATTCAGATAAATAGGGCAACTGATGATGAAAATGAAAACTAGACACCTATATGGCACAACGTATTTCAGTTAAGTGAACGAGTTACAAAGATTTGATCTAGGTGAAAAATCGGAAATCTAAAAAAAGGCCAGTACAGTTCAGTGAAAGAATTGATTCTAGGAAAATGAAGTCCTATTGGAACCTTGTAGTTGAGACGCTGGGCCCTTATGTCACCCTACAAGTCTTCTTCCCTTAAAATGTTACTAGTAATACTTTCCCTTTAAATTATTCAGCTAGACTGTAACTTATTCAATTAGAACGTTACCTTTTTATCAAGATATTTTACCTACTGAACATATCAAATCATGAAGCCATTTAACTATTTCATTGTTTTCATGTCCTTTTTAGAGTTCTTTCACAGCAAACACAATTGTAGGGAGTGGCAAAAACATATCAAATAAATAAAACATAAATACTGTACATACATGGCTAAAATAATACATATGTGAATGTACATATTATTGTATTCATCCTACAAAATAAAGTAATATTACCTTTTAAATATTTAGTTGAAGCAACATAAAATAAAGATGGGGCTAACAAACATTCAAATAATACTGATTTCATCATTACCTATAAAAATCTCTCTTTGCAGACAATCCTATTTTTACAATTATCTAGGCATACAAACAGTAGGGACATTTGCACTTCGTGTATACAAAACATCTGACACATAGTAGTAAATCATTTGTATCCTATAGTGGTTGCATATCATAAGCAAATGAACCAAGTAAACACTGTTTTTTTAAAAAACATTAGAATTTCTGAAACAAACATGGATTATTCAAAAATGTAGTTTGACAGTACGACATATAAATGTTCTTAGTGCCTTGTAATTTTTTTTTATTTTAGTAGCACACGCACATAATTATTTATGACAAGCAAAACTGCAGTCCAAAATCTTCTTCAGTGCCCCTATTTTTGCAACTTGATTTACACAGACTTCCATTTGTTTGTAGAGCAAAAAACTTTAACGTGTAATCCCCTTTAAATATGAGGTGTGTTTCTTTAACATAAATCACTTTGGTTACTGGTAAGAAGAGATTGATTTGCTAATTTTTCGTTAGAGTTGTGATTCATCAGGGTCTGATAACCCTCTTCTTGAGAACAAGCATCAGTCCTAATATGCAAATACTTTGCATACAAATCAGCCGCACAAATTGCTTTTGCAAATGGACAACTGAGTTATAGATACATTCTGGCAAAAGAAGTTTACAAAGATACTAAACTTGTTGTTTAAAATCAAAGAAAATCAAGCAGGACCGCACATTTAATTTAAGACATAACTGAGGTGCAGAAGTTTTAGGAAAAAGATCTGAAAAGTTTTAATAATTAAAAGGGTTTGTTTTAAAGTGGAAAGGCTTGATTTTACCTTTACAATTTTGCACTGTGAATGGCTTGTCAGTTTTCAACCTGCCTGCAAACCTATTCACGTCTAGTTTGAATTGCTGTCTGAAAAGTAGGTGTGTACCTTAAAATGTGCTGGGTGGGAGGGTCTCTTCCCCCTTTCTCTCAATTACAAGCTAAGTATGATATCCCTGTCCGCGATTTTGACAAATATCTTCAAGTAAGGCACTGGTTACAAACACGCCCCTCGCATTTGGGGGTGATGGGACCCCTCCCCCCTTGGTATCAAGGTGTTTCTCTCCCCTACATCCCACGCAGGTGGAATTTCCCTATGGTACCAGACACTCTTAACTCCCATTGACAATCGGGTTTTACCGATTCAAGCTGTCTGGGAATCTGACCTGAATATCACTATTTCAGAAGAGGTATGGGGGAGAGTCTTCCTAAACATATATAAGATGTCAAAGTGTATTAACCATTCGGAAATGTTGACTAAAATTGTTCACAGGTTATTTTTTACTCCAGATAAGCTGCATAAAATCTGGCCATCAGAATCTAAATTTTGTTGGAGGAATTGTGGTGAAATTGGTACACTTATGCACATCTTTTGGTCTTGCTCGAAACTTCAACCATTGTGGACCGAAATCTTTCATTTAATCTCTCAGGTCTCCAAAAATAATATCTCTCCTTCCCCAGATATGGCTTTACTTCATCTGTATCCTAAACATCTCCAGCGACACAATCATTATGTCACTGGACATATTCTTATTGCAGCAAGAGCTGCAATAGCCCAGAACTGGAAATCACCTCTAATTCCAGCACTCCCTAAAATTATTAACACGATCCAACATAGCTACAAAATGGAAACCAGAGGTTTTATTCTGTCTACAGGGGCTTCCTCCCCACTTGTTAAGTGGTTTATATGGTATGAGCTGCGGACCCTTTGTGGCGCCTTATAAGTCAAATATAATAATAATAGAAGTGTACAGTCATGGCAAATAGTTTTGAGAAGGATGCAACTATTATTTTTTACAAAGTCTGCTGCCTCAGTTTTTATGATGGAAATTTGCATATACTCCACAATGTCATGAAGTGTGATTAGATGAATTGCAATTCATTTTAAAGTCCCTCTTTGCCATGACAATGAACTTTATCCCAAAAATAACATTTCAACTGCATTTCAGCCCTGCCACAAAAGAACCAGCTCACATGAGATCAGGGATTCTCTCAATAACACAGGTCACAGTGTTGACGAGGACAAGACTTGAGAACACTCTGTCATGCTAATTGAATTAGAATAACAGATTGGAAGCTTTAAAAGGAGGGTGGGGGGGGGGGGGTGGCCTAGCAGCCATATGGGACGGTTGCACTCATCCTGAGCTCCGCACATAAAGTCTGAAAACCACTGATTATTGGCAACCTGTGGTCACCCCAACCACACAGAAAGACCTTAACACCTCAGGAGAGCTTGCCAGCCTATCTGATATTCTGGCGGCTGAAGCTGTCGACTGAACAGAGGACTGTGGGCTGACATCGGGAGGTTAACCCAGGCTTACAAAAGAGCCCCCACGGTCTGTCCGGTTATCGCTACACGGGCTGTCTGTCTCCTACCCTCCTCCAAAGATACCTCATCGCAGATCCACCCCATAGCCCTGAGAAGCTAAGAGGCGCCATGACTGAGACGGGTTGACTGCCCCCAACGGAGGACTACAGGGTTAGTGCCTTTCCTACCGTCTGTGACATAGAGGTGTTTGGCTTCCTTTTGTGTGCTCCATCTGTCTTCCGTGGACCGGGTGGTGTTGGCAGCACATGACCGTAAGTCCCCCGACGCCATCGCACTCTTCTCTTCCGGTGAGATGGTCTCTGCGGTGCCTGCTGGGAGTCGCTATGAGACGTGGAGGAAGGTGGAGCTGCATTGCGGTGGTAAGAGGGGATCTGCCTCCATACACACTTGCCCAATCCCAGTTACTCACCCTCAAACTCTTTTCTGCATGGCCACAATCTTCAGCGCTCAGGACCCAGCGTGACTTGCCATTCGAATCCCGGCTTCTGAGTTGTGACAGCGGGGCTCTACTGCCATCTAGGGTTCAACCCACCGCACAGCTATTTTCTACTAGACTTACCAAGAGCTGCTTGTTTTAGTGTCCTGCCTTCAACTTACATTATCTGTGTAACTGGCATTCAAGAGCACCACCTCTATGTGTACTATCCATTAAGGCTGTGGTTGCCGCACTAGTGTTTGACACCCTGAATACAGCATCTTCGCCCCTGAGAGGAGTGGCCGGTCGCAGGCCTATTTCTGGCTTGGAGAGGGCTGGTTCTCATCCAAGCGAAGAGTAGAGAAGTGGCAAATTCGTTTCGACCGCTGAAGTTCATTGCTAATGAAAATCTGAGCATATCTGTGACACTCACAGGCATGTCATGCAATAAGATGCGTCCTGTTTGACTGTGCAATGGGAGACTTTCCCTTATTTAGATAATCTCAACATCACCTGTATTGTTTCTTCAATGAACCTATCTGGTTAGATTCTTACTACGTTGAACGCCAGAGATCCCAGAACCTTCTTCTAACTCATTCAAACTCTCTGGTCTTAATTACACACAACCTTAGGCCGGGTTCCTGCTATGGCTCCTAAAAGACATAAGGCCACTAAGGCGCCTTCTGCAGTTCAGTTCTCCAAGCCTCAGTCATCTCCTTCTGCGGGGGCGGTCCCCAAACATAAAGAACAAGCGGACTCTGGAGACAAAACAGCTTCTCCGGCTATTTTCCAATACCCATCTTCCTCAGCTCTGTCACAAATAGACCCTGATGCCCCGACTACCATCAAATCCATGCAATTAATGTTCGACTCGTTTAAGGCTGAGGTATTCTCTGAAATGCATTCCTCGATACGAGAAGTCAAAGCGCAAGTGGCGATGGTATGTGGGAGAACCTCTCACATTGAAGACAAGATGGAAGAGCTGGTGGCATCTCATAATGAGCTCATTACCTCACAAGAGAAGTTAGAAACTTACGTATTTAATATGTCTGATAAGCTGGCGGACGTGGAAGATCGTCCCCGGAGAAACAATCTTAAACTGAGGCGCATTCCTGAGTCCATTTCCATTTCGGAGCTTCTGTATTTTGCCAAAGATTTGTATAAAAAATTACTCCCTTTTGCTTCTGATCATGATCTATTGCTGGACTGCATCCACAGACTCCCAAGACCAAGATCGGGTCTGGGAACAACACCTCATGACACATTCATGCGGGTCCACTTTTATCATATTACAGAAAGGATTCCACGACCGGATAGAACACCGGCAGCTGAAGAGATTCTACAAAATCTTCAACTATTTCCAGATTTCTCTCCGGCCACTGTAGCTAAATGACGCTCATTTTAACCTATCACCAAAGCACTTAGAGATCAGCAAATTCAGTACCGCTGGGGTTTCCCGGTTAATCTTATCAATCAACGTTATAATTCTACTCATGTGATTGCTTCAGTAGAAGAGGGTATTCAACTACTACATTCTGTGAATCGAGCCTCTTGCCAAATTGTAGAGCATAGATCTCTGGTTGGTGAGCAGATCAAGAACTGATCAGAATTTTTTTTTTTTAGGAAGATTTTCTTGTTGTCACTCTGTGTACACTATGTTATATTTTTTTCAGCTATATTTCTTCCCAGTTAACGCAGGATTTTCTGTGTCTCTAGAAACATTAATTTTACAGGTGATTTGGTGTTTGCTGTTTTTTGGTTTTTTTTCTCACTCAATTGTTGCTGTTTTTGGGTGGGTACTCCCATTCTAGGGCCATGTCCCCACAGTTACTGATTTTGCCAGATGTTTTCCCCCTCTGGCAACTAATTTAACCCCAGGACTGGGGTTATTTATGTCTATTTTTTTGTCCTGCCTTTCCTTCCCCCCTCATTCCTTTCCCTTTCCTTCTTTGGTCCCCCCCCCCTTCCCCAGGCAAGTACATCTATCTTTTTGCTATTGTTATCGTTCTCATGATGTTATCCAGGTCCTCTCCTCAATTAAAAGTTCTTATCAGTAAATGTAAGGGGATTAAATTTTTCGGCTAAACGATGTTTAGCACTATCATTTTTTCACAAACAAAAAGCTGATATTATTTCAGTTTAAGAAACGCACTTTTTAGCTAAATCTCCCCCTATTTTTAAAGACCATAGATTCCCGCTATCTTTCACTGCAAATGCCCCTTTTAAACGTAATGGAGTGGCCCTTTTTTTTAGTTCCAAATCCAACTTTATCCTCCAATCCAGCATTGAAGACAAAAATGGTAGATATCTTATTGTAGTGGGTTCATTAGATGGTAAACTAGTTACGATTGTCTCTCTTTATGCTCCCAATTCGAGACAAGTTCCTTTCCTTAGATCCACGTTACGGGATATAGAAAAACATAAATAGGGTACTCTCATTATAATGGGAGATTTCAATATTGTAGTTGACCCCAAATTAGACAGATTTTCACAAGCCTCTGCTCGTCCAATAGACAATAATATGGGTCCCTCAGATGCTTTTGCTAGGCTGTTGGCAGAGTTCGGGCTTTATGATGTTTGGAGGACTCTGCCCTGTTGGAACGTAGCTATATGTACTTTTCCTCGGTGCATAACTCTTATTCTCAAATTGACTTGATTCTGTCAGATAAATGGTCTCTGCAGAATACTAAGTCAGTGAAGATCCTCCCGATATCATAGTCCGATCATGCAACGATAGTCTGGACTTGGCGATTGCCCCAACAAGTGATCCCTCCAGGTGCATGGCGATTGTCCCCTTACCTTTTGAAACTGCTAGAAGCGAAGCTTGCTCTTAAGGAAACGCTTGAGATGTATACTGCTACCAACTCTCCGGGGGACACCTCTGTATTTAACTTCTGGTGCATGATTAAAGCTGTAATGCGTTAATTCAGACATTAAAATTTATGCTAAATTGATCGCTAACAGACTAAACCTCCTTATTTCGTCTTTGATCCACCCGGATCAGGTTGGTTGTGTTCTTGGGAGACAAGCCTCCTGATAACACAAGTAGGACATTCAATATTATCGAACTAGCTAATAAGTCCCATCACGAATTGTTAATCATGTCATTAGATGCGGATAAGGCCTTTAAAAGGCTACATTGGGGCTACATGAGTGGGATCTTGCCCGGTTTGGTTTCAGTGGGGAGATACTCAAATCCATATTAACTCTGTATAAGGACTCCTCAGCATTTTTAGCAACGGCTTCACTTCAGATAAAGTTACACTGTCAAATGGTATCCGACAAGGATGTCTCTTCTGTTTCCTCTTCACACATTATGTGGTTGGCCTGGACTCAATATGTTTTCAAAAATCAAGCCTTGCCTGTCTCATTGAGCTCCCCTCTTTCTCTGTCCCCGCCGCAGTAATTTCTAGAAGATGTTGTACTCTCTGTAACTCAAATGACTATAAACATGTTAAGGAGATGAGTTTTGTATTTGTATTTTTCTTGATCATATTGATATGTACTCCTTTTCCTCCCTACCCCTCTTCCCTCTTCCTTCCCCATACCCTGATACTTTATTGGTTTTGTTTTTGTGTGCATACCCTCTAAGCTATAAAAGCTCTAATAAAAAGGAGGGTGGTATTTGAAATCATTGTTCTTTCTCTATTATCCATGGTTATCTGCAAGGAAACTCGTGCAGTCTTCATTGTTTTGCACAAAATGGGCTTCACAAGCAAGGATATTGCTGCAAGATTGCACCTAAATAAATCATTTATCAGATCATCAAGAACTTCAAGGAGAGAGGTTCAATAGTTGTGAAGAAGGCTTTGGGGCACCCAAGAAAGTCCAGCAAGATCCTGGACCACCTCCCAAAGTTGATTCAGCTGTGTGATCGGGGCACCAACAGGGCAGAACTTGCTCAGGAATGGCAGCAGGCAGGTGTGAGTGCATCTGCATGCACAGTGAGGCCAAGACTTTTGGAGGATGGCCTGGTATCAAGAAGGCCAGCCAAAGAAGCCACTTCTCTCCGGGAAAAGAATTAGAGACAAACTGACATTCTGCAAAAGGTACAGGGATTGGACTGCTGAGGACTGGGGTAAAGTCATTTTCTCTGATAAATCCCCTTTCAGATTGTTTGGGGCATCTAAAAAAAACGCTTGTCCGTAGAAGGAAAGGTGAGCACTACCATCAGTTTTGTGTCATGCCAACAGTAAAGCATCCTGAGACCATTCATGTGTGGGGTTGCTTCTCTGCCAAGGGAGTGGGCTCACTCACAATTTTACCTAAGAACACACCCATGTATAAAGAATGGTACCTAAACATCCTCCAAGAGCAACTTCTCCCAACCACCCAAGAACAGTTTGGTGACGAATAATGCCTTTTTCAGCATGATGGAGCACCTTGCCATAAGGCAAAAGTGATAACTAAGTGGCTCCGGAATGAAAACATCGAAATTTTGGGTTCATGGCTGTGACAGGATGGACCGCCTATGCCACACTGTCTGTTGCTGCTGGGAACCAGCTAGGCTTGCTTTGCCACCGTTCCCTTTCGTTATCCTTAAAGCGCCCTCTTGCGGCAGTAGGAGGAGATTACGAATGCTGCCACCACTGGGCTCCTTACCGGCATCCAGTATTGGGTTTCTTCTGGGTAACACGCTGCGAGTGTACCCCGTTACTGGCATACCTGGGCTGGTACTCCTGACCTTTTACTATGGATCATGGGTGCTGTGGATGGATCCCCCCTGGCCTATCACATTGACCAGAGCTGCAGGGTAGCAGGCAGAGCGGTGGTACTGGAAAAGCTGGGTCCAACCTCAGAAACGGCCGGAGAATGGATTAGATTTAGGTTCTAATCTGCAGGCTACAGGAATACAGAAATATTGAAGATGTTTTCAAGCAGGTCTTTGAAGCAAGGGATGTTTATTTGCTCTCACAATGGTTGAAGGCACCAGTGATCAGGTCAGATGAAGCAAGAAGAAATTTCAGTGTACAAGACAGTGCTTTTTATACTGATTTGGACACAGGCTATTTTTAGAATCAGGATACAATGTGTTTACACAAACATGGATTTACATGCATTGCAAAGCCATCAATATTTACACTTATCTATGAAATCCTAGAGATGCTTTGATGTCCTGCATCGGGTTTTCAGATGCAGAGAATCTAGAAGCCAGTCTTAATTAAAAGTCCCTGCCTTCAATGTTGGACCTTCACACATCAAAACATCTAATTAGCATGGGGCCCCTCTTCAGACAGTCCAAAATACACATTCCCAAATAAAGGTACAAACGCCAAACAAGCCACTTCCCCACATCACAACACACAAAAGACTTCCATCCACAAAGGCTTATTGTATCAGATATATACCTTAAGAAATAATGCATCTCCTCTAGCAAGGTTAAACAAGAAACAAATTTCTTCCCCTGGTCTTAGAAATTAAGGATTTCCCTTACCAAAATATACACAATATCAAAAAGAAGTGCATGTGCAATTATATAAATAAGTGCCCTCTACGCTATTTACTTTAAATAAATTTATACCAGAAGTTATTTATCAGTGACCCAGTCACAATGACCAAGAAACTCCCCAGACCTTAATCCCATTCAGAACTTGTGGTCAATCCTCAAGAGGCGGGTGGACAAACAAAAACCCACAAATTCTGACAATCTCTTAAGCATTGATTAGGCAAGAATGGGCGGCCATCAGTCAGTATGTGGCCCAGAAGTTGATTGACAGCATGTCAAGGCATATTGCAGAGGTCTTCAAAAAGAAGGTTCAACACTGCAAATATTGACTCTTTGCATAAACTTAATGTAACTATCAATAAAAGCCTTTGACACTTATGAAATGCTTGCAGTTTTACTTCAGTATATCATAGCAACATCTGACAAATGGTCTAAAAACACAGAGGCAGCAAACTTTGTGAAAACCAATACTTGTGTCATTCTCAAAACTTTTGGCCATTGTCTTTAATGCAGTGACAGTATCGCGATTTACAGGTTAGTGGAAAACACATTCAGATGAAAGGCAAAACTACATTAAGGGGGGTATTCAATTGTTAGCGTTAACGAAAAAAAACGAGCGCTCAAAAAATCTTAGCGTTAATATGGTAATTACTCGCGGAATTTCAGCTCGCCAGGGAGCGGCGAGCTGAAATTCCACGAGTAAACTACCGCAATATTACCGTATAAGCGGTAATATTTTTTGAGCGCTCGTTTTTTTTCGTTAACGCTAACAATTGAATACCCCCCTAATAAAGAAATAATTTTAAATATGTAACATTTATTTTTTGATTACTTTTCTTGTTGTGCTGCCAAACAGTATATAATATTTAATGTCTATATAAATACAAATGAATACATTTTCTGATTTATTCAAAAGCATTTATTTTTAGATTTAGGTATATAATCATTTGACTTCAAGCCATTCAGGTTATTTATATGTTTCTCTGTGCCCCTCACCCACAGACCATCTGGAACATGTGACTGAAATGTGATAACACAAGACTAATTGTTTTTTCCAGTCTTGTACTGTACTCCTGTAATTAGTCTATAGGAGGCATGTGCTGAAATGGAAGTCAACTATTTAATTATTTGGGAGTGAATGATAAGTTGGTGCTGTATGGATGTAGTCACATGTCTCTAAAATTTGCAGTAATTACAGGCATCTCCCTCAGTGCTGTGTGCTGATGACAATTGCACAAAGTGAGCCACAACTGCTGCCCAAATTGCAGCTACAAATTGTGTTCAGTAAAAAAGCTGCAATTGCAGGCATATACAAAGATGCAAGATATGTCAAAATTTGTTTTGCTTAAACACGCACACAATCATCATCATCATCACCATTTATTTGTATAGCGCCACTAATTCCGCAGCCCTGTACAGAGAACTCACTCACATCAGTCCCTGCCCCATTGGAGCTTACAGTCTAAATTTCCTAACATACACACACAGATACTAAGGTCAATTTTGAAAGTGGCCAATTAACCTACCAGTATGTTTTTGGAATGTGGGAGAAAACCAGAGCACCCGGAGGAAACCCACGCAAACACGGGGAGAGCAAACTCCACACAGATAAGGCCATGTTCGGGAATTGAACTCATGACCCCAGCGCTGTGAGGCAGAAGTGCTAACCATTTAGCCACCGTGCTGCCCAATAGCATAATGTATATGAAACAAAGGGAGCACCTGTCAGTATCAATGGATAACTTACAGACAGCCAATCACAAGTGGTTTGCTATTGCTGATAACCACCATCCTCATCCGCTATTTGCACCTGACTTTAGCCAGCAGCAAATAGCATGGCTTAGTCAAGCATATATGTTTCTGTGTTATGGTCTGCACTTGTTCACAACTGCTCTTACATGCCTTTACTGTGCTCGGCATACATTAGAATGCCCCTTTCCTCCCGCAATCTGGCTCTCCAGGTAAGGAGAGCCAGAAACATGCAAATCTGTGCAGGTGTATTTGCATGTGACCACTTTTCTGGGTATGTGCAGAGCAATTTCATGTAAGATATGCTGCACAAACTGAAATAGTGCAGAAATGTATAAGAACAGAACGGTATTAATATTTTACAATTATTTTATTAAATAGTGAAATACAGTCATCACATTCCATATCACATCCCATATGTGAAATAGCTCTGCGCATGCTTAGAAATGGACTTTATGCCAATGAGCACGAGCAGTTGCATGTAATTCATGTCAGAATGCAAATGGCACTTACTATGATTTGAGAGGTGGAATATGGGAGGGGAAGGGCGTGCGAACATAGGAAATTTACAGTATGAGCATACTGACACAGATGCCACTGATTTAAGTCCTGTGTTTCTCATAAGTACGCTTATCTTCAGCCATATAATTTGCACCCACTATAGGGCAGTTGTACATGCCAACTGATAGTGATGGCTGTAACAGCATAGTCTTTGATTTAAAAAGTACACATATGCGCACCACTAGCTAGCACAGAACATTTGCATAAGTAAGATAAACTATAATAATGCATTGTATGTATGGTACTAAATACAATTTACTCCTTGCTAACAACCTAAAACAAAAACATTAGAGGTTCCAGCACAGTTTTCTCACAGCAAAGACCAGGCTTCCTCTCACAGAGGCTCTGCAGTCCCTTTCCCCAGGTAGTAGGAGAGTGAATTCACTGTCTAGCAGCCTTTTAAACACAGCTCACAGGTGCCAACATTATTTAGTCTGACAACAGAACAGAAGACCTGGACTGGGCCTTGTAAATGGAGTCCACCCTTCTCTCTCCATTTACACCCCAGGGACCCTTACCAGGTTTTCCCTAAAGCTGAGCATCTCTCAGGAAGCATTTCCCAAATATAAGCACTCTCCCTGGGTTTTTAAAACATGTAGGTTAGAAACCTGCAAACATTATTCCAGTGTCTGACACAAAATATAACAATTAATGATCTAATTCCCTTTAACAGCGCTCAATACTCCCAAATAAGTAAAACTTGTTTCAACACAATAAGGTCCAATTAGAATTTTTGTAGCAGCTCCTGCTTTCCACTGCTCCATGACCCACTGTGGATGATTCTGAAATCAAATAAAATGTAGGGAAAAGGGCGCTCATAGTGTAGTCTATTATACACCATTATTGTTGATCTAATGAAAAGCAGCATACATTTTCCAAAACAATATTATGTTTATCTGTTGGTGACGTATTTAAGGCCCATTGTTCCTCGTTGAGTCAAAATAACCAGATACAGTGTCAAAAAGGACAGCACCACATGAATAAAACCAACAAACAATGTTTATTCTAAAATAACAATTAAAATCCTTACAATGGGTAAAAAATCAGAAGCTAATCTGTGCAGGAGGCGGCTTCAAATCCAATGATAAAGTCTCTTTGTGTCTGGACGCCGTTAGCGATGTAACACCGATGCAGAGGTGGCCTTGTTACAAAAGACTGCTGGCAATAAGTCCATAAAACTGTGAGGACAAATTTTGCTCCTATAACTTTGACAAAGCATGTGCTGAGTATATATTAGGGGGGTTTACTCAAATATTATGGTTATAATACAATAATTGTATAGTACAGTATGCACAAAGTATATGTCCCAGCATGCCGATACTTTTCCTATCTTGAATTCTCTTGTAATCAATTGAGAAGGTCTTAATGAATGGGAAATAAGATTAAAAAAGAACATATTTAGTTATAAATATATATCAGGTTATAACAAATGCAGAATCTCTGTGAAAAGCTGCTTGTTATGTTGTTTGATTTAGTGCTGTGAGGTAGTTTCATTCCTAACAAATCATATTAAATGTTATCTCTTTATTCATACAGGGTCTGAATCATTAAGGCACGTAAATGTCGATATGTGCTGTATTTTGCATAAAAACGCTCTGTGCATGCCCAGGAATTTACTATACATCAGAGAACGCAGCAACGTTCAATTCATCTTCGAGCACAAGGGACCCTTACTACAGGCAACAATTTCAGGGGAGGAACCGGGAGGGGAGTGGGCGTATGCACATAGTCAATGTACAGTAAGGGCGTGCCAAACTCCAGCGTATCCTGCAACTTCCGATTGTAGCTTTGGGCATCTCTAAGGTACGTGTTTTTCTGTTGTATCACTTGCACTAGCCACAGGTCTGGTATAAGTGAAAGTGGTATTAGTGATGACGATCGCGTATGCATGCTGGAACATGTGTTTACAATCAAGATCAACTTTAAAAATGCATTTTATTTACAGAAGACATAAGAGTTGTCCTAGACCCATATTCATCAAAAGACATATCTTTACATCCACTCCTTGTTAAATACAGATGTGCATATACCCATTCAATGTGCATTGTTTTCTAAAAAGCTCAATACGTTAATTTTGTGTGCCTTAATGAATCAGGCTCATAGACATTGGGTGGGCCCCCTAGCCATCCAGGCCTGCATCCGCTAAAACATGAATTCATACACCAGTGACATTCACTACATAAAATATATGGTGGATTAGTGGTTAGCACTGGGGTCATGAGTTCACTTTCCAACCATGGCCTTATCTGTGTGGAGTTTGTATGTTCTCGTTGTGTTTGCCTGGGTTTCCTCCGGGTGCTCCGGTTTTCTCCCACAATTCAAAAACATACTAACATTAACTGGCTGCTATCAAATTGACTCTATTCTGCCTGTGTGTGTGTTAGGGAATTTAGACTGTAGCTCTATTGGGGCAGGGACTGATGTGCATTCTCTGTACAGCACTGCGGAATTAGTGGCGCCTATATTAATAAATAAATAAATAAATGATGATGATGATGATGATACATCCCTATATTTTAAAAGCAAACTAGGGACAAAATGAGTCCCATTCATGATCTGTCCAAACCATGCCCAAGATCCATCAAAACATTACCCAGATCTGCCCAACCAAATCCACATTCTGGCAAAGACACACCCAGTTTCAATGCCAATATTGCCACTATTAGGGGGTATAGATAAAGGGGGGCAATGAAAAGTCTGTTGTCAGTGGTGCCACAGTTGTAGTCAGACTAGCACTTATTCTAAATACATACAACACCAGTAGGTCCTGAGAAAAAGTTAGTTAGATGCTTGAACATCCATAGCAAAGTGCACCTGAATGGGCTGAGAAGAAACATTTAGAACTAGATACACTTGGCCTGATTCATTAAGGAAAGTAAGGTAAAAAATTTAGTAAGTTTTCTCCTGGACAAAAACACATGATAATGCAAGGAGTACAAGTTTGTTTATTATTTTGCACATAAGATATATACTGTCTGTTTTTTTCATGTATTACACAAATACTTAATAGCTTATTTGTACACTGAAATTTAAAAATTGATCTAGGATATGTTATATCCCAATTATAAATCTTTCCTCACATTTTAAATTTACCTCCCCCTCCAAAACCACATGGTTTTGCCAAGGTTCAAAGTTACTTTTATTGCTTTACTTTCCTTAATGAATCAGACCTCTATTTCTCAAACCATCCCCTATAATAGGACACTGGTTGTAAGGAGATACCATGGGGAAATAGTAAAAGCCAGCTAAATGAAAAAACAATAGCACATTACATTTATTAGTATAAAGCATAAAGACAGCATTAAGAGCAACTATTAGCCTGAAGATAAAGATTAATCAGCACTATATCACAATAAGTTATAAAACATGACATCACAGAGGCTTGCTTGGGTCATAATAGTAAGTAGACATAATAAAGAGCAGTGTGAGTTTTGTCAAACAAGGAGCAGATGTAATAGAGAAAAGGTGGCAAGAACCAGGTGCAATTATGCATAAGATTTAGAAGTTGTGCCTAATATCAATTGGAAGAATAATACCATGAATCAACAGCAAAGTTATAGACCAGAGCCAAGAAGTGAACTAGAGATTCTAAGGATTGACCGTGCCCGGCTGCTGTCTGAGAGTGCAGAGCTGCGTAAGATGGTGGGGCTGTTGCAGGAAAACCTGGAACTACGTAGAACTCTCAGAAAACATGAATTGAAGATGCACAGTATATCCATGCTAGGAAGCTATTGCTCCAAGAACAGAGGTATGTGGTGCCTATGTATGATTTTTGCCATGGTTGAATTAAGAATTAAAACAAGGATCCAATGCCTCAATTTGCAAAATAATAAAAGGTAACTTTTTGGTGCTTGATTATTAAATGTTCTTTCTATAACCATGTAGTAAACATTTGCACAAGATACAGTATCTGGTAAGAACCAATGTTATTACAATACTTAATTCACACCAAAACTCTTAGGGTAGATTTATCAAACCTAAAAATGAAAAGTGGAGACAATACCCATAGCAACCAATCACATTTTAGTCATCATTTTCTAGAATGTACTAGATGAATTATAGCAAGAATCTGATTGGTTGCTATGGGCAATACCTCCACTTTTTGATAAATCTATGAATAACTAACCTTAGGGGCATATTTTTAGCACTGTCGATAATGGCAGTGCTAAAAAAATTATAATTACGACAATTTATTGATAAACTATCTGGGGCATCTAAGCGATACTCTTATGACCTGGCAATTCTGTCCCATAGTGGTAGGGGTTAACCTACGGCTTTGCTGGATCAATGTGACTGGACATCTGGACATGCACAGTGGAACAGTGCTATTGCTGATTGCTGATGATGTTCCCCTCAAAGTCCTTTTGGGCTGAAACACCCACCTTTGGCAACCAAGTATTTATGGTTCGGGCTGGGCAGAGCTGGAAACCAATGTAAGCTCACTCCCAAAGTTAACCAATGCCAAGAAAAAATTTTGGTTGATAAGCACAGTCTGATGGAACAAACAAGGACTTCCTGATGTGGGACTTATGATATAACAGTTTGGATAAGCAGGCCCAACCTGCGCAATAGTCCATGGGTTTCATTAGTTTAGGACACTTGACACTGAAGTGGCCTGGATCACACATTCAAAACACTTTGGATTAGACACCTTTGTAACTGGTCCTCTGTCA